>NC_064648.1:67451679-67782790 GCF_023864345.2 Schistocerca serialis cubense | reverse complement strand
TGCACGATGGCACCCCCTCACACTTTCACCTTGAGACATGGAATTATCTTAACACCATCCGACGGAACTGCGACAGGAATGTCATACCTGGATGTGCTGCAAAATTGGTTGTTTCCTCAACTTCACACAGATTCCAATGATTTCATTTTTATGCACGATGGCACCCCCTCACACTTTCACCTTGAGACACGGAATTATCTTAACACCATCCGACAATGTTGGATTGAAAGAGATGGAGAACAAGATCTTGTTCATTGCTTTTGGTCTCCCAGGCCACCAAACCTCAGATTTTCATCTGTGTCGGTACATATGAGGTGTGATCAAAATTAATGGAAATTTTTTAATTACACAGGATTCATACATCTGATTTTCACCTTTTTTAATCTTGTGATACTCGAGTTCCTGATGTATGTTTGCATTTTCAGCTGCTTTGAATATTTTGTTGATTCTTGACAGTCCAAAACATTGTGTGTGTTTTTGATTCCTCAGTGAATTCTCACTTTTGAAAAAGATAGTTCAAATTGCATTGAATTTTGCTCGAAAATGTTAACTGTGGCTTCTGGCAAATCTGCTACGAGTAAGACGAGAGGTTATGTGCGGTATAAACATTTCGAAAAGGATCGAGAAACACTGAAGACAAAGACTGTTCTCGATGTCCTAGCACATCATTTACTGATAACAATGTGGTTAGTTGGTCAATTTGGGGAAAAGGGACCAAACAGCGAGGTCATCAGTCCCATCAGAGTAGGAAGGACGGAAGTCAGCCTTGCCCTTTCAAAGGAACAATGCCGGCATTTGCCTAAAGCAATTTAGGGAAATTGTGGAAAATCTAAATCAGGATGCCCAGACACAGGTTTTAACCGGATGACAATGTGGAAAAACAAAACAAAGCATTGTTCCGGCAAATCGCCGAATCACCATCTGAGAAGCTGGTGATGGTGTCAGCATATCCTCCAGCTCATTCCAAGCAATTTATTTGGATGTTTTGGGCATAAAACATGTAGCAGCAAAGTTTGTTCTGAAATTGTTGAATTTTGATCTGAAACGATGTCGTGAAAGTGTTGAATGAAGTCGATAATGATACAGAACTTCTAAAGAAGGTTCTTACGGCTGACAAAACAGGGGTATACAGGTAAGACATTGAAACCGTGGCTCAGTTGTCCCAATGGAAACTGCCTGAAGAGCCAAGACCAGAAAAAAATTTGACAAATTCGATCACATGTGAAGATTCTTCTCAGTTTTCTTCGGTTACAATGGGATCAAGAGTTCCAGCGTCACGGTCATGTGGTGAATAAGGAATACTGCCTGGAGGTTATGCACCACTCACGTTAAGCAATCCAAAGAAAACTACCAGAATTGTGGCAGAATCACTTGTGGAAACTGCATCACAATAACACTCTTGCTGACATCTCAATGCTTGTTCATGATTTTTTGGCAAAAAAGAAAACCACCATGTTGCCTCGGACACCATATTTGTTGGACATTGCCACTTGCAACTTCTTTCAACTCTCAAGCTACAGAGCACCATGAAAGGCTATCATTTTGCCATCACTGATGAGATAAAAACTGAATCACTGAAGCAGCTTAACACCATAACAAAAAGTTAGTTTCAGGAGTGCTTTCAAGATCTGAAAAAGTGCTAGCACAAGTATATTGTATCTAAGAGTGATTACTCTAATGAGGACAAAGTTGATGCTGATGAATAAATAAAGTCTGTTTAACAAAAACGAAAATTTTCAGTATTTTTTGATCACATCCCATTAGAAGAGAGAGTTTTTCCTCCCTACAGCAGCTACTCTTCAAGAGCTGAGAAATCTAATTGATGAAGCTGTTAATTCAATAAACAGAGACCTGTTGATTCACGTGTGGAATGAAACCGACTGTCAGTTCAATGTTTCTCACGTGACGCATGGTCCTTATACTTTGTATTGAGTGAAAACCTTCCTCTATCTTTCACAGTTTGTCTGTAATAAACAACTGAAATCTGTTCTTTCTCTTTGAATCACCCTGTATGTGACAAACTGATATAGTATTTTCTAGAAGAGTGGTACAATTACTCAATGACTTGATGAGACAAAGTTTAAAAGACTGCCATATCAAGGATTAGCAAACCAAATACTGTGTCCACAGATTGATGACAACATAAAAATGGCAGAGAGACAACACTCAACAAACAAACACAGATAATGTCACTAACAATCTGAAAACATAAACACAACAAAAGGCCAGGACCTCCAAAGGGATATGGTTTTTTCGTGGGAAATGCAAATATAGAGGAATGTTCAATACGAGTCATCTGCTTTGACCGGCGACTTAGGAAATGTGCGACAAGGCCGTAAGCAAGATGATGTGAGAGCAGCCATTAATGTTATGTCATTGGCCAAAGCTGACTACTTGTATTGAAAATTCCTCTTGACCCAGGAATGTTCTTGTAATTAATGCCTTGAAACATATTAAAAATTTGAAAATATCAGACCACAGTGGAAAACTAGAGGTTTTCAGCAGATGTAACTATGGAATAAGAAAAGAAAACTGTCGTGTCATTACCACAGACTTCACCAACTTACAACCAAACTATTATCTTCCAACATAACCTAAACCCCACACTACGCTACAGATCAGTATGTCAGCATAACTTACATCAAGAAGGGGCAGTACTGTGAAGTCCTATACACAAAGGTCTAGTATAAAACACTATCTGAGCTACTGCCCACACAGCTAAATGACGTCTAACAATACGAATGATACAGAAACAAAATCATCATCATCACAGGTGCTAACTACATACGTACGACCATACTGCAAAGAATACATTGACGGCTAGTGGTATTCACTACAGCTGAATATCAGTTGGCAGAGAGATAGTCCAATGCTATCACTTGTGGTTGAATCAATAAAAGATAGAACTACAGTCACAAAATACAAGGATCATGACAATGCTTTGGAAAATAGTTGCACCAACACCATCAGTGAAACATTTTCAACAAAGAAAAAGTAATTTTATTTTTATTCTTCGGGCAATATGTAAGTCTCTTGATGTCTAACTGACTAATTAAGCCATTAGGCCTATATGAATTATGAATCTTTTACTTGGCTTAGAAGTAAACATGACAGTTCTGCCACTTTGGATGGGACAGATACAGTGGCTTAATACAAGATACTCATTACACAGAAACTTCAAATAATTGTGCAATATACATGTGTAGTCCTACTTCATGCAAATATTTAAGTAAATAGTAATAATACAGACTCTCAATATGGTTATTACAGAAGCCAGAATCATAAAAACCAAATGAGAAAAATAAACTGAAAGTGCAGGGGGAGGAAAGGAAAGGAACTGATGATATCTTCTGCATCGGGACATCACGGAGAATTGGTGGTGATAAGCAAAAATGTGTGCCAGACTGGGATCTCTTGTTTACTAGACAGATGCATTAACCAATGTACCACTGAGACACAGTGTTTATCGCTATCGCAAAGGTACAAACTATCTCAACATACCCCCGATCGACCCACATTTCCACCTAGCACCACCTATCCATATTCCCTGTCCGTGACCTCCACGTTCGCTAGTTTTTTAGGTTCCTGCCGAAGGTTGAAGGTTGTCACGCATCCGCACTCAAGGTTGTGGATTCGTTGCCCATCGAGACAAATCAGTTATATGAATGCGTGGTTTCTGTTCTTTCGGACATTTCCAAAAGAAGAGACACCACACATTCGTATACAAGGTCTGTTAGAAAAGTATCCAACCCTTCTTTTTTCTTTTATGAACACTTAATGGATTTCAGTTTGGAGCACTTGCACGGACTGAGCTCAAACCTTCATGCGCATCTGTGATTTTTTCCGCCACCTGTTGATAGCATAAGCTGCCGATAAGCAGTAGACGAGTGAGGTGGTGTGTAGTGCTCATGTCCGTTTTTCACTGCAAGGGAAATCACGAAATGACTGGAAAAGTGCTGTTGCATCAAATTTTGCCAGGAACTGGGCATCAGTCAGGTGGAAAACATTCAGAAGATTCAGGCGGCTTTCAGTGACAATGTTATGGGCATCATACAGATTAAGTAGTGTTACAACCAGTTCACAAATGGCTGCACATCGGTAGAGAGTGAGCCACACTCTGGTCAGCTGTCAACGTGCCAAAATAACCACATCATTCCCAAAGTGACCACTGAAGTGACACGGCACCATCGTGAGACCACCAGGGAAAGTGCAGAAGAGGTGCGCATCACCACTTTTTCAGCACAATCCATTGTAGCTGAAGATTTGTCCACGAAGAGAGTGTTGGCGAAATCTGTGCCGAAGCTGCTGGTGGCGGAGCAAAAGCAACTTTGCGTTGACGTGTCATAGGACATGCTGGACTCCACAAACAGTGACCCAACATCCCAAACACCATAATCACTGATGTCGAGTCCTCAGTGTACGGGTACGACCTGGAAAGCAAATCCCAGTCGTCACAGAGGAAGCATTCCTTGTCACCCAGACCGAGAAGCCCGCCACACGTGTAGCAACGTCAAAAGTGATGCCGACCCTTTCTTCAACTCCAGTGGTGTGGTACACCATAAGCACACACAATAGGATCAAACAATTGTCAAAGAGTACTAGAGGAATGTGCTCCATCGGTGTAAGGATCAGACTTGTGGTCAACAGGAAATTGGCACTCCATCGCGACAACGCTCCAGCACATTCCTCACCTTTGATTCAGACTTTTGTGGTGAAAAACCAGATTCCTGTGCTTCTCGTGCTTAACTCTCCTGATTTGACCCCCTGCAACTTCATGCTGTTCCCGATGTCTGAGAAGCCCTTGAAAGGAAAACAATTTCAGACAAGATAGGACATTATGGCAGTAATGACAGCCAAGCTGAACTACACTCCAAAAGAGGCTTTTTTGGTACACTTCCAACAGGAATTATCTGAGGGTGATTAGGTGTCCAATGCATCAGAAAAGCCAGTTTTCTCTCTCTCTCTCTCTCTCTCTCTCTCTCTTCCCCCCCCCCCCCCCCCCTGGCCAAAGGTCGGATACTTTTCTAACAGACCTCGTAAGTGAAGAAGTGAATTACCCAAACATTTCTTTGATGATTTGTGATGTGAATTAAAAGTTTTTACAAGGAATGGGTTCTAAATTGGATAAATTACACATATACAGCAATAGAATACAATTTGACAGTAAGTTCACTGGACAAAAAATAAGTCACCTCCAGACACATCACGCTAATGCTTTGTAACACTGCCCCCAGCATTGGTGACAAACACCAAGGAAGAGAGTCCACAAGTTTCTTCACCATGTCATATAGAGCTAAAGTTCCTCGTTGATGATCAGATCTTGTAGATCTACTAAAATGCATGGATTTAATCCATATACTTGAAGAAATGCATGATACACACTGTGCTGTCTTACAATACATTTGTTCACTGCCGGTTTCAATCACGGACCATCCTACAGTGAAAAAAAATCTACTGTGACAGCTTCACATGGCATACATCCCATTCAACCAGAAAAGCATACGTCAGTGCTGACTTGAAAACGTAGGCAAATAATACTTAATGCCACAATAACAGGCTTAACCAAGCAGAAAATAACAGCAAAAACAAGGAAACATGTAAGAGCACAGCACCACTGTTCAGGCATGACAAGAGCCTGTAGGCTAACACATAGGCATTCGGTGGTGGTAGATTGCATGACCACTTGGCACCAGACACAAATCATCTACAGCACTGCACAGTGGCAAACTGTTCTTTTACAAGAGTAACATTTTGTCCAGCGGGCTTACCTCAGTAACACAAAGAGTGGAAAAATATGTCTAACGTCTACACACAAGAGTATAAATAACAGCATAAAGGTTAGCTATTTATGTCCTTCAAGTCAATCGGACATCATCGGCATCAAACTTCTCCAAGAAACATAGACAACTATACGTATTTTTGACAGTCCCCGCCCTCCTACGACACACTAAAACAAAGCACAATTTACCTACCGGTTCTTCTCCCAATAGTACAGAGTTGATCAGGTACATAAAATCATCGAACGGTGTCATTCTTGCTTGTTCACGTGCTCCTTTCTATGTCTTTAAAAATTGCATTGTAGATGCTTCCACATAATTACGGTGCTGTATGCTGAAATTAAGATGGGGTTGTAGCGGCTAATCGATTAACTACGAAACAATGCTACAAGAGTCAAAAAATGTTGTATATATACAAAGAGCAATTTTCTTTTAAAAAATTTACCTGTTCTGCTCAGAATGCAGACTTGGTGAAATGAAGCCGCAAAACATTCCACAAAATTTGTGTGAAGCATACCGGCATTTAAACACATATATACAGTACGATTAGAGGATAAAATGCTTGACTCACCATGAGAATAGTTATGAATAACGTTCATTGCAGTATAAAACGTATAATTCCATGGCTCAAGCGGTCGTTACAGTTCCATTCGTCTTGTTCTCACAGAATCATAGGCATTTAAATTTCCCTTTCTATCATCCAATACATTTCAAAGATAGCTCTCGAAGATACTCTATCACCGGCTTTTCGAGATAGAAGTGTTTACTTGTTTTGAGAGCCAAACTACGAAGAGGCAAGTGATTAGCATTAGAATGTTTAACATAACGAGGATTGCGAGCACTACCTGTTCTTCGAGCGCCATAACAAAAATGTTCTCATCTTTAACGATCGCTACAAGTGGCAAACCCCCTCCTAGCAGTTGTTTTAAAGCAAGGTATGTGAACATAACCTATATTTCAGTTACTGTTTACTGCCTGCTACACCCCTTACTTGTAAACGCTAACAAACATTAAGTGTGGGGAGTTTCTGAGTCCCACGGCCTGTAAATTAAGCTGAAATATCGTGCGGATGCTGTGCACGTAACTGTGAAAAGAATGATTGGTACCTCAAACTCTGGAACCTCTGTCGCACGAAATAATATTTTTGTTGGAAACAAGTCTGTGTAATTTGATTTTATGTTTAATGCATAGCACGCTGAAATGCCAAACTGCCGGCCTGCAAACAACACCTGTGAGGAACGATCTGATGGAGTTTTTTGACAAAAAGGAAAATTGGGGTGAAAATCAAGTGAGAGTCGGAAGAGCATGGAGGAAAGAGGAACTGCGAATAAAGAGCAACACCGATCTGCATAAGTTATGGTAAATTCATGAGCACTACTGTCTGTTTATAGAGAGAAAACCTTGTGAAATAGTCGCACGTAGCCTGATTAAATTTATGTAACAGGTTTGTTCTGCTGAAAGAACGCAACATGCTACTTACAATGGAACATGAATCTAAGGAGCAAACAAAACTCTTTCCAAATCCGGAAAGGATAGACAAGGTACGTATTTTCCTCTTTATGTTGCAACTCCTAGCACATCATAATAACTGCTACAGACGTAGGACTACTAAACTGAATGCAGCGGTAGTTACAGCTAGTGTAATGTTAAATGTCTCAGAGAAAACTTGATGTATTGTCATTCATTAGTGAGGAAGTAAAGCCAGGTGTGTAGGCCTCCTTAATTTATCAGTGAGCACTGACTTGTGGAATCAGAATGTACATAGCACAAACAAATTGAGTACCTGGACATGGTGAATGAGTGCACAGTGTCAGAAATGAACTGATCATGCTAGAGTGGCTATGTATGCTAGTAGTAGCTTCGTTGTTGAGGACGTAAAGCTAAAGAAGAGCTGTGGTGGTAGAAACTTATAGTTGAATGCTTTGGAACCATTAGGTTTAAATAAAAATTTAAGTTAGGTTACCATTCCCCAGATGGTGATTGAAAACTTCATCTCAAGGATGTAACATTGCCTCAGTTACCTAGTACAGTATCAAAAATTATTATGCACAATGACTAAAGTGCGCATTTAGGTCAAAAATATGAAAGAGAGTGTTGTAGATTATCAGCCAAGTAGAGATTATGTCTGTCTTGACATTGTCAAGGGAAGTCGAATGGAATCAGTGATTGCATGTTATTGTGCATGAATTACAGAACTGGGTGCAAAACCAGTTGGTAATTTTAGTACTGCGAAGACTTGTGTGTTTAAAACCAGAATAATTAAAAATGAGAAAGTGGAGATGGTAAATGCCTTTTTTCTTAAGTAGCAACAAGAAGTTGAAGAGTGAACAATATCTGGTTGAAATTAATATGGATTGTCCTTCAAATAGAATTTGATGATTTTCCATACTGGTAGTGAAGTAGTTGTAATTATTTACGGGCAAGAATGATCATGGCAGTGAAATTGAAAAGGCAGTGCGAGGGAGAGACATTCTATTACATATGAGTCAACCCTAACCTTTACTTATTCCACAGACTGTTACTGAAAATTTCAACCCTCAGATGGAATGTCCCTCAGTTACCAGATGCTAAAAGTGTAAAAAATTATAATGAGTAGTGGCTAATGTGTGCTTTTAGGTCAGAAAGTAAGGTGGAGTGTGTTCATGAATCTGATAAGCACATTTGGTTTGTTTGTTGCATTGTACCATTCATCTAAAGGTGATGTGTGTCTGGACATTATTATTTAAGTACTTGGGATTTCAGCAACCCTAACAGAAGTGGGTAAAATTAAATTTCTTTATCAACCAAAGCATTCACTTCTTACATTAATTGAGTGGTTTCACATTGTAAACAACGTATTTTTGTTTGCATCCATTGGCAAAAACATGTTGTTGTTGTTTGGTTATTTAGGAATGACACAAGTTTTCCATAGAAACGTGTCTGGTAAGACAGAGATATTTAAATGTCAACGAAGTTATTAGATAAAACTGTTCACAATGCAAATCTTGAACAGTGTGCCTTATTAAATAACTTGGACGTTCTCATATTTTTGCACAACTATCTTAGTTGGGCAGCAAATAATGATGATGATAAATCTTCAAGCTGATTTTCTGTATCTTCTCTTGAAATGGTAATTTCACTAGCTGTAACTAATTCTCAAACAAAAAAGTGTCTGAGACAAATGTATTGTACATCGGTGAAGTTCAGGACTCAGTGCGAGTCTAACAACAGCTTTTAATTCAGCCAGACCATTTCTCGTGCTGCTTTACTAGCCGCTATATCTGCAGCTTCTGTATTAGAGATTGCAACCGAAGTTTGTCACAGACTCGTCCAACTGACAGGTCCACTGAAGTACAGGCAGAGAGCACCGGAGGTACATCGTCCAGTCCCTAAATCACCTCAGTAACTGGCATCACTAGACATTCAAAAATGCCTTTATCCTCTCTGCTTTTATAAATAAGTCCATAGTCATATGTGCCTTTGAAATAGCAAAATATTCTGTTTACCCTTATTACATCATGCTCTGTTGGATTTTCAGGACATCTAGATACTACTCCAATAGCGTGTGCTGTGTCTGGTTTTGTCCCACACATCATGTACATCACATAATTAGTGAATCTCACATTCCAGTGGGGTGCCTGTTTCAGGCAGTATAAGCTTTTCATTAATTGACGTACTTCTCCAGAACCACCATTAATACCTTAAGGTAGTGTCATAAACATTATTTCCTTCAGGTCACTGTGAAGAAAGGCACTAGTCACGTCTATTTATGCAATGTTGATCTTCTCTTTGGCTGCAATGCTGAGTAATGTTAAAATAGTCTACATGTTTGCCACGGGGCTGAAGCTTTGTTCATAATCAGTACCTTTCTTTTGAGAAAGTCCTTTGATAACCAGTCTTGCTTTGACTCTGTCATCCAATCCATCAGCATTTGTCTTCAGTTTTTAGATCCACTTACATGGAATTGCCCTCTTTCCAAGTGGTAAATCTTCCAAAATCCAATTTCCATTTTCTTGATGTTCCACCATTTCTTGATCCATTGCTGCTTTCGTCAAAGGTCATTAACTGCATTACACAGTCTTGAGGTCTTTTTGGTCATTTTTCCGCTAAATGTTCATGCAGTTGTGGCTCGATTCTTCCATTATCAGATTGTTCTAAACTCTCTTCAGTTTCATCCTGTAAATTGTCGTAATTATCAAGCTCATTTCCTCTTGGAAAACTAAATTTCACTTTGCTCTTAATTTTGTCTGATGACTCGTGAGACTTCCAACGAGGGAGATCAAGATCGACAAGAACTACTGGACTTTACTTTTGCATAATTTTCTCTTCAAAAATAACATCCTGTGGTCTCATTAACTCACGATTTTCTTCACACCAGGTCTGATAACCACGATCATGGTCATAGCCAATCACAATTCCTTTCACTGCTTTTCCGTCGATTTTCACCCTTAATTGTTTCGTAACGTGGACATAACATTTGGACCCTATTATACATAGGTGCTTCACGCCAGGCTTCTTTCAGTACCATGTTTCATATGGAGACGTCCCTAAAATATTGGAAGGTCTCATTCAATTCAGGATGTATGCTGCAGAATTTATCATTTCAGCTGAATGTTCTCATCAGCATGCTTCATAGCTGTGGCTGTTTCAACAAGAGTACAATTTTGTCTTTCATTGTATCAACTTTGCTGTGGAGTGTACGGCATAGCAAAACTTTGGATGGTGCCCTCCTTCTGTAAAATCTCTCCTGTCTTTTTGTTGTTGAACTCTTGATAGTTACGAGGTTTTTAATTGTGTGCCCAGCAGTTCTGCCTTAGTTTATTAGCAACTTCTGGTTTTTTTTCTTGATGAAGTAAACAACTCAAAATTTACTTCAATCATCTCTGAATAACACAAAGTGGCGATACCCAGAATTGGGCTTTTCAAAAGGACCATAGACATATGTGTGAATAGGCTCTCCCAGTTCAGAAGCACTCTTACTGGTACCAAATGGTAGCTGATGTGGTTTACTGTAAATACAGCCTTTGCAGAGCTTAGAGTCCAATCCCATATTTATGCTTAAGATCTTGGAGATTAGCATCTTGACACTTCACTTACTTTGATGTACAAATCTTTCATGGTACAATTGCAAACCCCCCCCCCCCCCCCCCCCCCCCACACTGATTTCATTAACTTCAGCAGGAATGCTTCTCATCATTAATTGAAACAGTCTTCTATAACGATCACGATAGCCAACTAGTTTTTAGACATCACCAGTTTTAAAATAACACCTTTCTGTTGTGGATAAAAATTTTCTTTTTGGATTTTTGTCTTTTGCTGCTCATTCAAAGTGATTTTGTGCCAGTTTCCATTCACTGCTGGCTTCCATTTCTATTGTGCTCTTTCCAACAGCCTCAGCAGTATCACCATGTGCTGATGTAGTTGTATGTGTCATAGAAAATGCTTCAGATGTCTTGAAAGAATTGTCAGTATTGGTGATATGACTTGTTGTACTGTTATTTACAAACCAGCTTTGAGTATCACGCTCAGATAACATAACAGACATTTCAGTGAAGAGAATCGTGTTTGTATTTTAAATTTTTGCACCTTCGAACACACCACTTTTCTGACGCTTTTGTAGTTGATCACCCTCAATCCACTTTCAGCATTTCTTAACCACATGATTTGGCATCTTACAGTAATGACAGACAACTTTATTTTTTCCACTGTGGTTGGTTAGAAACTGTTTCATTGTTACTTATAAGAGCCTCTTGAGATGTAGAATCTCCTCCTTTGCTTGACAAAGCTCTCTCATAATCACAAAGTTGAGTTATCAAATTATCAACAGGTCTATCACTTATTAACATAGGTATCCAACTTGGTTTAAATGAAAAATACCCATCTGTCTGTGTACCTAAAATTTCACAGATTAAAAATAAATGGGGTAATTCTGGGTTGTTTTTTACATCTTACTTCAAATCATTCTACACATTTTTCATCTTTTGTGTATGAGTTGTTACAACATCACTAGAATGTTTAATATATCCAAAAAAATCATAAATATAGATCATAAACTTTATCTTCAGAAACATCATCAAATAATGTATGCAATTCTGCCCATACCTCTTGAGATGTATTAAAACACATTATTTTCTGCAATGTTTTTTCTGCCATATTCATAGTCAATACAATTAAATCATTGAGCAATCAAATAATGGAAAATCCAGGTTGCACTGGAAAAATATTATGAGAAGGAAAGCTGCTACTCACCATATTGCGGAGATGCTGAGTCGCAGATAGGCACAACAAAAAGACTTTCGCGATTAAAGCTTTCAGCCATTGGCCTTCATCAACGATAAACACACACACACACACACACACACACACACACACACACACACACCTGCAGTCTCAGGCAACTGAAATCACACTGTAAGCAGCAACACCAGTGCATGATGGGAGTGGCAACTGGGTGGAGGTAAGGAGGAGACTAGGGTGGGGAGGGGGTGGGATAGTATGGTGGGAGTGGCTGACAGTGAAGTGCTGCAGGTTAGATGGAGGGGAGGGGGGAAGTAGCGGAAAAGGAGAGAAGTAAAAAGACTGGGTGTGATAGTGGAATGACGGCTGTGGGAAGGGACTGGATAGGTGAGAAAAATAACTAACGAAGGATGAGGCCAGGAGGGTTATGGGAACGTAGGATGTATTACAGGGAAAGTTCCCACCTGTGCAGTTCATAAAAGCTGGTGTTGGTGGTGACTCTGCATATGGTACAGGCTGTGAAGCAGTCCTTAGAATGAAGGCTATGATGTTTGGCAGTGTGTTGAGCAAAATGGCGGTCCACTTGTTTCTGGGCCACAGTTTGTCGGTGGCCATTCGTGCGGACAGACAGCTTGTCGGTTGTCGTGCCTACGTAGAATGCAGCACAGAGGTTGCAGCTTAGCTTGTAGACCACACGACTGGTTTCACAGGTAGCCCTGCCCGGCACCTACTCCAGTCCGGTCACAATTGCCACCTATCCCATCAAAGTTAGGCCTATTTGTGAAGGCAGTCATGTGGTCTACAAGCTAAGCTGCAACCACTGTGCTGCATTCTATGTAGGCAGGATAACCGACAAGCTATCTGTCTCCACGAATGGCCACTGACAAACTGAGGCCGAGAAACAAGTGGACCACCCTGTTGCTCGACACACTACTGAAAATGATATTCTCCATTTGAATGACTGCTTCACAGCCTGTGCCATACGGATCCTTCCCGCCGACACCAGCTTTTCTGAATTGTGCAGCTGGGAACTTTCGCTGCAATACATCCTACGTTCCCTAACTCTCCTGGCCTCGAGCTTCATTAGTCACTGTCCTCATCTATCCCGCCCCCTCCCTGTTCCCATTCCTGCACTACACAGCCGTCATATCACCGCCACACCCAGTCTTTTTATTTCTCTCCTTTTCCGCTACTTCCTCCCCCCTTCCCTCTCCACCTCTCGCCTCCCCTCCATCTAACCTGCAGCACTTCACTGTCCACCATCCCCATCATACTATCCCTTCCCCTACCCGCCCCAGCCTCCTCTTGCCACAATCCCATCATGCACTCGTGCTGCTGCTCGCAATGTGGTTTCAGTTGCCTGAGACTGCAGTCGTGTGTGTGAGTGTGTGTGTGTGTGTGTGTGTGTGTGTGTGTGTGTGTGTGTGTGCGCGTGTGTGTGTCTACAGAATGATGATAAATTTCCATTGTGGCAAAATAACACAAATCAATCTGTGTCCAGTAGTCAGACAGAGATATTTAAATGTCAGTGAAGTTATTAAATAAAACGGTTCACGATGCAAAACTTTAACAGTTCTCCATTGTAGTGGCATTTTAAGTTATACATTTCCCGTTGAGCAAACTTATTAGCTGCTTTCATGGTAGATACCAAGTAAATTCAACATATTTTCTGTATAATTGTGAGGAAGTAATATCTGTCAGATGCACTAGTTTTTACTTTTTTGATTGCTGACTTTTAACTGGAGAATACAAAAATGTCAAATTTAATTGCTGCTTTAGCAGCAGTGATATCACTTGCATTTGGTCACTCACTTCAATTCCATCTCACACAAGCAATTTTAGTATTACGAAAGCTAGTGTGTCATTAAACTGCACTATGGGAAATCTGCTGTGCTTAGCAGTAGTGGCAGTTGATTTTCACGTGTCTGCTAATGCTTTCATATAAATAATGATTAAAAATGGGAACTGCAATTTATTGCTGTAGTTTTTAAATGCTTCCTTCGGGAACTGTAGGCTGTGTTACAGAATACATTTAAATTTTTCGTTCATACCAAGTGTGTTGTCTGCATCTCACCACTATGGCGATACAGTTTTTCATTTATTATTCCTCAATTTCTTTTTCATTTATTAGCTTGTAGTTGAACTTTTAAGTATTTACACAGTGCTTTCACAGTTTCAGTTTGGAAGTATTGTGAGTAGCATCCGTACAATTTCCGTAACTCTTGATGTAAATTGTATGAGGGCGAGTTAGATGATAAGGAATGCCCTAAACATTTAAATTAAAATGCCCACTTAATATTACCTCATTTTGTTTAGTAGTTTAAAAATTAATAATGCATGTACTTGCTTCATAAATAACTTAAAACCACGAGATATAGCCGAGTATATCATGACCATTGCTATGGAATTCCCATGAACTACCATTTCTGTAGCACAGGTGAGTCTGTCTGAATGCATATTAGAGCAGACTAAAAATTTGAAGTTTATCAGTTGAGAACTTTTTGAGCTTTGTGCTAACAGCATTTTCCCTTTATATGTATCCTATGCCCATCCACATATTTATTTGAAGTAAATTGGTCAAGAACTTTTTGAGATTCTCAGTACCAGTGTTAAACGATGTTTCGTCTTCTTATACTAGTATATAGTACTTGTGATGTTGGTGTCAGCTGCGTCTTCACTTTTCATAGTAGTTCATGATTGTTGAATAACTTAGGTTCTAACACGAAACTCTTACTCCAATTGGGCAGAGGTAAACAAAAACACGCAACCATATTTAAGAACAAGACAAATGAGACTCAGCCAAACAGGGACGTTGTTTCACATAACCCAATTGTCGCCTGCCATTTGTCAGATTGAGTGGAAATTCTGTGCAATCTGTGATCAGTTGCTGTGATCTGCTCATACACATGCAGTCTACAGACAGGCTGTGTGGCTTGCAATGGACTGCTATGATCCGTGCCATGGGTAGTCCCTCAAACAAAATTTTCGTCTTCCTGCTTGTTTCACGGTGGAGCATACCTTTTCGTTAAAACTCACCTTAAAAAAAAAAACCAAAATACCTTGTATTATTTATTGAATAAATATTTTATTGTTATCACATGGAAACACAATTCATCGCTTTAATAAATTGAGGTCTCTAACTACAATCCGATTAAAATTAGTTGATACTTTGACATCCGCCGCTTGCAGCTACAGTGTTGCTGCATCTGCTGCTGGCTGCTGCTCGCTTACAGGTGACACACAAACACGGCAGCTGATATCACGAATGTCGTCGATATGTAACGTGAAGCAAATGGCCACTGCGAGATACGACAGAAACGGGATATGCTCTGTCGACAACTGATTTTAAGTGACCAATGACTAAACTGTGGCAGACAACGGGTTTTGTAGCTCTGGATTTAAACTAGTGTCGTAACCTGACCGTAACCTCGTGGCACGCAATGTATCTGCGACAGAAAAAAATCACGATCATTTTGTTCACAGCAGATCTCTACAAACTCGAGACACAAACAACTTCATATTATGTTTGTTTACATAGCCATTTTCCACAGCAAAATTTGAGTTCTAGCCATAAAAGCAAACTACACTTTCTCATTGTCATTGGATGTTACCCAGGGTGCTGCATTATCGGCCGATGAGCAGTCCTGGTTGGCACTTGATTGCAGGTTATAGGCAACACAAGCAGATTCTAAAAAAGGAAGAAAAAAGGAGAAAATAAAAAAAGTCAATATGATGATGAAAATGTTGCAGCCAAGTATTAGAAATTAAAAAAAAAATAACAAAAAGCACACTTAAACCAGCTTAGTTGAATAAAAGTGATAATCAAAGCCTTCCGATTAGATTTAGAGAAATAAATTCGCTGCATTTGACGAGATTCGAACCTTCTACATGTCAGGTTTACAATAACCATTGCGTCATGCCATTTCACTGCAAAAGGCAGTTGTATTTATTACTCTGGTGTCACAGTCGCAATCATTAATTGACAGCCTTCAAAAATACAGCTTCACACAATGCCGTACGAAGCTTATCCAATGTAAGCCGATCCCTGTGGTCATAATAATTATACAAGTGGCGCTGAATCACATCTCGTGTGGAAGGGTCCGTGGGATCCAAATACATCAAGAAAGGAAGCTGTACAAGAAATTGGAAGTGAACTAATTGTTGCGGCAATAGCGAAAGGTTAGGGTATGACGTTGAGCACTCTGATTGGAGGAAACCAGCTGCCACACGTCAAGTGTCAACTGTCACACAATTGCAACTGGACTGCAGGATAGACAGCAATTATTACTTACACAGATTAATATTTCTCATTCTCATTTGCCCTGGAAGTTTCACTTTGGGTAGTGTCTGAGTAATCATTTTATTGTATTTTGTAGAAAACGTATGGCATTCAGAAGTTTCAGATTTTCAGATAGAATTCTTTAGAAATCGACACTTGAAGTATTACTGAAATGAGTCTTAGTTATAATTATTTCCATAAAAGTTTCCACACTAAACCTATTCTTTTCGTCAGTCCGTAAAGTATTTGTGATAGCGAATACAGTTTCTGCTGCAGCATTAGTACCAGGTATATCTAGCACGATTGCAATAATTAGATGCAAATATTTGCACAAACATCGTGAGATACATGGAAGTTGAAAGTGGTAGATCATTTTTCACCAACACGCGTAAAAGTTGTTAATTGTTTTCCACTTCACATACATTTTTAACGTGGTTCGCTTCCTCAAATACAGGTTGTCTCAAACGTAAGTTTGTATTTGATGTGTCACAATAAAATATCAACAAAATCTTTATTTATTATTGAAATATGCGGTTTATGAATGTACTTCTTAAAAACAATGTCATTCGATTGCAATCCGACACGCTTGTGGCACTCTTTTAAACGATGAACGAACAGCTCGGCATGTCGACACTGGGATGGCTTACAGTTCACTACGGACATTTTCTCTCGCTTGCTCCAGAGAGGTCGGATTATTGACCTGCAGTAGATTTGACATATCCCCATAATCTGGACTGCACGGGTACCAATTAATGTCACCTCTCCATGATATCAATTTGCCAGAGAAAATGTCACAAACTCACAGTATAGACGCATTCTACATGTGTTCCATGGCTCTGTTGTGCTGAAACCATTTGCTTTGGTTGTAAGCAGGAAGGTTTTGCAATCCACTAACCAAAAAGTCATTCAACATCATGACATAATGTTCTGAATTCACTGTAAGTGCACAACCGCTTTATATAGCCCATATAGTAACTTTTGGCGAATGAAGGATTTTTCGTGCGCCTGTTTAGGATTCGTCACACTCCAGTAGCGGCAATTTTGCTTACTAATGTGACCGTTGAGGTGAAAATGAGCCTTGTCAGAAAACAAGGTATTGTTAAATCGAGGACACTGATTCATGTTATTAGCGAACTGCAGCCCATGTCTGGCACCCTGAGGCTTTAATTCTTGCACCAATTGGATTTTGTAAGGGTGCAGTTTAAGATCTTTGTGCAGAATTTGCTGCAGTGCCGATTTATGTACATTTAAAGAATTGGCATGCTTAGAAATGAAGATGTGTACAGACTGATTTACTCTCTCCACAGATTCACCTGCTCTTAATGACCTCGGTCACCAGAGTTTCGGTTTGGCTAGTGTTGAACTGGTCTCTGCAAATGTTTCTGGATAAGGGGAACACTTGGATCATCATTTACATAATGCCATCCACAATCACTGCAAATTTCCTCTGTGCTACAGCTGCCGAATCACCATCATTGTACAATTTTTGCACACAGAATACATGGTCTGCTCCTGAGAAGTGCACCCCCCCCCCCCCCCCCCCCCCTGCGGGTTCGGGGGCTAGAATATGCCCTATGCCCGCGGTATTCCTGCCTGTCGTAAGAGGCGACTAAAAGGAGTCTCAAATGATTCGGCTTTATGTGATGGTCCCCTCTCGGGTTTGACCTCCATCTTTCTAAATTATTTCGAAGAGCGAGCCAATTGGGGAAGGGCGCCTTACATGGTGCACTGTATCCGTCGTGCATTGAGACCTTTAGCCGGCTTTTTCGTCGTTGCAATGGTGTCCCGCTCGTTTTCCGTCTCTTGGGTGAGGATACGTCACTGCGTGCGATTACCACGCTACACTCTGCAGTGTTGCTTTTAACTACGATGACCACCTTGGACATTTTTGCACCTAAGATCCAGCACGGTAGCCAGTCCGTTGTGGTGGGGCCGCCATGTACCCTGTTGGTTGTAGCCCCCTGACAACACAGGGATCGCTCTACTGATGCCTGCGCCGTTAACTCCCCACGTATGCCAAGGAGTAGATGCCCATCTCCCTGGGGCATCAGGACTCCCGGCAATGGCCATCCTGCCAGGTGGCTATTGCTGTGGCTGGGTGGCGCCCGTGGGGAGGGCCCTTGGTCGGAGTAGGTGGCATCAGGGCGGATGACCCGCAATGAAGCGTGGTACATCATCTCTCGCTGGCGGCCAGCCACCAGCAGTCTCTAAGCGTTCTCGGGCTCAATTTAATGCTCAACAGTACGGTCCGAAAACGTTCCCCTCTCTGGCCATGCCATGGGAGGAGCGTAAGTCTCAGGATGGAGGTAGTAGTTATTCGCCCCGATTCTTAGTTTGCACGAGAGCTGATGGGGAGTCTTTTCTATCCACAAAGCCTCAGTTCTTCGTCGAGCATTTAGAGGACAAGTTTGGGGAGGTGGAGGGCTTGTCCAAAATGCGCTCTGGGTCAGTACTGATACAAACGGCATCCTCCGCCCAGTCACGCAGGTTACTTGCTTGTGACAAGTTGGGGGATGTTCACGTTACCATTACACCACATAAGAGTTTAAATATGGTCCAGGGAGTTATTTTCCACAGGGACCTACTTTTGCAGTCTGATGACGAGTTGCGCGCTAACTTAGAGCGTAGAGGTGTTCATTTCGTCCGGCGCGTTCGTCGGGGTCCAAAGGACAATCAGGTTTCTACCGGTGCCTTCATCTTGGCCTTCAAGGGTGATACGTTACCGGAGAAGGTCATGGTGATGGTCTACCGATGTGACGTCAAGCCCTATGTCCCACCCCTGATGCGGTGCTTTAAGTGCTGGAAGTTCGGGCATATGTCTTCCCGCTGCACTTCCAGCATCACATGTCGAGATTGCGGACGCACATCACATCCCGATACTACATGTGCCCCGCCTCCCATCTGTGTCAACTGCGGGGAGCATCATTCCCCCTGCTCGCCTGACTGCAAAGTCTTTCAGAAAGAGCGCAAAATCATGGAATATAAGACCCTGGGCCAGCTGACCTATACTGAGGCCAAAAGGAAATATGACAGACTCCATCCTGTGAGAATGACATCTTCTTACGCAGCTGCTACAACAACTGTGCTAGCCCCGTCAGTTTCAAGACTTCCAGCCAGCTCGATAAGCAGTACGACTCCTCCTGCCCCCTTGCCCGTGGGGGGCTCTACCCCACCGGTTGCTCCTGCACCACGTACCTCATGAGCAACATCCTCCCACCCGTCAGGGACGTCCGTCCCCGCTTCTCAGCCGGAGAAGCGTCTAACTTCTTCGGCTACTCTCGCCCGTAAGAGTTCCCTTGGGACCCTCCCTTCCCAGGGTTCCACCAGCGGGAAGGATGACGGCCGACAGTGGCATAAGTCCTCACCAGCGGCCGGTTGGAGGGCTTCACGATCCTCCTCCGTCCTGGAGACTTCCCAGCCGGTGAAACCCAAGGTTCAGCGAGAGAAGTCCAAGAGAAAGACCCCTAAGGCCAAAGAACTTGCGGTGGCACCAACCCCACCGCACCCTTCGAGCTCTGCGTCTGCAGATGAGGTCGAGATTGTAGTGTCCGCTGAGGACCTCGATCTCGCCGGTCCCTCAGACGCCATGGATGCCACTCGCACGGGTACTGAATTGGTGGTAGTGAGTGAACAAGCGGCGTAAATTGCCTTCCCAGTCCTTTCACGCCTTTCTCAGCCATGGACAATATCATCCTCCAGTGGAACTGCAGCGGTTTCTTCCACCATCTAGCTGAGCTCCGCCAACTTATCAGCCTTCACCCTTTCTTCTGCATTGCTCTTCAGGAAACTTGGTTTCCAGCAATGCGAACCCCCGCCCTCCGTGGCTATCGGGGTTATTATAAGAACCGGGCAGCATATGAAAGGGTGTCTGGTGGCGTCTGCATCTATGTCCTTCACACTCTGCACAGCGAGTCTGTCCCTCTCCAAACAGCTTTAGAGGCTTTCGCTGTTCAGGTGTGGACGCCACAGGCTGTTACCGTCTGCAGTCTGTACCTTCCACCGGATGATGATGTCTCGCAGCATGTCCTGGCTGCGCTGATAGCCCAATTGCCGCCACCTTTCTTGTTACTGGGCGACTTCAACGCCCATAACCCTCTGTGGGGTGGGTCAGTGGCCACAGGTCGAGGCGCCACCATTGAGTATTTATTAGCACAGCTCGATCTTTCGCTTTTAAATGATGGTTCCTCCACACACTTCAGCGTGGTGCATGGCACGTACTCCGCCATCGACCTTTCGATCTGCAGCCCTAGCCTCTTACCGTCTGTCCAATGGAGTGTGCATGACGACCTGTGTGGTAGTGACCACTTTCCGATCTTTCTGTCACTACCACAGCGTCACTCTTCTGGGCGCCCTAGCAGGTGGGCTATGAATAAGGCTGACTGGGACTTGTTCTCCTCCACTACCGCTATTGAGCCTCTCTCTAATGATGACATTGATGTGGTGGTTCAATCGGTCACCAACGGCATCGTTACTGCCGCTGAATCTGCCATTCCCCGTTCCTCTGGGTCCCCTCGGCGGCGGACTGTGCCTTGGTGGTCGCCTGAGATCGCTGCAGCGATTAAAGATCGCCAGCGGGCGCTACAGCGTCACAAGCGACATCCCTGCATTGAACACCTCATCACCTTCAAACGGCTGCGTGCGCGGGCCCGCCTCCTTATCCGCCAAAGCAAGCAGGAGTGCTGGGAGCGGTATGTGTCCACCATTGGCCTCCATGTCTCTCCATCGCAGGTCTGGGCCAAGATTCGACACGTCTACGGCTATCGGGCACCTGTCAGCATCCCTGCGCTCTCACTGAATGGAGCAGTTTGTACTGACTCCGACGTCATTGCAAACCACTTAGCAGAGCATTTTGCTATGAGTTCCGCTTCTGCGAATTACCCCCAGGCCTTCTGTTCCATTAAAGAGCGGATGGAACGTCGGAGCCTTTCTTTTCGCACCCACACTTCTGAATCCTACAATGCTCCTTTCAGTGAGTGGGAATTTCACAGTGCCCTTGCCGCTTGCCCTGATACCGCTCCCGGGCCAGATAGCATCCACTGTCAGATGCTGAAACACCTTTCAGTGGACTGCAAGCGACGCCTCCTCGACCTGTACAACCGTCTCTGGGTCGAGGGTGAGTTTCCGTCGCAATGGCGGGAGAGCATTGTCATCCCCGTTTTGATACCGGGCAAGAGCCCTTTGGAGGTGGACAGCTACCGCCCCATTAGCCTCACCAACGTTGTTTGCAAGCTTCTCGAATGGATGGTGAGCCGGCACTTGCATTGGGTACTGGAGTCTCGGGACCTTCTGGCTCCGTCTCAGGGTGGGTTCCGTAAAGGCCGCTCCGCCACCGACAATCTGGTGAGTCTGGAGTCGGCCATCCGTACTGCCTTTGCCCGCCGTCAGCACCTGGTCGCTGTCTTTTTTGACATGAGGAAGGCGTACGATACGACATGGCGTCATCACATCCTTTCTACGCTTCATGGATGGGGTCTTCGGGGCCCTCTGCCGATCTTTATCCGAAATTTTCTGTCGTGTCGTACCTTCCGCGTGCAAGTCGCGGCCTCATATAGTTCCTCCCACGTCCAGGAGACCGGTGTACCACAGGGTTCTGTTTTAAGTGTCTGCCTGTTTTTAATAGCCATTAACGGGCTCGCTGTGGCTGTGGGCAATTGTGTCTTCGCTTCCCTGTATGCTGACGACTTCTGCCTTTACTACAGCTCTACTGGCATTGCAGTTGTTGAACGTCAACTACATCTATCCGCAAGGCGCAGTCTTGGGCTGTAGTTCATGGGTTCCAGTTTTCGGTAGCCAAGACCTGCGTTATGCATTTCTGCCGACGACGTACTATCCACCCGGAGCCGCGGCTTTATCTTGCCGGCGAACTTCTTTCAGTGGTGGAATCACACAGGTTTTTGGGGGTGGTGTTCGATGGCCGGTTGACTTGGCTGCCTCATATCCGGCAGCTTAAACAGGCGTGTTGGCGGCATCTAAACGCTCTGAGATGCTTGAGCCACACCCGCTGGGGCGCCGACCGATCTACTCTGTTGCGGCTCTGCCAGGCGTTAATCCAGTCCCGTCTGGATTATGGGAGCCTGGCTTATGGCTCAGCATCCCCATCTGCGTTGCGGGTGCTGGACCCAATTCTCCACAGCGGGATACGCCTTGCCACTGGTGCTTTCCGCACCAGCCCTGTGGACAGCATACTAGTGGAGGCAGGTGTCCCTCCACTGCGGTTACTACGCCAACAATTACTGGCTGCGTATGCTGCCCATGTTTTTAGCGTGCCCGGGCATCCAAGTTACTGTGTCCTGTTCCCGCAGTCAGTCGTCCATCTGCCAGAACGTCGACCCCGGTCGGGTTGTCCGATCGCCGTACGCGTCAAAGAGCTCCTCTCTGGGCTTGGGTTTTTCCCTGTTCCCCCTCCTTTCCGGACATCTCTGCGCACGCCCCCATGGTGTGTGCCTCGCCCTTGCCTTCGGCTCAACTTGGCACAGGGCCGGAAGGACTCAGTCCCTCCAGAGGCCTTCCGCTGCCGCTTTTATTCCATCCTGGCCACGTATCAGGGCTCTGGCATTGTTTACACTGACGGCTCGATGGTTGCTGGTCGAGTCGGTTATGCGCTCACTCTAGGGGACCATTCCGAACAACGTTCCTTGGCGGCTGGCTGCAGCGTTTACACTGCTGAGCTGGTCGCCATCTTTCGAGCCCTAGAGTATATCTGCTCCTGCTCAGGTGAGTCCTTCGTTATCTGTAGCGATTCCCTGAGCGGTTTACGAGCTCTCGACCAGTGTTTTCCTCGTTCTCGTCTGGTGATGGCTATCCATGAGTCCCTGCATACTCTTGCGCGTTGCGGCTGCTCTGTGGTCTTCGTGTGGACCCCAGGCCATGTTGGGATACCTGGCAATGAGAATGTTGACCGCCTGGCGAAAGGGGCCACAAGTAAATCATCTCTGGGGATTGGCCTCCCGAAGACTGATTTGCGGGCAGTCTTACGCCGTGAAGTTCTTTCGGTTTGGGACGCTGAATGGCGCAGTCTGCCCACGCCCAACAAACTCCGTCCAATCAAGGTGACGACGACTGTGTGGCGGTCGTCCATGCAGGTCTCCCGCAAGGAGTCTGTTGTCCTCTGCCGGCTGCGCATTGGGCACACTCTGCTTACGCACGGCCACTTATTGTGCCGTGAGGACGCGCCTCTATGTCGCTGCGGCTCCGTTTTATCAGTGGTCCATATTTTATTGGGGTGTCCGCTTTTAGCTGTGCTCAGGCAGTCGTTCGCACTGCCTGACACGCTCCCTGCCCTTTTAACAGATGACTCTGCTACGGCTGACTTAGTTTTACGTTTTCTTCGGGCAGAGGGTTTTTATCATTTAATCTAAGTGTTTTTGTTTTATCTTATTGGTTTTTGTTGATTCTGGCCTTTGGCCTCTGGTTTTAAACTGATTTTTTTATGTGTTTTAAGTGGTTGGCTTTTCCTTTTATATTTCTATGGTCGGCCAACCACCGTCACACTCTGTGTGATTTTAGTTCGTTTTGTCTGGTCTTTGTCTCAGTTTCTCTTGTTCTGTGTCGTCTGTGCTCTATTCTGTTACTCCTTTTTATTTTCTGTGGGTGTTTTTAGTACTTGGAAAAACGGACCGATGACCGTAGCAGTCTGGTCCCTTTAATTCCACAAACCAACCAACCAACCAACCTGAGAAGTGCTCCATTTTAACCAAATTCCTAAAGGCTGAGTAAGCAGTGAACGTACCCTCACTCTCCTACGATTTGTTGTGACTGCACAGATAGATTCTCAAATATAAACTTTCGTTTGAGACAACCAGTAGTTCTGGAACAGGTAGATTTCATCTCGAACAGCTTCCTGATAGTTGCAGTAATGTGGTCCATTGACCTGAAGAAATGGTTGTTTCATTGCATGGAAAGCTAGCAAACCTTCCTCAGCAGCAAGATGCTTTTCTTGATCATTTACAATGGCACTAATTTCATGTTCCATAACAAAAGACATCACAGTTTTGCTTGAATCAGCTACCTCATGTTTCTTCATGTTGTTGTGTTGCACATCATCAGATAGACCTCTGTAGTGCAAAGCAATTTCACTCTTTACTGCTCCTATTTCAGAAACAAAAACTCGGCTTTAATTTCATCTGCAAATACATGCTTTCTTTTTAGCAATTATGTGAAAGGTTTGCATTATATCACACAAGTAATGTAACTTGTGACTCTAAGGGTCTAAAACACCACTTCTAAATGAAGCGACTTAAAGCGGAAGTGACAGACTGCTAGCCGTGTGAAATCATTACATAGTACCTGTCTCGTTTGGTTTTATCAAAGAGTGTATTTGATTCATTCTTTGGGTATGATCGCATTTGTTCTCCATTTGGTTATGCTATACATTACTTAAGAACATGGTATTTCACAATGTATAGGGAACAATTGAAAGGAATGGGGGAAAGAAATACAGTAGAAGAAGAATGGGTAGCTCTGAGGGATGAAGTAGTGAAGGCAGCAGACGATCAAGTAGGTAAAAAGAAGAGGGTTAGTAGAAATCCTTGGGTAACAGAAGAAATATTGAATTTAATTGATGAAAGGAGAAAATATAAAAATGCAGTAAATGAAGCAGGCCAAAAGGAATACAAACGTCTCAAAAATGAGATCGACAGGAAGTGCAAAATGGCTAAGCAGGGATGGCTAGAGGACAAATGTAAGGATGTAGAGGCTTATCTCACTAGGGGTAAGATAGATACTGCCTACAGGAAAATTAAAGAGACCTTTGGAGATAAGAGAACCACATGTATGAACATCAAGAGCTCAGATGGAAACCCAGTTCTAAGCAAAGAAGGGAAAGCAGAAAGGTGGGAGGAGTATATAGAGGGTCTATACAAGGGCGATGCACTTGAGGACAATATTATGGAGATGGAAGAGGATGTAGATGAAGATGAAACGGGAGATACGATACTGCGTGAAGAGTTTGACAGAGCACTGAAGGACCTGAGTCGAAACAAGGCCCCCGGAGTAGACAACATTCCATTGGAACTACTGACGGCCTTGGGAGAGCCAGTCCTGACAAAACTCTACCATCTGGTGAGCAAGATGTATGAAACAGGCGAAATACCCTCAGACTTCAAGAAGAATATAATAATTCCAATCCCAAAGAAAGCAGGTGTTGACAGATGTGAAAATTACCGAAAAATCAGTTTAATAAGCCACAGCTGCAAAGTACTAACACGAATTCTTTACAGACGAATGGAAAAACTAGTAGAAGCCGACCTCGGGGAAGAACAGTTTGGATTCCGTAGAAATACTGGAACACGTGAGGCAATACTGACCTTATGACTTATCTTAGAAGAAAGATTAAGGAAAGGCAAACCTACATTTCTAGCATTTGTAGACTTAGAGAAAGCTTTTGACAATGTTGACTGGAATACTCTCTTTCAGATTCTAAAGGTGGCAGGGGTAAAATACAGGGAGCAAAAGGCTATTTACAACTTGTACAGAAACCAGATGGCAGTTATAAGAGTTGAGGGACATGAAAGGGAAGCAGTGGTTGGGAAGGGAGTAAGACAGGGTTGTAGCCTCTCCCCGATGTTATTCAATCTCTATATTGAGCAAGCAGTAAAGAAAACAAAAGAAAAATTTGGAGTAGGTATTAAAATCCATGGAGAAGAAATAAAAACTTTGAGGTTCGCCGATGACATTGTAATTCTGTCAGAGACAGCTAAGGACTTGGAAGAGCAGTTGAACGGAATGGATGGTGTCTTGAAGGGAGGATATAAGATGAACATCAACAAAAGCAAAACGAGGTAATGGAATGTAGTCGAGTTAAGTCGGGTGATGCTGAGGGAATTAGATTAGGAAATGAGACACTTAAAGTAGTAAAGGAGTTTTGCTATTTGGGGAGCAAAATAACCGATGATGGACGAAGTAGAGAGGATATAAAATGTAGACTGGCAATGGCAAGGAAAGCGTTTCTGAAGAAGAGAAATTTGTTAACATCGAGTATAGATTTAAGTGTCAGGAAGTTATTTCTGAAAGTATTTGTATGGAGTGTAGCCATGTATGGAAGTGAAACATGGACGGTAAGTAGTTTGGACAAGAAGAGAATAGAAGCTTTTGAAATGTGGTGCTATAGAAGAATGCTGAAGATTAGATGGGTAGAACACATAACTAATGAGGAAGTATTGAATAGGATTGGGGAGAAGAGAAGTTTGTGGCACAACTTGACCAGAAGAAGGGATCGGTTGGTAGGACATGTTCTGAGGCATCAAGGTATCACCAATTTAGTATTGGAGGGCAGCGTGGAGGGTAAAAATCATAGGGGGAGACCAAGAGATGAATACACTAAGCAGATTCAGAAGGATGTAGGTTGCAGTAGGTACTGGGAGATGAATAAGCTTGCACAGGATAGAGTAGCATGGAGAGCTGCATCAAACCAGTCTCAGGACTGAAGACCACAACAACAACAACAACAGGACAATTAATGAAATTTGGCACAACATACATATTGTATGTATTTTGTAGGGACAATGGGACTCTTTAAGCTAAATAGGGACAATCCCCAAAAATAGAGGACTTCTGGTCAACATAACCTAGAATTCAAGAAATTTACATCACACTTTTTACTTCTATAATGGTAGTACTTTCAGACAGCAACAGTTGTGGAAGCTCACATTTTATGAGGAGGATAATGAAATGAATATCTGTAGATATTAATAATCGTTAATTTTAATTGAAGATAAAATGTGAAATATTGACAGAAGTCAAATGTCTGCACAAGACGGCACCCATGTTCTGTCTGTGATTGTAAGTGCAAAAGGGTCAACTATTCTTATAAGTCTGCACTACAGTTCTACGTAAATGCTCCTGCCAAGAGGTAAATGTGTTGTTGTTCTTTGAGATGTGACACTACTGCCTCTCTATCTAGCTTACTGAAAATTTAAGTCTTTCTGCTTGTTTCTGTTGTCATTTGTATTTAGAAAATTATTGCTTGACAGTTGATCCACAGTCAACGTTGTCAGTTTCAACGTGAACACTCTTGAAAAATTCAGTTTTATTTGTTGCCATGAGATTTAATACAATCCCCCAGGCTGTGGCTAAGCCATGTCTCTGCAATATCCTTTCTTCCAGGAGTGCTAGTTCTGTGTGGTTTGCAGAAGAGCTTCTGTGGAGTTTGGAAGGCAGGAGATGAGGTACTGGCAGAAGTAAAGCTGTGAGGACGGGGCGTGAGTCATGCTTTAGTAGCTCAGACATTAGAACACTGACTTCGCAAGGCAAAGGTCCCGAGTTTGAGTCTCAGTCCGGCACACAGTTTTAATCTGCCAGGAAGTTTCATATCAGTGCACACTCCGCTGCAGAGTGAAAATATCATTCTCGATTTAATACTTTTCCATCATGTGTGGACTTCCAGATTACCTGTTCTAAGTAGTATTCATACAAAGTATTCAGTATTGTTTTACCAGATGTCTTTTCGTACTTTCTACTTACAAAACTGTAATTATCCATATCAATTGGTGTACAGGCAAGTCTCATCTGGTGATGACTATATGACTGGGGAAAATACATGTTAGCAACTTCACAGTTTTGGTTGTATCTGGGGGTGAGTCTGTCGATTGATAAAAAGACCCAGTTATGACTTTATGCTCACCCTTAATAATGAGTCTTATCCAAACAATCTCATGTGAAATTCTAATTTTTCTTTCATGTATTTGAATTCACATTGCTCACAGCATTATCTCTATCTACATACATACATACACTGCAAACCACCATAAAGCGCATGGAGGAGGGTACCTGGGGCAACTTCTAGTAATTTCCTCTCCTGTAGAGGGAAAAATGATAGTCTAAAAGCCTCTGTGTGAGCTCCAATTTCTCGCATCTTACCTTCATGGTCCTTGTGCAAAATGTACTGTGGTGACAGTAGAATTGTTCTGCAGTGAGCCTCAAATGCCGGTTCTCTAAATCTGTGCAATAGAGCCTTTCAGAAAGAGCACCGATTTGAGTTGAAGTGTCTCCGTAACACTTGTGTGCTGATCAGACCTACTGGTAACAAATCTAGCAGCACGCCACTGAATTGCTTCGATGTCTTCCTTTAATCCGACCTGGTGTGCATCCCAAACACTCGGAACAGTACTCGGGGATGAGTCACACTAACATTCTGTACGCCATCTCCTGTATGGATGAGCTACACTTTTCCAAAATTCTCCCAATAAAAAGAAGTCGAGCATTCACCATCCCTACTACAGTCCATTTTGTATCACTTTCCAATGTTACACCTAGGTATTTAATCAAAGTGGCTGTGTGAAGTTGCCCCATATTTTTCCTATATTTGAATTTTGCAGGCTATTTCTTCTACTCATCCACATTTACTTAAACTTTTCTATGTTTAGAGCAAGTTGTCATTCATCACATCAACTAGAAATTTTGCCTAAGTCATTACACATATTTTTACAGTTACTCAATAACGACACCTT
The DNA here is from genome assembly GCF_023864345.2 of Schistocerca serialis cubense. NCBI lineage: Eukaryota > Metazoa > Arthropoda > Insecta > Orthoptera > Acrididae > Schistocerca > Schistocerca serialis. Next base: position 67,754,072 of record NC_064648.1, on the reverse strand, counting down.
CCCGTACGCTGCAGCATCATTAGCAAACAGCTATAAACTGCTGCTCACCCTGCTCGTTGGGCTACTTATGAATATAGAGAATAAAAGTGTTCCTATCACATCTGACAATACTCTAGTCTGTGATGAACACTCAGAGGAAGATCAATGTTACGAATTTTAGGTAGGTCGTAAAGTCTAGGACACAAAGCTTCGGTCTTCAATAAAGCTCTTTTTTTCTCTTCTTTTCGAATAGAAGTAGATGACTTTATCAGAATACACGGCTAAAGGAACACAAAAGTCTCTTGTCGGCTAGGAAAAATAGACAAATCAGCACTAGTGGAGCATGGTCTTCAGCCAGGAAGTCACAGAGTGAAGTTTTCCAAAACAAAAATTTTGCCTGCGATGATGAACTATTATCCTCAGCTATAGGCTCTCAATGCAACTAAGTACCCAGGGATTACACTTACAAATAACTTAAAATTGGAATGATCACATTTTTACCCTCCACGCTGCCCTTCAATACTAAATTGGTGAAGTGTCAGGAAGTCGTTTCTCAAAGTATTTGTATGGAGTGTAGCCATGTGTGGAAGTGAAACGTGGACGGTAAATAGTTTAGACAAGAAGAAAATAGAAGCTTTCGAAATGTGGTGCTACAGAAGAATGCTGAACAGTAGGTGGGTAGATCACATAACTAATGAGGAGGTATTGAAGAGAATTGGAGAGATGGGAAATTTGTGGCACAACTTGACTAGGAGAAGGGATCGGTTGGTGGGGCATATTCTGAGGCATCAAGGTATCACCAGTTTAGTACTGGAGGACAGCATGGAGAGTAAAAATTGTAGAGGGAGACCAAGAGATGAATACACTAAACAGATTCAGAAGGATGTAGGTTGCAATAGGTACTGGGAGATAAAGAAGCATGCACAGGATAGAATATCATGGGGAGCTGCATCAGATCAGTCACAGGACTGAAGACCACAACAACAACATGTAGAGAAGCCATTGAAATATATAAACACAGGGGCAAATTTAACAGGAAAGAAGAGACCATGAAAGTTAGTGACATATGGACAGTAGCTCTGCAGAATTGCTAGACAGTGGTGGTGGTGGTGGTGGTGGTGGTGTTTTTTAACAAGGCAACAATCAATAATTAAGTTTTATCTTTGACAAGGATCTTCTCTGCTTAACATACGTAACTCTGACTACACCAGTTTTTCTGCAATATATATTTCACTCTCAGATGTCTGACCTGTCAGTTGGCAAGAAGATACACAGCGCAGTTCTGGATGAAACGTTAGGAACAGAAGAGTTCTGCGGATCACAACCTTATACTGGCAACAGTGTCATCCAATCATGAAAGCCTTCTTTCTGTCATATATGTGATCATTCCAATTTTAAGTTATTTGTAACTGTAATCCCTGGGTATTTTGTTGAATTGAGAGCCTTTAGATTTTTGTGATAGAAATTTAATGGATTTCTATTAGCACTCATGTGGATGACGCCAGACTTTTCATTATTTGGACTTAATCGCCACTTTTCCCATCATATAGGTATCTTGTGTAATTCATTTTGCAATTGCCTTTGCTCTTGTGATAACTTTACTAGACAGTAATGACAGCCTCATCTACAAACAATTTGAGAGATGTGCTCAGTTTGTCTCCTAAATCATTTATAAAGATCAGGAACAGCAGAGGGCATATATTGTTTCCTTGGGGAGTGCCATATGTCAGTTCTATTTTACTAAATGACTTTCCATCAGTTACTGTGACCTGGCCTTTCTGATAGGAAATCACAGATCCAGTCACAAAACTGAGGTGATACTCCGTAAGCATGCAGTTTATTAGAAGCCACTTGTGAGGAATGGTGTCAAAAGCTTTCTGGAAATATTGAATTAATTTGAGATCCTTTGTTGATAGCACTCATTATTTCATGTGAATAAAGAGCTTGTTGTGCTTCACAAGAATGATATTTTCTGGATCCGTGGTGTGTTAATAGATCGTTTTCATTGAGGTTTGTTTGAACACAGTATGAGGGGGTACCCAGAGAAAGCAAACTTATTTTTTTAACTTATTTATTCATGTTTTCAGCACAAACCTTCCATACCCTTCAAAGTACTCTTCACTTTCACTAATACACTCTTCAAATATTTTATTGCATTTTTCAAAACGTTGTTTAAATTCATCTTCTGTGATTCTTGACAGCACCTCCATCGTCACCATAGGGTCCCCCCCCACCTCACCCCACCTCGGCAACATCAGCAAAATGCTTTCCTTTCAAGTCTCTTTTCATTCTAGGAAACAAACAAAAAAGTCGCACGGGGCAGGGTTGGGTGAGTATGGGGGTTGAGGAACAGAGGTCATACCATTTTTGGTCAACAATTGTCACACAGGCAGGGCCGTGCGAGCAGGGGCATTGTCACGATGGGAAAACCAGTCACTCGACTGCCGCGAATCAGACCGGTTCTTCTGCATACTGTTGACCAGTCTTCTCAAAACTTCCAAGTGGAATCCTGGTTAACTGTCTTGACTCTGTGGAACAAACTCTGAATTGACGACTCCTATCACATCGAAGAAACAAATCAGCATTGTTTTAATGTTGGTTTCACCTGATGGGCTTTCTTGGGCCAAGGTGAACTTGAAGTCTTCCACTGGCATAATTGTTGCTTTGATTCAAGATTTTAAACATAGCACCAAGTTTTGTCACTTGTGATTATTTTTGAAAAGAGAGCTTTGGCTGATTTCAGGACTCTTCTTTCAAAGCACAGCATACATCCATGTAACCTTGTTTTTGTTCAGCACTCGTGGCACAAATTTGGTAGCCACTCTTTCATTCCCAATTCTTCTGTCACAATTCACTGCACCGAACTTCAAGTCAATTGTGGCAGTCCATCATTTCTTCAGTGGTCCATCGTCAATCTTTGTCGGTGATTGCACGAATATTTTTAACATTTTCACATGTTCGTGCTGTGGAAGGACGACTAGAATGAGGTTTGTCATCAATTGACATTTCACCATTTTTGAAATGGGAAAACCACTCAAATACCCAAGTTTACCGCATAACACCAACCTTATATGCCTTATTTAACATTTCAAGAGATTTCTGCTACACTTTTTCTGAGCAAAAACCAGCAATTTCACATCTGTACACTGTTCACGAAAATCGGCTATTGCAGAAACAACATTTGCACAAAACAGTTGTCATTAGAAACTCTGTTAAAACTAGTTGTCTCATTCTTCAGTGACAGCATTCAGCTGACTGGAATGTTTGCTCTGTGTGCTCCAAGTGGAAAAACGCAGTGTTGTGAAAGCTCTGTCCGCCAAAAAATAAGTTTGGTTTCTTTTGGGTATGCCATTGTATATGTTCCAGAACCCTACCGCAAATTGACGTCAGTGATGTGGGTCTGTAATTCAGCAGATTACTCCTACTTCCTTTCTTGAGAATTGGTGTGACTTGTGCAACTTTCCAGTCGTAAGGTGCGGATTTCTTTGTAGAGAGAACGGTTGTATATGACTGCTAAATATGGAGCTGTTGTACCAGCATACAATGAAAGGAATCTAATTGGTATATAATATGGACTGGAAGGCTCGCCTCTGCTAAGTAATTTAAGCTGCTTTGCTACACCGAGGATATCTTCTTCTAAGTTACCATGATGGCAGCTGTTCTTGATTCAAATTCTGGAGTATGTGTCCCAGAATTACATTTGTGTATTTCAAATAAACAAGAAAATTAGTTGCATAATTTTATTTATTTGAGGTGGTAATTAAAACTTTATTTACTGGTTGTATGTGTTCACTTAATACGTGTGGCCTTTCCTTGCTAGTTATGTGCACACTCAGTCAGGTGGTTTTGTCATCCCCCCCCCCCCCCTCCTCTCTCTCTCTCTCTCTCAGGTCTGTCAGGAATTCTTTATTTAAAAGAGCTTTGTGACACTCCATAGCTTATGCCTTCTAATAATAAGAGGGCTACAGTTATTTGAGAATCTTGTTGCATTTTACTTTGCAGGTGAAAGAGAGTATGGCAAATCTGGAGGAGGTGGTGAGAGAGAGGAATAGAGCATACTTTGAACTTGAAACTGGAGAAGATGGAGAGAGGCCTTGGAAGATGCAAACCAATCCCCTCGGTATGTACATCCATTCATTCGTTAATTCATTAACAACACACTTGCTGTGTTTTGTAGATCCAATGATGGAGAACCTCAGGGGTGAGGAACGATTCAAGCAATACTTTAGAAGAGAAGCAAACTACAGAAACTTAATCTGTTTGCTGTATTAACAATAAATTATCACTGTATGTCTTAATTCAGTATGCGTTAACACTAATTAATTGCTATGTAGCAAATGTAGCGAGCACAATGAATTAATGTGCAGTTTTTGGTGTGAGGCAGAGAGTAAAAGTCTAGAATAGCCATAGTGCCATACTTACGTGTTTTGTGCAGGAATGTTGTCAATGCTTTCCACGAGGCACAGTGGGAACAAAAGAAAGCATCTCAGCTGTTTGTGTTCCGCAGCCAATGAGAGAGCAGCAGGTAGATGACGTATTTTGAAGTAGTACATTTGGAAGAAAGGGTGAAACATTGCAGTAAATGAGGATTATAAATTTACTTGTGTTCCTCATTTGAATCTCAGCTATTTAAACTGTACAAGTATCTGCAAACCAAGGACAGTGGAGCAGCCTGTGATATACTTTTTTTAAAAAAAGCATGAAATATTTCTCTGCACGTGCACACTGAGTAAGTGGCTCAATATTTTTTAATTAATTCTTGGGAGAAGGTAGGTGGATCAATGTTAACTAATGTATCAAATGTGTGTCTCTTCTTAGTAAACATTGATCCACTTACTCAAAGTGGCGACGGCTTTAGCTGCACTTCCAGATGATTCCATCCTCACAAGACTTTGACTTTTTAAGAGTCATTTCACCGTCACATTAGACACATTTTAGTGTCTTTGCAATTAATCTGTAAGACAAGCACCAATGGACAATGTCAGCATACAGAACTAAATCATTTAAATCGGTCGACTCGCTGCCATAATAGCAAAATATTTCTTCCGAAACTTGCTAATACGCTGAAAAACAACAAACGACATAAGTTTCAATTTTGGTGCTGGAAATACGTTGCCTCTGTTCTCGCCTCTCATTTGTCGTGTCAAAGAATCGGCCCAGTGGCTATGCGCAACTGAAGCGTTGCCGACGTACGAGCAGTAGATAAGCACCGCTGGGACTGATCTAGACTTTAGCCAGGCAGTTGTAGATTCCACGTTTATGCACGATACTTTGACGTCTGACTCGGCCATCTCCTTCAGGTGCTGCGAGCTGTGTTCTTATGTCTACCACTGCCTGGACTTCTGCCAGACAGTGAAGTACTGTTAGCTCTGCAGTCTACAGTTGGGCTTTCTTCTTTGCTAACCGCTGCTGTTATCCAGCCAGTGCGAGTTCGGGACTGGTACATTACTTCTCCAATTTCACCGAGAATGAACTGTACCTATTCGTAGCCTTTTGCTGTGTCGGGATCGCCACTCCGAAAAGCATTTTAAAGCTTTGTCGGCACCCCTCTCGGAAATAAAGAAATTGCCTCAGACAGCAATTAGAGACTCTTCACTTGATTGTGCTATTCTCAGTATTGAGGCATCTGGAACTGTTGTCAGGTGCCTCTTATTCACGTACAGGGTATTTGGAAATTCCCATTACAAACTTATAGCATTTGTAGAGGGGGGTGAGTACATAATATTTAGAAGAGGGATCCATGTTTGGAAACATAGCATTTCCATACTGTGACAGTTTCAATTGAGACATGTAACACATCCACATCTGCTGAGGAAAGAGAAAAGTCTCAGAGTTGCTTGTCCTGATATGCAACAGGGTGGAGAGGATGATATGTTTTACATCAGACAGTCACCTTATGTTATTCAATGTCTACCTTGCTGCAAGACATATTCAATGCCTGTATGTCTCTGATACAGTACATACGACTCGGTACACTTTTTGGAATACACGGACATGCTTTTTGTGTACGACGAAGCTCGAGGTAATAACGGAATAACTGCTAGTCGGCTGTATCGCAAACATTTTCTATAACGTAGCATCCTATTGCACAAACTGTCTACCCGAGTTAAGCAGCAGTTCCGAGAAACAGGTACCTTCACCGTGAAGAGGCAGGACTGTGCTGCCCGACGACAGTGCCGTGTGCCTGAATTTGAAGGTGATGCACTGCTTTACATTGAAGAGAACCTGTCAGTGGAACAATTACACTTGCAATAGGTGTTGTGTCACAATATCGTCTGGGATATTATGTGTAAGCAACAGTTACATTTGTACCACTTACAGAGGGTACACGGTATAGGTCCAACCAATTTTCTACAGCACGTTGCCCACTGCACGTGGTTCCTGCACCGCAGCATCGTCACAGCCCCGTTTCTGCATCGAATTCTGTTTACAGGTGAATGTAAGTTCACTAGGGACTGTGTTCTGAATTCATGAAACAGCCATGTTTGGACAGACAAAAACCTTTGTGCCACGCATGTTCAGGGATTTTGGTACTGATTTGATACTAATGTGTAGGGAGGTATTCTGGACAATTGTGTCATTGCTGCATACCTTCTTCCACTCGAGCTAACTGGTCCTGCATACTGAATCTTCCTAAAAAACAGTGGGCCATTCATGAAAGATGTGCCACTGAATGTCCATCAGGAAATATGGTTTCAGTGTGATGTGCACCACCTCACTTCTTACATGCAATTCGGAGACATCTTAACAGATAATACGGCAAAATATGGATAGGCTGACTCGGTCCGACCCTGTCGCGGCCACAGTCACCTGTGGACTACTTCTTGTGGGGTTGTATGCAGCGTTTAAGTTAAGAGAATCCTGTAGAGACAGAGTTCTCGCCACTGCACTAGAAACTGAAGAGACACCTGTTTGAATGGAGAGTGTGTACCAGAACGTACTTCACAGATACAACATCTGTAACAACATTGGTGGTCATCACATGGAACCGCTGTTGTAATGCGTCAGTACTGTTCTGTCTGTACAGTATGCTGGGTTGTTTTCTGTTTTGGAATAATGTAAACATGTAATGTTTAACCCCTTAATGTCTGAATAAATATCCAGATGAAAGATAAAAATAAAAAGCTCTGCCACTTTAGACATACCTGAAACAGTTGGGAGAATGCAGCACTTTTCAGAAGCGTTGCTAGCTTCAGGCAGAATCAGCACCTACTGACACCAGTGCTCAAAAACAGTTAACCTTCCAGTTATTAGCATAGAATTTGTATGATGCAAATTTGCAACTCTCATTGTCAGCAGTGCGCAAGTAGCAGCATTACTGCATTTACTAGGCACTCTTCTATTTTAATAACCGTTTAAAGTTTGTGTCGAATTGTTTACGCTCTGTGTAGATTAGTTCAGACGTTCTTTGCACAACAGTTTTTAGCACGGATAGGGACTGCAACTGCTGTGTTCGGATACAGGCCGAGTTGGCATCCCTTCGCTCTCAGCTTCGGGCAGTGTCGGCTTCGGTCACACAGCTCGAGGCTGTTGCCGATGGGCATCACTGTGGGGTTCCGGATGGGGGTTTGTCGGGGACGGCCAGCTCGTCCCACGCATCCCCCGATCGGACTACAACTGTGGTTGCCCGGGATACTGCCCGCATTGAGGCTGATCCCTCACCTGTGGTAGAGTGGGAGGTCGTCTCGAGGTGCGGCAGGGGGCGAAAGACATCCCGGATGGCTGAACGGAAGGCCTCTCCAGTTTGTCTGACGAACCGGTTTCAGGCTCTGTCTCAGGCTGATACTGATCTTCGGCCTGACAGGGCTGCTTGTCCTGTTCCAGAGGTTGCCCCTCAGTCTGCAAGATCCGGGCGGTCGCAGAGGGTGGGCTTACTGGTAATTGGGAGCTCCAACGTCAGGCGCGTAATGGGGCCCCTTAGGGATATGGCTGCAAGGGAGGGGAAGAAAACCAATGTGCATTCCGTGTGCATACCGGGGGGAGTCATTCCAGATGTGGAAAGGGTCCTTCCGGGTGCCATGAAGGGTACAGGGTGCGCCCATCTGCAGGTGGCCGCTCATGTCGGCACCAATGATGTGTGTCGCTATGGATCCGAGGAAATCCTCTTGGGCTTCTGGCGGCTATCTGATTTGGTGAAGACTGCCAGTCTCGCTAGCGGGATGAAAGCAGAGCTCACCATCTGCAGCATCGTCGACAGGACTGACTGCGGACCTTTGGAGTGGACGGTCTGAATCAGAGGCTGAGACGGTTCTGCGACCGTGTGGGCTGCAGATTCCTCGATTGCGCCATAGGGTGGTGGGGTTTCGGGTTCCACTGGATAGGTCAGGAGTCCACTACACGCAACAAGCGGCTACACGGGTAGCAGGGGTTGTGGCGCGTGGGCTGGGTGGTTTTTTAGGTTAGATGGCCTCGGGCAAGTACAGAAAGGGCAACAGCCTCAACGGGTGCGGGGCAAAGTCAGGACATGCGGGGACCAAGCAGCAATCGGTATTGTAATTGTAAACTGTCGAAGCTGCGTTGGTAAAGTACCGGAACTTCAAGCGCTGATAGAAAGCACCGAAGCTGAAATCGTTATAGGTACAGAAAGCTGGCTGAAGCCAGAGATAAATTCTGCCGAAATTTTTACAAAGGTACAGACGGTGTTTAGAAAGGATAGATTGCATGCAACCGGTGGTGGAGTGTTCGTCGCTGTTAGTAGTAGTTTATCCTGTAGTGAAGTAGAAGTGGATACTTCCTGTGAATTATTATGGGTGGAGGTTACACTCAACAACCGAGTTAGGTTAATAATTGACTCCTTTTACCGAACTCCCGACTCAGCAGCATTAGTGGCAGAACAACTGAGAGAAAATTTGGAATACATTTCACATAAATTTTCTCAGCATGTTATAGTCTTAGGTGGAGATTTCAATTTACCAGACATAGACTGGGACACGCAGATGTTTAGGACGGGTGGTAGGGACAGAGCATCGAGTGACATTATACTGAGTGCACTATCCGAAAATTACCTCGAGCAATTAAACAGAGAACCGACTTGTGGAGATAACATCTTGGACCTACTGATAACAAACAGACCCGAACTTTTCGACTCTGTATGTAGAACAGGGAATCAGTGATCATAAGGCCGTTGCAGCATCCCTGAATATGGAAGTTAGTAGGAATATAAAAAAAGGGAGGAAGGTTTATCTGTTTAGCAAGAGTAATAGAAGGCAGATTTCAGACTACCTAACAGATGAAAAAGAAAATTTCTGTTCCGACACTGACAATGTTGAGTGTTTATGGAAAAAGTTCAAGGCAGTCGTAAAATGCGTTTTAGACAGGTACGTGCCGAGTAAAACTGTGAGGGACGGGAAAAACCCACCGTGGTACAACAAGAAAGTTAGGAAACTACTGCGAAAGCAAAGAGAGCTTCACTCTAAGTTTAAACGCAGCCAAAACCTCTCAGACAAACAGAAGCTAAACGATGTCAAAGTTAGCGTAAGGAGGGCTATGCATGAAGCGTTCAGTGAATTCGAAAGTAAAATTCTATGTACCGACTTGACAGAAAATCCTAGGAAGTTCTGGTCTTACGTTAAATCAGTAAGTGGCTCGAAACAGCATATCCAGACACTCCCGACGGTTCAATCCCGCGTCCGGCCATCCTGATTTAGGCTTTCCGTGATTTCCCTAAATCGCTCCAGGCAAATGCCGGGATGGTTCCTTTAAAAGGGCACGGCCGACTTCCTTCTCCGTCCTTCTCTAATCTGATGAGACCGATGGCCTCGCTGTCTGGTCCCCTTCCCCCAACAAACCAACCAACCAGACACTCCGGGATGATGATGGCATTGAAACAGAGGATGACACGCGTAAAGCTGAAATACTAAACACCTTTTTCCAAAGCTGTTTCACAGAGGAAGACCGCACTGCAGTTCCTTCTCTAAATCCTCGCACAAACGAAAAAATGGCTGACATCAAAATAAGTGTCCAAGGAATAGAAAAGCAACTGGAATCACTCAACAGAGGAAAGTCCACTGGACCTGACGGGATACCAATTCGATTGTACACAGAGTACGCGAAAGAACTTGCCCCCCTTCTAACAGCCGTGTACCACAAGTCTCTAGAGGAACGGAAGGTTCCAAATGATTGGAAAAGAGCACAGGTAGTCCCAGTCTTCAAGAAGGGTCGTCGAGCAGATGCGCAAAACTATAGACCTATATCTCTGACGTCGATCTGTTGTAGAATTTTAGAACATGTTTTTTGCTCGAGTATCATGTCGTTTTTGGAAACCCAGAATCTACTATGTAGGAATCAACATGGATTCCGGAAACAGCGATCGTGTGAGACCCAACTCACTTTATTTGTGCATGAGACCCAGAAAATATTAGATACAGGCTCCCAGGTAGATGCTATTTTTCTTGACTTCCGGAAGGCGTTCGATACAGTTCCGCACTGTCGCCTGATAAACAAAGTAAGAGCCTACGGAATATCAGACCAGCTGTGTGGCTGGATTGAAGAGTTTTTAGCAAACAGAACACAGCATGTTGTTATCAATGGAGAGACGTCTACAGATGTTAAAGTAACCTCTGGCGTGCCACAGGGGAGTGTTATGGGACCATTGCTTTTCACAATATATATAAATGACCTAGTAGATAGTGTCGGAAGTCCCATGCGGCTTTTCGCGGATGATGCTGTAGTATACAGAGAAGTTGCAGCATTAGAAAATTGTAGCGAAATGCAGGAAGATCTGCAGCGGATAGGCACTTGGTGCAGGGAGTGACAACTGACCCTTAACATAGACAAATTTAATGTATTGCGAATACATAGAAAGAAGGATCCTTTATTGTATGATTATATGATAGCGGAACAAACACTGGTAGCAGTTACTTCTGTAAAATATCTGAGAGTATGCGTGCAGAACGATTTGAAGTGGAATGATCATATAAAATTAATTGTTGGTAAGGCGGGTACCAGGTTGAGATTCATTGGGAGAGTCCTTAGAAAATGTAGTCCATCAACAAAGGAGGTGGCTTACAAAACACTCGTTCGACCTATACTTGAGTATTGCTCATCAGTGTGGGATCCGTACCAGATCGGGTTGACGGAGGAGATAGAGGAGATCCAAAGAAGATCGGCGCGTTTCGTCACAGGGTTATTTGGTAACAGTGATAGCGTTACGGAGATGTTTAACAAACTCAAGTGTCAGACTCTGCAAGAGAGGTGCTCTGCATCGCGGTGTAGCTTGCTCGCCAGGTTTCGAGAGGGTGCGTTTCTGGATGAGGTATGGAATATATTGCTTCCCCCTACTTATACCTCCCGAGCAGATCACGAATGTAAAATTAGAGAGATTAGAGCGCGCACGGAGGCTTTCAGACAGTCGTTCTTCCCGCGAACCATACGCGACTGGAACAGGAAAGGGAGGTAATGACAGTGGCACGTAAAGTGCCCTCCGCCACAAACCGTTGGGTGGCTTGTGGAGTATAAATGTAGATATAGATGTAGATGTAGGTCTCATAAACTTACAAATGGTTGGGAGAGTGGTGTGCTGATCACGTGCCCCACCATACCTGCATCCTGTGATGCCTATGGGCTGATAATAACATGGCAGCTGGCCGGTACCATCGGTCTTTCGTGGCCTGTTCGGATGGAATTTAGATTTTTTAGTAAATTCAAACAAATGTGCTTAAGTCATAAATGAATGTTTTGTTATGTTTTCTTTCCAATTGTTGTCTAATAATTGTACTATTGTCATGCCTAATTCAATTCCTCAAGCAGAAGTGGACAAGTTAAACGTCTGAATTGAATCCGTCATACAAAGGAAACAATACATTTCCGGACATGGGTTCTTACTCAAAATGTTGTGTACTCACTTCCCTCTACAAGTCGTAGAAGTTTGTAACGGGAATTTCTGAACGCCCTGTTCATCAAATTGATGTGAAGTATGCACATCTGTGGTCAAGGGGTAGAGTCTTTGATTAGTAATCAAACGTCCTCAGTCCCAAGGTATAATAATATAATCAGCATTGGCAGTTGAAGACTTCCACCGTAAGAAGTTACCTTCATTATGCCAATGACCTTTTCAAAGAGGGTGGAGGAACGGACAGAGGTTCAGACCTCTCTTTGCCTTTGGGGTGGGAAACTGCCCCTGAGGTGGAAAAATCAGCAATGATCAATGGCACGAGGATGCAGAAGGCAATGGAACTCCTGCATTAAAGACACATAATGTGTATCCACAGGACATGTGGCCTGCAATGGAAAAAGTGTCATGATCATCTCTCCATTGGCAAAAGTTTCAAGAGTAGACCCCCATTCGGATCTCTGAGAGGGGGGAGGTCATCATGAGATAAAGATTGAATAACCAACAAAAGGATAATGTTATACAAGCTGGGGCATTTAATGTCAGAAGCTTAAACGTGGTAGGGAAATGCAAAGGCTGAATCTGGACATAGTGGGGGTCAGTGAAGTGAAATGGAAAGAAGACAAGTATTTCTGTTCATATGAGTGTAGGGTAATATCAACAGCAGCAGAAAATGGTGTAACAGGAGTAGGATTTAAATTTACATATGAAGGTAGGGCAGAGAATGTGTTTTTGTGAACATTTCAGTGATTGATTTTCTTATCAGAATCGGTAGCAAACCATCACCAACAATGATAGTTCAGGTATATGAGCAAATGTCTCAAGCCGAAGATGAAGATCTTCAGCTTGAGACATTGGAAAATAGAAAGTATATGAGGATATTGAACAGGTAATGCAGTACATAAAGGGAGATGAAAATCTAATAGTTATGGGTGAATGGACTGTGGTTGTAGGGGAAGGAGAGTAAGAAAGGGTTACAGGAGAATATGGGCTCAGTTCTAGGAATGTGAGAGGAGAAAGACTAATTGAGTTCTATAATAAATTATTAGTGAATACTCTGTTCAAGAATCACAGAGGAGAAGGTATACCTGTAAAATATTGGAAGATAGGGGAAGAGTTAGATTACATCATGGTCAGACAGAGATTCTGAAATCAGCTACTGGATTGTAGGGTGTACCCAGGAGCAGATATAGGCTCTGATCACAGTGTAGTAGTGATGAAGAATGGGCTGAAGTTTAAGAGATTCGTAAGGAAGAATGAGTACTTGAAGAAATGGAACATGGAAGTACTAAGTAATGAAGACATATGCTTGAAGTTCCGTAAGGCCATAAATACTGCAGTAAGGAATAATTCAGTAGGTAGTACAGTTGAAGAGGAATGAACATTTCTAAAAAGGGCAAACATAGGAGTTGGAAAGGAAAACATTGGGACAATGTAGATAACTGCGAAGGAACCCCATGGGTACAGATGACATATTTCAGTTGATGGATGAAAGAAGTAAGTAAAAAAAATAATGAGGGGAAAGTCAGGAATACAGAAATACAGATCACTTAGGAGGAAAGAAAATAGGAAATGCAGGGAAGCTAACATGAAATGGCTGCATGAAAAGTGTGAAAAAAAAAAAAAAGGAATTATCGTCAGAAGGACTTACTCAGCATGCGGAGGAGAGCGTGTATAGGTGGAAAGAGTACACTGAAGGCTCTGCAAGGGGTGTGGTTTGTCTGATGTGTAAGAAGAAGAAGAAGAAGAAGAAGAAGAAGAAGAAGAAGCACAAGTCTATGTAAATAGATAGGCAGCCAGTATTAGAATTTAAAAGAGCTTTGGAAGACTTAAGATCAAATAAGAGAGAATGGATAGATAACATTCCATCAGTATTTCTAAAATCATTGGGGGAAGTGGCAACAAAGTGACGGAATTCACGATGGTTTGTAGAATGTACGAATCTGGTGATATAGCATCCGACTTCGTAAAAATAGTATCCACACAATTCTGAAGACTGAAAGAACTGACAGGTGCGAGAAATACTGCACAGTCAGCTTAAAAGCCCATGCATCCAATTTGCCGACAAGAATAATATATAGGAGAATGGAAAAGAAAATTGAGGATGTGTTAAAGATGAGACGCAACTCCGAAATTGCGATTGATGATGGAAGCAAGACTAAAGAAAAATCAAGACATGTTCATACAATTTGTCGACCTGAAAAAAGCTTTCGACAACGTCGAATGGTGCAAGATCTTCGAAATTCTGAGAAAATAGGGGTAAGCTATAGGGAGAGATGACACTATATGACATATACAAGAGCCAAGAGGGAATAATGGGAGTAGAAGACAAAGAACGAAGTGCTTGGGTTAAAAAAGAAATGTAAATGGATGTAGTCTTTTGCCCCTGCTCACCAGTTTATATGTCAAAGTAGCAGTGATAGATAGGAATAAAAGAAAGGTTCAGGAGTGGAATTAAAACTCAAGGTGAAAGGATATCAGTGATACGATTCGCTGATGACAGTGCTATCCTCAGTGAAAGTGAAGGCAGATTACACGATCTGCTGAATGGAATGAAGTCTAATGAGTACAGAATAAGGATTGAGAATAAAACGAAGAAAGATGAAAGTAATGAGAAGTAGCAGAAATGATAACATCGAGAAACTTATCATCAGGATTGACGGTCATGAAGTAGATGAAATTAAGGAATTCTTCTACGTAGGCAGCAAAATAACCAACGATGGACAGAGCAAGAATGACTTCAAAGGCTGACTAGCACTGGCAAAATGGGCGTGCCTGACCAAGAGAAGTCTATAGTGTCACGCATAGGGCTTAATTTGAGGAAGAAATTTCTAAGACTGTACATTTGGAACACAGCATTGTATTGTAGTGAAACATCGGCTGTGGGAAAACAGGGACGGAAGAGAATGAAAGCATTTGAGATGTGGTGCTACAGGTGAATATTGAAAATTAGGTAAGGAGTTGTTACAGCCTAAAGTCAGTGCCGGCACACCAGTCGGGAATGACAGGGAAGGGAAGGCTATGAGAAGAAGTCAGCCAATCACACACTGACCGACCTCCCTTCCAGGATGACAACACGACAGCAGTGGCCCCTAGGTGTAGAGGATATAAGTGCTGTGGGTCTCGTGGCAGCCTACTTCAGTAGCAACTTCAAGATTAGCGACTCGGATAACAGCATCAACATTAGTGACTTCGTTAAGAATCTCTTTGTAGCACAGACTTTTGTATCTCTTTCCTGAAGAAGACTACTATTTTTTATTGCTTGTGTCACATCAACCAAAGCTAAGTATTGTCACTGTATCTTGTCAATTTGTAATAAAACTCATTAATAAGAGTTGTTTGATTGTTTGTCTAACTAACTGAGAAGGCAAGATTCCTTGACACGAGAGGAACGAGGACGCTCTGCACAGAATCAGGAAGGAAACGAATATGTGAAAAACACTGACAAGAAGGGACAGTATGATAGGACACCTGTTAAGACATCAGGGAATGACTTCCCTGGTACTAGAGGGAGCTACACAGGGTAAAAATTGTAGAGGAAGACAGACATTGGAATAAATCCCACAAATAATTGAGGATGTAGGTTGCAGATGCTACTCTGAGATGAAGAAGTAGGCATTGGAGAGGAATTCTTGGCGGGCCGCATTAAACCATTCTGTTGACTAGAAAAAATGCTCACCTTAGGATTGTGTCTTACTGACATCAATTGTTCGTCAATAACACGCAGTGGCAAATAAGTCTCACAATACTACTCATTAGAGAACCATACCATGGGAGACAGTTTCAGAATGACAGTGAGGTAGACTTCTAAACAGAGGTCTCTATGAAATCATCCATCTTTGAGGTAAATGTGTCGGACTACAGGGTGAATATGCAGAGAAGGACTAGTGCTGCCACCAGCTTTCGTGGTTGCGGTTGTTTTTAAAAATAACTTGAGAATTACTTCTCAGATATAGTTTGCAAGTCATCTAACAGTGTAACAGATAGTACTGCATAACTCCCCCCCCCCCCCCCCCCCCCCCCGCCCCCCCCTCCCCTCTTGTTGAGATTAAGGTCAGTTGACATGAAGAATGACTGTCTCTGTCTCCTTAGGAGCACACTTGTTACGTGTGAGAATATATGATGTCGCTCTACTCTTCTCACAAGCAACCCCTTAAGCATGAGGTCGCAAGTTCAATTTTTACTAAGCCTGATTTGAAAGTTGTCACAGGAAAAATGTTAGTCACTAACAATTCACAGTGCGCATCAGGAGGGCAACAGAAAATGATCGTCCGTGAGGTGCAGAGATCAATCTTCTCCGGGATGCAAATTACACTTCACAAAATAGACATCGTTGACAGTCACGAAATGTTCAAAACGAACCACTATGACGCACTACAGTGATCGCAGATATTAGCACCATCAAGATCAAAGGTGAACTCCTCGGGAGTTATGAACTGTGTGGGACATTCGGCTAGGTATCCACTCATACAGATTGCATATAGGATCATATTGGTGTAACGGGGTGATGATAACAGATGGAGTGTGACGGCATACAACTGAATTCGTAAGTCTGTTGTGGAGCTTATTGTGAAACTGGCTATCCGTGGAGGCATAGCTGCAGACAGTGCAGTAATATGTTTCGTAGGCAGGGAGGAAACAAATATCCAGAAGCTGAATTTGTCCAGTGGTTCCAGGTGGTATGCATTGCAATGTCAAACACTTTTCAGGAGTGATAGTTTTCTCCGAAGGAGTATAATTTTTATATACAGACCAGGAATCGAGCAAAAGCAAGTTATTTTGACCAGCTATTGGGCAATAGCAGCACTCGTAACGTAGTTGTAGTTATCTTGTGCTCTTTAGTTGTAGTTATCTTGTGCTCTTTTCCCACTCTTTCTTGCTGTGACATAAATATTCTCTAATGTCCTTGTAAGATCATACACACAAGAAAGAATTGTAGGGAGCAGAACACCTGCAACTTCCTGTAACTCTACAGCCAATTTACTGTCCAAATTAACAGTCAGCATAATTGTATGCAAAAGTGTTTAGACATTGATGTTAGTTGATCTTGATACAACTCTCTTGGCACCCTTAATTTCCAGCGATCCTTTCATATGCATTTCCTTTACAATTCCCAGTTGGTCTGAGCTGAAAATAAATTCCGTGCCAAACGATGGGATAAGTTTGTTTATCTCATCGACAAATTTTCAGCCAAGTCGACAGCATGACGTGCATCGTGAAGTTGACATTTTGTTTGAAATTTCGTTACCTGAAGTCTCTCTCTTCTGCACAGCTGTTTGAAATTATGCAACTGTCGACTGCTTCCCTTGAAATTACTGTACTCTGTGTTGCACACAGTTTGTTGTGCATAGCATAGTAGGCCACTAACAATGCAGTAGGTCACCATCAAGCACATCCTGTAAATCGTATCGTACTCAAAAATGCGACTCCGCAGCTCGTGGTCTCACGGTCGCATTCTCGCTTCCCGGGCACAGTGTCCTGTGTTCGATTCCCAGTGGGGTCAGGGATTTTCACCTGCCCTGGATGATTGGGTGTTCGTGTTGTCCTCATCATTTCATCATCATTCGTGAAAGTGGCAGATTGGACTGAGCAAAGGTTAGGAATTCGTACGGGTGCTAATAACCGCGCAGTTGAGTGCCCCACAAACCAATCATCATCATCATCATCATCATCATGAAAATGCGCTAACACCAATTTTTGTAACAAGAGCGCCTTGGCCTCCCTTCAATATCCCTAGTGTTTCTTACGGTTTACGCGGTCATATTGCTGTGGACTTATTCGAAAATGTTAATTGTTACTTTACTATACTGCAGATGATCTTCCACATATGTAATTATGTTTAGTATCTGCTCCTTCCCCCCCCCCCCCCCCCCATCAACCATGGACCTTGCCATTGGTGGGGAGGCTTGCGTGCCTCAGCGATACAGATAGCTGTACCGTAGGTACAACCACAACTCGTTACCGGGAGAAAGAAAACTGGCGTTCTACGGATCGGAGCGTGGAATGTCAGATCCCTTAATCGGGCAGGTAGGTTAGAAAATTTAAAAAGGGAAATGGATAGGTTACAGTTAGATATTGTGGGAATTAGTGAAGTTCGGTGGCAGGAGGAACAAGACTTCTGGTCAGGTGACTACAGGGTTATAAACACAAAGTCAAATAGGGGTAATGCAGGAGTAGGTTTAATAATGAATAGGAAAATAGGAATGCGGGTAAGCTACTACAAACAGCATAGTGAACGCATTATTGTGAAGATAGATACGAAGCCCACACCTACTACAGTAGTACAAGTTTATATGCCAACTAGCTCTGCAGATGACGAAGAAATTGAAGAAATGTATGATGAAATAAAAGAAATTATTCAGATAGTGAAGGGAGACGAAAATTTAATAGTCATGGGTGACTGAAATTCGAGTGTAGGAAAAGGGAGGGAAGGAAACGTAGTAGGTGAATATGGATTGGGGCTAAGAAATGAAAGAGGAAGCCGCCTGATAGAATTTTGCACAGAGCACAACATAATCATAACTAACACTTGGTTTAAGAATCATGATAGAAGGTTGTATACATGGAAGAACCCTGGAGATACTAAAAGGTATCAGATAGATTATATAATGGTAAGACAGAGATTTAGGAACCAGGTTTTAAATTGTAAGACATTTCCAGGAGCAGATGTGGACTCTGATCACAATCTATTGGTTATGACCTGTAGATTAAAACTGAAGAAACTGCAAAAAGGTGGGAATTTAAGGAGATGGGACCTGGATAAACTGAAAGAACCAGAGGTTGTACAGAGTTTCAGGGAGAGCATAAGGGAACAATTGACAGGAATGGGGGAAAGAAATACAGTAGAAGAAGAATGGGTAGCTCTGAGGGATGAAGTAGTGAAGGCAGCAGACGATCAAGTAGGTAAAAAGAAGAGGGTTAGTAGAAATCCTTGGGTAACAGAAGAAATATTGAATTTAATTGATGAAAGGAGAAAATATAAAAATGCAGTAAATGAAGCAGGCCAAAAGGAATACAAACGTCTCAAAAATGAGATAGACAGGAAGCGCAAAATGGCTAAGCAGGGATGGCTAGAGGACAAATGTAAGGATGTAGAGGCTTATCTCACTAGGGGTAAGATAGATACTGCCTACAGGAAAATTAAAGAGATCTTTAGAGATAAGAGAACGACTTGTGTGAATATCAAGAGCTCAGATGGCAACCCAGTTCTAAGCAAAGAAGGGAAAGCAGAAAGGTGGAAGGAGTATATAGAGTGTCTATACAAGGGCGATGCACTTGAGGACAATATTATGGAAATGGAAGAGGATGTAGATGAAGATGAAATGGGAGATACGATACTGCGTGAAGAGTTTGACAGAGCACTGAAGGACCTGAGTCGAAACAAGGCCCCCGGAGTAGACAACATTCCATTGGAACTACTGACGGCCTTGGGAGAGCCAGTCCTGACAAAACTCTAACATCTGGTGAGCAAGATGTATGAAACAGGCGAAATACCCTCAGACTTCAAGAAGAATATAATAATTCCAATCCCAAAGAAATCAGGTGTTGACAGATGTGAAAATTACCGAACAATCAGTTTAATAAGCCACAGCTACAAAGTACTAACACGAATTCTTTAAAGACGAATGGAAAAACTAGTAGAAGCCGACCTCGGGGAAGATCAGTTTGGATTCCGTAGAAATACTGGAACACGTGAGGCAATACTGACCTTACGACTTATCTTAGAAGAAAGATTAAGGAAAGGCAAACCTACGTTTCTAGCATTTGTAGACTTAGAGAAAGCTTTTGACAATGTTGACTGGAATACTCTCTTTCAAATTCTAAAGGTGGCAGGGGTAAAATACAGGGAGCGAAAGGCTATTTACAACTTGTACAGAAACCAGATGGCAGTTATAAGAGTTGAGGGACATGAAAGGGAAGCAGTGGTTGGGAAGGGAGTAAGACAGGGTTGTAGCCTCTCCCCGATGTTATTCAATCTCTATATTGAGCAAGCAGTAAAGGAAACAAAAGAAAAATTTGGAGTAGGTATTAAAATTCATGAAGAAGAAATAAAAACTTTGAGGTTCGCCGATGACATTGTAATTCTGTCAGAGACAGCAAAGGACTTGGAAGAGCAGTTGAACAGAATGGATGGTGTCTTGAAGGGAGGATATAAGATGAACATCAACAAAAGCAAAACGAAGATAATGGAATGTAGTCGAGTTAAGTCGGGTGATGCTGAGGGTATTAGATTAGGAAATGAGACACTTAAAGTAGTAAAGGAGTTTTGCTATTTGGGGAGCAAAATAACTGATGATGGACGAAGTAGAGAGGATATAAAATGTAGACTGGGAATGGCAAGGAAAGCGTTTCTGAAGAAGAGAAATTTGTTAACATCGAGTATAGATTTAAGTGTCAGGAAGTTATTTCTCAAAGTATTTGTATGGAGCGTAGCCATGTATGGAAGTGAAACATGGACGGTAAATAGTTTGGACAAGAAGAGAATAGAAGCTTTTGAAATGTGGTGCTACAGAAGAATGCTGAAGATTATATGGGTAGATCACATAACTAATGAGGAAGTATTGAATAGGATTGGGGAGAAGAGAGGTTCGTGGCACAACTTGACCAGAAGAAGGGATCGGTTGGTAGGACATGTTCTGAGGCATCAAGGGATCACCAATTTAGTATTGGAGGGCAGCGTGGAGGGTAAAAATCATAGAGGGAGACCAAGAGATGAATACACTAAGCAGATTCAGAAGGATGTAGGTTGCAGTAGGTACTGGGAGATGAAGAAGCTTGCACAGGATAGAGTAGTGTGGAGAGCTGCATCAAACCAGTCTCAGGACTGAAGACCACAACAACAACAACAACATCTGCTCCTTGGACAGTGATTGCCCTTTACTACATTTCACTGGATGTGGGATTTGTGGCTCCCTGTCTGACAAGGATGTTGAACTACATCGCTTGATGTCTGTTTCAATATCTTTCACTTGTTAAGCACATATCGTCATCATTGTACTCCTCGTGTACGTTGTCCACACAGACAAGAGTATGCGACACCACTCATTCCACTGATTCAACTTGCAGAAACGCTAATATTTCACCTGCCACACTGCAAAATTCCTCAGGCTCCTTTCTGATGGCAACTGTTGTTGTAGATGTAATGCAATGTTTGCTTTGTTTATTGTTGCCATTGCTCAGCTTTTTATCAACACCATTAGCACTGTAGTGAGTTACTTATCGACTACGCTCTGTAGCCTCGGGCTTTGCTCACAATCGGATACCTACAGTCTCGCCCCCAGTTGCCGTTAAGCAGCCGATGTTGCGGTTGTACGGTAGACAAAACGTGGAGTGTCGATTGCCATAAACGCCATTGGCCTTTTGTGACCTTGCACTCTGGGGGTCCTAGTCAGAACACACACTCTTAGTATTTTAACAGCTAACATCTCCGTGACGCTCGCCATCTTTCTCACAGTGTCTTCTGCTCTGTGGAATTCTAGCACTTACTGGCTGAACCTGTCATGAACCACAGTACTGTTCTTACTGTTTACTGTGTCCCTTCTGTTAACCCTTTCTGGTAAGCAGAACTTGGTCAAATGAGGGATTTCGGAACTGTGCCCTTGGTGGGTGAATAGTGTCCTTAGAATTCTTCCACTGAATCTCAGTCTGGTATCTTTGTTTCCTATATCTATGTTTCTATGATCTCTCTCCATGGAATTGGTCTGAGGTACTCACAGATGACTGAAACTGCTTTCCGTGACTGATTTCCATTTCTCTAATCAAATATGCTGACTCGTTCTACTCTCATTTATGAGTGCTATCCAGGAAGCAACAGAAGTTTTAAAATAAAAAATTAACTATATGGAAAAACCAAGTTTTATTTCATACATTTTAAGGGTACACTCTTAAGCCATTTCTCTACGTAATCACCATTCAAATTGAGGCATTTCTCATACTTTGGCACAAGTTTATCAATCCAATCTATTTACAAATCTGACACCTGCGGTTACAACCACTGGTTCATAGTGGCATGCAGTTCGATATCAGTATCAAAGTGTCATGTAGCGAGCCGTGTCTTCATTGTTGGGAATAGGTGGTAGTCCCAAAAGTCCCATAATCATGAAACGGTGATTTTCATGGATTTTGTCATTGATTTTCACCACCAGTTCGTCAGTCATAAGGCTAGACCTACCACTGTGATCCTCATTGTGAAACATCGGTACGGCTGTTTTTAAAATCAGTGCACCATTTTCACACTCAGCTGTCACTCGTTATTCCTTTTCCTTACACATCACAGAGGTCTCGATAAATTTTGATTGTTTTGCTGTTTTTTTGCCAACGAGGACCAAATCACAGAACGCACCTCACGAGTGGAGGGATTTTCTATTGCAGCACACATTTTAACATGTCACAGAAAGCAAAGTAGCAGAGGCACAGACCATGCACTACTACTACTGGATGCAGTGGCAGCTGTAGCCTTGCCCACTACCACAATAGGCCTAAATGTCTGTTACTTTCGGGAAATACCTCATACATTTATTAACTTCTAAACATTTTATAACTTGATGTGTAAATAACATGAAATATCAGTGTAAGAGATGAAGTTTCAACACACATAGGAACCCTGCTGATTTGATTCTGGTAGTGGTAATAACTATGTTAGGTGACTGGCAAAGGGGGAGAATAGTGAAGAATGGCTCAAGTTTGATAGTAAGGAAAAAGTGTGGTAAATGGAGATCAGCGTGGCTTGACCAATCCTGAGTTTTCAATACAAAACCAGTATATCCTAAAATCCTTTCATTGTAATGCAGTCACCATTGCTCGTGATCAAGCAAGCAAAGCTATCATCCTGTAAGGTATTCTGTGACAAAGTGAAAGGTACAGCTACTTGCATTACAACTTCATAAAATACTCACTAGAATACCTACCAATCCAAGCAGTACTCTAAGGTAGGACGACAGTGAATATACTAGGTGTGATTGTAAAGTTTTAAGAATGGGCTTGTAATTGTAAAATGGTGGTACTTACATGATACTGTGATGCATCTCCTTCAGAATAGTCCCCTTCTGACTGAACACACTGACTCCAACGGTGTTTCCACTTTTGGAAACATTCATGGAAATTTTTTTCCTGAAGTAAGTTAAGGACACTCTCCGTATTTGCCCAGATGTCTTCAATCGAGTCAAATCGCTTCTGTTTCAGTGAAAATTTCAGTTTAGGAAACAGGTAGAAGTCAGCAGAGGCCAAATCAGGGGAATATGGCAATTGTGGAAGCACAGGAATTTTAAATTTGGTCATAAATTCAACGATGGAGAAGGCACGATGAGCCAGAGCATTATCACAGTGTAGCCCCCAACCACTGTCATTCCACAGTGCGGGTCTTTTCTTCCGCACCGTTTCGCACAAACACTCGAGACACATTTGTGGTATTCCTGGTTAATTGTCTGTCTGCAAGAGGCAAATTCGTGATGCACAATACCGATAGAATCGAAAAAATCACCAACATTGTCTTCACCTTCGACCGACTTTGCCGTGCTTTTTTCGGCCGTGGTTAGCCTGGAGTCTTCCACTGAGAAAACTGCACTTTGGTTTCAGGATTCTATCCATATACCCACGATTTGTCACTTGTAGTTACCGTATTTAAGAAATCTGAGTCATTTTTGTCCGATTAATCAGTTCTTTGCACACTTCAAGTCGTTATTGTCTCCGGTCACTCGACAGCACTTTTAGAATGAATTTTACGGACACTCGGCGCATGTTCAGATCTTCAGTTAAAATTGACTGAACTGCATAGAAACTTAAGTTACGCTCATCAGCCATCTCTCTCTCTAAGTTGCAAATTTTCACAACATTTTCATTTGTTTATGAGGTGGAAGGACGGCTGGACCGTGGTTCATCTTCAAATGATTCATTGCCATTTTTAAATCTGTCGAACCAGATAAAAACATTTGACTGGCTCATACAACTATCTTCAAAAGCTATTTTTAATAGTTTGTAAGTCTCAGAAGCCGATTTCCCGGTTTTAAAACAATATTTCAAACAAACTCGTCACCCCGTTTTTACGTCCATTTTCACGCAGGCAGAATCCGGCAACGAGCTCTAACAGACCCGCACTCGACCAACTGCCAGGATGAACCGAATAAAGGAAACGCAGTTTCCAGTCAGAGGGCATTCGACGACAAGGCAAGGACTCGGTCCCCACCCTCCGTGTACCTGCCCGCGAGACCAGTTAGCAGTAGTGGATCCGTTCTTAAAACTTCACAGTCACATCTCGTACGAGGACAGCAAACGAGACGAAATGCCGGACGGGCTCTTCGAGACTCACTTCCCTCGGTGCACTCCGGCAGATAGTAAAGACCGAGAGTCAACCCCCGAGAGGTACTGCTTTACAGGTAATCGAAGGGAGAACTGGGAATCTGCCAGACAGTGCATCGATTTAAAAGAAATCAAACGGGTTGTG
The DNA here is from genome assembly GCF_023864345.2 of Schistocerca serialis cubense. Lineage (NCBI taxonomy): Eukaryota > Metazoa > Arthropoda > Insecta > Orthoptera > Acrididae > Schistocerca > Schistocerca serialis. The sequence continues at coordinate 67,729,824 of NC_064648.1, read as the reverse complement.
GGAATGTCACCAGGCTCGGATGCAATCTTTCCAGCTGTCCTGCACCGAACAGGAATTAATGACACTGAGGTGACAAAAGTCCTGGGATACCTCCCAATATTGTGTGGGGCCTCCTATTGCTCGACTTAGTGCAGCTGCTAGACGTGGCACAGACTTGACGAGACGTCGGAAGACCCCTACAGAAATATTGAGCCGTACTGCCTCTATAACCTTCTGTAGTTGCGAAAGTGTTGCCGGTGCAGAATTTTGTGCACAAACTGAGCTCTCGATTATGTCTCGTAAGTATTGAGTGGGATTGGTGTAGTGGCCAAACCGATCACTCAGATGGTCCTGTGTGTTCTTCAGTCGCGAACAGTTGTGGCTCGTTGATGTGATGTAGCGTCACGGGTAAACATTCGACACTGTTTGGGATCGCAAAGTCCGTGAATGGCTGAAAATGGTTTCAGCATAGCCAAACGTGACCATTTCCAGTCAGTGATCGGTTCAGTTGGGCCGGAGTACGCTGTCCGTTCCGTGTAAACACAGCCTACGCCATTACGGAGCCACTACCGGCATCCACAGTGCCTCGTCGGCAGTTTGGGTCCGTGGCACACTCGAATCCTACTGTCAGCTCTTACCAGCTGAAGTCTGGACTGAGCTGAGCAGGCCACGGTTTTCAAATCGTCTAGGGACCGATCGATACGGTCACGAGCCCGGGAGAGGCACTGCAGGTGATGTGCTTCTAGCAAAAGCACTCGCGTCAGTCGTCTGCTGCCGTAGCCCGTTAATGACGAATTTCACCGCACTGTTTTAACGGATACGTTTGTCGTATGTCTCCCATTGATTTCTGTGGTTATTTCACGTAGCATTGCTTGTGTGTTAGCACTGACATCTCTAAGTGAATGCTGCTGTGCATTAAGTGAAGGCTGTTCACCTGCGTTGTCTGTGGTGACAGGTAATGCTGAAGTCTCATATTCTTGGCAAACTCTCGACACTGTGTATCTCGGAATATTGAATTCGCTATCGATTTCCAAAATGGAATGTCCCGTGCATCTATTTCCGACTACTCTCGTTGGAAACCTTTTCGTACGGATCACCTGGTACAAATGACAGCTCCGTCAATGCACTGCCCTTTTATACCTCGTGCACACGATACTATCGTCATCTGTATATGTGGGTATACGTGACTTTTCTCACCTGAGTGCAAATTCTCGTGTAGTGTGTTCAGGATCAGCCTAGTAGTAGGAATCATTCATAATGCTTGGAGGACAGTGGGGGTTGTTTCATTTCCAAAGGGAGAACTAATGATACCGAGGCTAAGGATATGAGACTTATCAGGCTGTCCTCCTTTCTTCTGAGACACTTGAAAAACTCTTTACTGTGCGTGTTAGGGGAAAGAGGTTAATTGAGATAACCGACAGGCATATCCACCAGGTACATTGTGTGCAACAACACTACACCAACTTCTTAGGAAGGTGGAAAAAGCTATAGACTTTCAGGAAATTGTTCTCTGGATATTGAGCGGATTTTAGCAATACGACACTCGAATCTGCGGTTATACTAGCAGAAGAGCACGGCACTGAGACCGGCGTATGAAGGTGGATTAGGACCGTGCTAAGAAGAAGAAAGATGGAAGCCATCGTGATGAATGAGATAATGGTGGTGCACACCACTAACAAGGATAGGTTTTGTTCCCACTGTTATGGAACCTCGTGGTAATGAACTCGTGGAAGAATTAAGTACACAGATGATTTAGTCATAGTAATATTTGGCAGATTTGCCATACTATTATAACAGTGGCACAATGTGCAAAACTTGTGCAGAAAACAGGATCTAAGGGTCAGTCCCAAGAAAATGTACTCTACCCTATCTTCCTCCGTCGTCGGCGTTGTCGTTGTTGCCGTGAGGCACCGTTATACAGAGTGGAAAGGCGTGTCGATCTTAGAGCATGAGATATGGTGACCTTAAGTCATTGACAACTATCACGGTAGCACCTGATTCCAGAATAGCTGCAGTAGTTAGGATCTATGAACTACCCCCTCTTGACCAGGTCCCCAAAACTTAACTCGTAACGAGATCCCTTTGAAGCAGATTGTCATAAAGATAATCCATAAAGGCTTCGTACAACAATAAGAAATGTTACAGTTTATGGAATAATAACAGTACGACCAAACTGTCTGGTTTCTTCTGTTTTATTTAACGTAACTTTGTTCACAGTTTTATTTCACATACACCACTCATTCACACCCTGATGTGGAGTATATGCGAGTGCCTGAACCCTAACTCCCAAGTTCAATCGATGAACAGTTTTGGTTGATCGACACCAACTGTCAATGATAATGATACAGTATTTTGTAATTGACTCTTCCAGTTTAGCCATCGCCCTCCGTGAGTGTTTGTTAGGCATAAGACAATTACACACTTTTCTCTCCAGTCCGCTATTATTAAGAGTTCGCTTAAAAGTTAACGTTTTGCTCCTTTTCATAAATTGGAGCCAGCTCTCCGTGGTATAATAAAAAAAAAAAAACTGTCTCAATACCGCGTCCCTCGTGAGATGCGTATAGATTTATCCCGGAATTGACTGCCCTGTAGGTGTACTCAATTTAATGACCACACTTCGCTATCCGCAATTTCGTGTAACTAAATGTCCTTTTGTTACTCTGATTATACACTGTAGTTATTTAAAACTCGCCCCTATATTTTTTCACAACGCACAATTAGCACTTCTTTACTTGTTTATTTCTAAGAGTAAACGAAAAAATGACACTGTATCATCGGCTTCATCGATATAAAGCAAAACACCTCAATATGCCCAATTTTACCTCTTCTTATAGGATCGGCTACCTTACTCATTAATTTACTACATATTATTTCCAATAACACTAAACAGGTATCGCCGTTATATTTTAATTGTATTCAAAAGCATATTATTATTATTATGACCGACCAAATCGTAACAAATCACGTGCCATGCGTTTTTGACGATAGCTTTACACTCGCCCAGCCTTTATTCGTGCAATATTATATATAAATATACAGACAGGACCAAAAAATTGATCTCTCTACCGTAACCAATAGAGGCAAATACGCTATTAGAGTTCGGTTACATCTATCTCGACTCGTATTGTTACAGTACCATCTGCGATGAAGTTTACACACAGTACATAAAGGAGTCTCAAACTCCTTGACAAGACTACTGGTTGGGGGGGAGTAAAGTATTAAGGACAGTCGTGGATGCAGCACTATCGTAGACCCATCGTGTAATGAATATATGTTTCAATTCAAAAGATACGCTTATGAGCACTAGAAGGGCCTGTCTGAAAAACTGGGGTCCAGTCCCCAGGAGCATGTACTGGATATGCACCATTGTAATAAGAACTACACTGATGAACAAAAACATGATGACTGTCTGTTTAATAGTGTGTCGGTCCACTATGCAATCACAATACAGCAGTGATTCTGCTTGATGCGGATTCCACAGGTCCTCGACAGGATTCCAGAAGTATGTGGCACCAGATGTCCCACACAGGTCAATAATTACTGCAAACCACAGGCGGTCAGCTGGTGATCGATATGTGTCGTAGTGGATAGAGATCGGGCACATTCGCTGACCGGGACGTCGATGCGAGTTCACTACAGTGCCCCCCGAACCACTGTAGTACGATTACGACCTCGCGACACACATTTATCCTGTCGGAAGATGTCATCGCCGTAGGGGGAGACTTCGAGCACAAAGTCGTGCAGGTGTCCCCAGTAATGTTCACACGATTCACTGCTGTCACGATTCCTTCGATTACTGTCACAGATCCCACGGGAGCACAACTCGGTGTACTCCGTAGCGTAATTCTGCCCTCACTGGTGTACTTCTGTGGTGTGGTGTGCGTTTCTTGCACGTATTCGCCCGGATGACGGCGTGTAAGACCCCGACCGTCGACGTGGTGTAACGAGAAAAGTGATTCGTTTGGAAGGTGACACGTTTCTATCAATCTGCGGTGAAAACTCAGTGGTGCTGTGCCCACTATAATCGTAACTGACAGTGTCATTGGGTCGACACAGATACACGTAGAAATCGTTTGATGTGGAACTCCGTGTTCGACAGTGGCCTTTAAAGGGTGTGCTCTGAAACTAGCATTGTATTGTACTCTGTGATCAAATCTACCACAGATTGCTACCTATCCCGGATTACAGAATGGGGGATCCTCCGACCACTACGTTTTGTGACGAAACGGGGCCGTCCACTACCGTACGGCATATTTCACTGTCCTTCAGCCAATTTCCGTCCGTCTTCACGACAGTAGTACACAGACAGGCAACCAGCTTTGCTTGTTTCAGAGGTTCTCATTTCCAGCCACAGCCCCACAACAGTGGGCCTTTTGCCAAAACCGTTTATATCGGTGGATTTCCGCATTTGTGGCTTGCATCTCCACTGTAATGACTGCCCATTTGCCTGTCTTGCACTTATATTCTTTCCCTACTGTGTCGTGTGCCTGCAAAACCACCAGGAGGTATTCAACCACGCAGTGGGCAGTGATCGTAATGTTTTGGCTCGTCCCTTTTCTTTTAGCTTTTATAGCAGAATGCTATAGTACTGTGGCACAAGGATTTCAAAGTTTACCAGGACTGGAGTCACATACCTTCCAATAGCAAAAAAAGATGTAATTGCATAGTTATTATTTGTGTGACATGGTTATTAAAACTTTGATTATTGCTGGTAAGCCAAACCTGTTCTCCAAGTGTATGACCACCTTTAAGCTTGGACAATATTTCAGTTATGGAGATGACAGCATTTGACTTATGCTGAAGTTGTCTTTGCACAGCACAGATCTTTGGCCAGATGACTTCCGTGGCATAGCATATTTTTATTGATGGCCACTGTGTAGAGTTATGAATAAATTTTGGAGAACAGTGTTAAGTAACTGTATGTCATCATTTTCGTACAACTAATGCAATGTAAGCCATGCGCATAGGAAGTTGTCTGGAAGCAGGAATATTACATGTAACATATTGAACTGGCATTTAGAGTGACATGTTGTGGGAGCACGTCGTGATGAAACAAATGTAATTTTTGTGTGTGTGTGTGTGTGTGTGTGTGTGTGTGTGTGTGTGTGAGTGAGAGAGAGAGAGAGAGAGAGAGAGAGAGAGAGTGGGGGGGAGGGGAGAGAGAGAGTTGGCAAAGAAAAATGAAAAATGCATGATCTACATGTTAAAGCACTCCTGTTGTGAAGCTTAGTAGACACGTCCTGCGTTGTTGAGACTCATTGTTGTAATTCTTTCTCTTGGACTCTTTAGGGCAGATTTCTTCGCCATGCCACGCGAAGAATCGTGTCGCTTCTAGGTTTGCTTCAAAGATGGCAGACAGCTGAAAGTTGATTCATCTGCTGTACTGCTGAAAGAAAATGCAGTTGCTGAAGTACTTTTTCAGAAAAAGTTTTACTTCAAGCATTAAAAATAAAACACCACATATTTTGGATTTGCATGTTCTTTTTACTATGCAGATTGATTATTTCAGATTGTAAGCCTCAATTCACACCTGACAATTTTGAAATGCAGATTTCTGCATCGTTGTGGTGTGAATGCTATGTTAAAACTCACAATGAAAAAAAGTGAGCCAGCTTGGATTGGATCCCACAACCGTTTGGTTTGTAGCTACACGCACTGCTGCTAGACGACCACACCAGATGTAATTAGATCCCGCTTGCTGCATTCTCAAGGAACTGCTACTCTCTGGAGTTATGGTGGCTGTTTGCTAAGTGGCAGTGGCATCGTTTTCAAAACTTAACTTTTAACTCATCATAATTCAGATAAATGGTATGAAATACTTAAAATTATATAAAAAAATTTCCTTGTGAAACAGTGTATCTATTAGTGAAAACAGGATCAAAATCCATGCACAGTGTGTATACACCCCAGGAATTTTTCACCCAGGAAAAGCCAGGGAATGTTTTTAGAATTTTTCATTGTTTTAGTATGCAGTTAAATTCTTGTAATTTTGGCATACAAGAACTGATAAAATATAAAGAAGAGAATAACACCAAATAAAATTTCAGTTACAAGGAAAATGTGCTCTTTACAACCACAAAACACAGTGTGCACACAAACGCCTGCAGACAGCAAAATGTGTCAAGGGCTTTTGGACAAAAACTGTGCAATACTTCATTACTTCATAACAACAAACTGCTTTCGATAAGCATCACATCACAACTGTATCCATTTCTAACAAGTCCCGAGAAAATATTGCGAACGGTTGTTTGAGGAGAGGTACTTTAAAAATAAATTTCCTTTTATGAAGGATGAAGTATGTCGCTTGTGGAGAATGTACGCTGAATTTCTTAAACCACGTGGCATTGCACTCTCATTCAAAATTTAACACTGAGGACCAGCCACTTAGAAAAATTTTGGGTACAGAATACAAGCCATTTATGCCATTATATAAAATTTTACTGACACATTTGTGTTTGATATATCTTAAAGAGTAATGCACGTTAAAGAAAAAAGATGAAATTTGATGTTGGTTTTTCCTATTTATTTAACTTGTTCATAGATTACAAATTGTGCTGTATAATGATGGCAAAAAGTATAATTATCCTCGAAAAAGAGAACGAAGTGAGTTCTTTAGCAATTTCACACATAATTGGCTTTTCTGTGGAAAAGTGAAAGTGCTTGACGGAACATGTATTCAGCCAGGTAACCCGTGAAATGTTCAGTGCACAGCAGTGACATTCATAATCAAGCTTGTCAGAAATATTCAGCTGCTACAACTTAATCTGTGCTGTTAGGATCCTGCCTAACCACATCTTTGAAAAACAGCAAAAAAATATTTGACAATGAATATTATATGTGAAAGCATAGCTTTTCTCGTACCTCTACTGTAAGTGTGTTAATTTAAACCATTAACTTTTCCTGTTTGTATGTTCACGCTAAACAGTGATGTTGCCATTGGCTGACTACATCAGGTGTCTCACGTGCCGAATATCTGCTGTCATTCACTGGCGATATCATGTGGTGTGAGATATGAGGGGCTGACAAAAACTTAGCGCAATCTCGATTTAAGTCCTTCAGAAGCTACCGAGCTGTATTTCGTGACATTTGTGTTTATCCTTTTCTAATACAAAAATATGTAGTGTAAATGTTGCCGCGCATCAAATATCTCTCCAGAGTGCATTGTTGTTTGCTGTTTTGTTTCCTAAAGTGCTGGGAAATTCTATGCTGGTGTACAAAACCTTCACCATTCAAGGGATTGAAAAGTTTTACAGCTCTGAGGAAAAGTATAGCATCACTTAAGACAGGAAAAATTTTCCTTCACTGGGGGGGGGGGGGGGGGTAGTAGAGTATATTTTCAGTAAAAAAAATGTATTTTTAATTAGGAAAAATCCAGGATTCCTCCCCCCCCCCCCCCCCCCCCCGACTCCCCCTGTATACGTATACATCCTGAGATTAGCATGTATATACAGACAGATGTGAGCAAGTGACTTCAATTTACATATGTAGAGATGTAGTAGTTGTGAACTAGGAGCTTGCCTGTAGTCAGAGAAAGCACCAAATGATACAGGTCCTTTTCAACAGGGCTGCGTTTCTTCTACCGCAAGAGGGAGTACCCCATCCCGTGGTTCATGAACCGGCGCTGGCAGGAGACGCACTACATCCACGTGCACCGCGGCCAGGCGGTGCGCAAGTTCCTGCTCCGCTACCGCGAGAGGCTGTGGCTTGCCAAGAGGAAGCAGAGGGCGTACGTAAAGTAGAATAGAGTGTGTGTGGTGTGCTTTTACTGATGTACAGGGACAGGTGTTTTGCGTTTAAGACATTTCTGCTGCTAATACTGATTTTATAAAGCCGCATTCATGCTGCTACTGGAAATATTAGGTCCGTGCAAAAGTTCGTAGTGTTTTGCATGTTGGTTTTCCTGTTGCTGTGGGTTTATTTATCAATTGTCATTTTTTATTTTTAGTTCACTGTTGCTATCTGAGTTTACATTTTGTCATTCAGAAGTAGTGAGTGGGGCTGTGGACACTAGAAAATGGAGTGCCAAGTGGAGAAATCGGAATGTTTCAAACACAGTCTCCTGTTTGAGGTCAGTAGGGGGGGGTGACGGCAGCAGAGGCAGCCAGAAACACTTGCGCCGTGCACGGAGGTAATGTCATAGGACAGAGTACAGAAAGAAAATGGTTTTATGATTTTTAGGAGGACTGTTTTGACATTAGTGACTTTCTGCATTCAACCAAGTTTGACTAATACCATTTAAACGCATTAATCCACAATGATCCACATCATTGTACTCGAGACCTGGCAAAGTTGATGAACTGTGAACATTCCACCACCGTGCGACACTTGGGTGCAATGGGGAAGGTTCTGAGCAGAAGTCAAAAAAATTAGCAGGTGGCCATATGTATATCTCTGCTTGCTTACCTCAATTGAGTCGTGAACAACACTGACCATTTCAATTCTGTATTGATACCGGTGGTGAGAAATGGTGCCTATATAAAATGGTGTTTTTATGTTAACATAAGGAAAAGTCGAGACTGGTCGAGCCCAAATAAAGCGGCAACTCCCTGTGCAGATATCTGTATGCATCCACAAAAGATAAGGTTCTGCATCTGGTGGAATGGCAACGGTGTGTACTACGAATCCTTCCCTGAAGTGTAACCATTACAAACAGTGGCCAGGAAGATTGCTTGAAGTGATGCTACTCCACAATAACACCTGTCCATATTCTGCTAGGTTGACAAAAACGCTATACAGGAATTGGGTTGGGAAGTCATTCTGCACCAACCTTAATTACCTGATCTTGTACCCTTAGATTTTCACCTTTTCTGTCGAATTACTTTTGAGGAACTTCCTTTCTGGACGAAAATGAGCTCAAAACGTCACTCGATGTGAATGGAAAAGTTACCCCAGCAGACCATTGTAAGTAGTTAAGAAGAATATATTATTGGTGGCCAAAGAGTCTAATATGTGTACCTGTTGTGTTTATTAAACTTACGGAAGAATGCTACAATCTTATGTGCCAACTTAATATGTTGTTCAGGCAAACATGTTTCTTGTTATATTTGCAACAAGTTTGAAATATTGTTTGTTGTTAACATTTTGAGGTCCAGCCACTTAGAGCCGGCCGAAGTGGCCGTGCGGTTAAAGGCGCTGCAGTCTGGAACCGCAAGACCGCTACGGTCGCAGGTTCGAATCCTGCTTCGGGCATGGATGTTTGTGATGTCCTTAGGTTAGTTAGGTTTAACTAGTTCTAAGTTCTAGGGGACTAATGACCTTAGCAGTTGAGTCCCATAGTGCTCAGAGCCATTTGAACCATCCAGCCACTTAGAAAAACTTCAAGCCCTGAGAACCAATCATTTATGCTTTTATTTAAAATGTTACTGACACAGTTGTACTCGATATATCTCATAAGGTAATTCACACTGAAAGGTACCAAGTTTCTAGGTTTATTTTTCATATCTATCTTAGTTATGTGATAAATTGCAAATTTTACAATAATAACAGAAATTTTAATCATATTTCCTTAAAAAAAAGTGTGGGGAGAGTTCCCAAGCAATCTCACATGTGGCCAACTTTTGCATGGAAAAATCTGAACCGTTCTGATACGCAGAGAGGTACATTGCAGTAAGGGCAATACCAGCTTGTTTTGCCAGTAGGATGTTGCTTTTTCTCCAAACAAAGCTCAGAAACCTGTGTCGGATACTGTTTTGTCATGAGATTAGTCTGTAAGAAAGACAAGATTCAGCTAAATACAACAGAAGTACATTGTAATCACAGTTGGAGTGTCTGTAGCAGCAATATTATGGGTTAAAAGTTGTAGCAGTCTGCAGCTTACTGAAATATGAACATTCTTCAGAATGTTTCCCCACACATATATGGCCCTCAGGTTTAGATTTATTGAATTCTTCCTCTGGAGCTTCCAGCTACTTCTTTGTAAATATTTCTAAAGTTGGCAGCAGAAGGGAGCACCAGTTGAGGTTACAGATATCGAGAGGTCTGTGCTTTATTGTCGTACAAAACTGGTCCAACTTTTGAGTGACAGGTGGGTCTTTGTCCACAGTGGTGGGAAACATTTCTCGTGGTTTACTCACACTGTCTGCATTTTTCTTTCTCTTATGGCAAGTGAAAGAGAGGGAGATATAGCCAGAGGGATTTATATGTGTGCATGTGTGTGTGTGTGTGTGTGTGTGTGTGTGTGTGTGTGATAAATCTCTTCCCTTGAAAATTTCCTTCCTCGATACCTCCCCTGTGTTACCACAGATGACATGTCACTGACTTCATTTGTACTAAGACTGCAGTACGCATGAGGTGTCTATTTGCTTCCACAGTCCTTAGTGGACTGCATAAGTTCTGAATAAAACAATGGAAAATTCAGGATGGAATGTAACAGTATAAAGAAACGGATACTTGCTACTTACCATATAGTGGAGATGCTGAGTCGCTGAATCGGCAACTATCCTTTTCGTTATATTGTTAAGTTCTGAATAATGTTCACCAACCTGCAGTCTTCTATAGTTGTTATCCCCTCACAGAAAAAAAGCACGTAGGTCACGAGTCCATTATCTTGAGGCTCTAACAAACTGTCAGCGAGGAACTGGTTGTGCATAAATAATTAAATTGTGAATTGATTTGTTTAAACGGTATGCCACTCACTTTTTATTAGCAGAATACAAGAAACTGCACAATTATAGTCCACTTTATAACTCACAAATAATTTCCATTCTCCATACTTTTACAGAGAATAAGCAAAATAATGAACTGTGTGTTTGATAGTGATTATTTAAACTAGTTCTCAGTTACATGTTCCAAAACGAGAGTTTGCTAATTAAGTTCTTAACCAATACTGATCATAGCAGACAACATGTCTGTCCTTAGAGACTGACAGTTGAGCTCTGATCTGACAGCTGAACCACTTCGCCCGCCACCCAAATTAGGTGCCATCCGAATATCACCAAAGTACTTTGTCTGAAGTAGCTGTTTATTGTTCAGCTGGTAATTAACACTTATGAAATAATGAAATGATATCCTGCTATTGAGAGATGCTATAGAAAAGCAGGTTACTTCACTGTTATGGTTTTGTAATATTTATCACAGAAGTTTATCATTTTGGTGCACTGCTTTAGAATGCAACTGCCAGTCACAGTAAAGGACCACAATTTATGTGGTCTTTGTCACTATACACATACCGAACAAACCATCTGTTGCTGGTCCCTCATACTGTATTATGCCATCTACCCACTGCAGCCTTCTCAGCTGCTCTAGAGAGAACTTCTTGTAGCTGAATATGATGGCTGTAAAGTCAGAAAAGTTACACTCTTAATTTGTCTGGATTGTCTGCTGCAGTATGTCTAGTGATGATGAACTGTACAAGGTGTACATAAAGTCTGGGAACACTTTCAATTATTTATTGCACAAGAAGCAAACATTGTGAAGATATCATACATACAGTAAAACCTCTTTTTAACGAATCTCAGGAGACCAAAAAATTTCTTCCTTTAAATAGGGTTTTCCTTAAATAAGGGTTTAGGTCAAAATGCCCAAATAAGTGTTCCAAAATCAAAATTGGAACTAGGCTATTTAACCCATATAACTCCTCCATAATCACAAACTCACCTTTTGCTGCATACAAAAATAGTGAACATGCTCCACACTTTCATTGTCCACAGATGCACTTTCTCCACTTAAATTTTGGGTTGAGAGATAGTGACGTTTTTTAAAACTATCTAGCCAGCCGTTAGATGCACTGAAGTTCTCATATCCCGTCCTCAGTGCAATTTCTCGCGCCTTCTCACGCAACAGATTCCCACCTATGGGAACTCTTATTCCCTGAAGCCAGTCTAAAAGAGCAGTTTCCACGGCTTTGAAAGACGACTCACGAATATTCTTCCTTTTTGATGAACATGAACCGTGTGCTTCTAAATTTAATAAAGCCTCCTTATTTTTTATTATTCCACACAAAGATGATGGCGCCAAATCGTACTAATTTGCAACGTCGCATAATTTCATACAGGTATTGCGATTCTCTTCAAAATCCCGAATAATTGTGTTTCCGCTGTATCGTCAGTTTTCTTTTTTTGCTGGCCATATTACACGAAGTAGATTGCACAACTACAGTATATACTTAATGCTTTGACTTTATAGCTGGAGCGCGGTAGTGCGGAAGAATTGTGTTTACAAATGATCAGTTTAACATTCTCCAATCTCGATAACTTCACAACTATTGTTACGAGACCAATATCCGAACGCTAACACGGACATCGATTTTGAGAATGCAAATGATCAAAGCCTAACGTTACGATTTATTGTCTGAAAACAATTAGTGCAGCTGCAGACCATATTTTAATTTGCGAATTGTAACACACTTATTCCTTAAAAGCGGGATTTAAAAGAAAGCGCGATTCGTTAAAACCGAATTTCAGGAACATTGTTTTTATGGCGTTATCGCCGGGACCAGCGAAAGTATTCCTTAAAAGCGCGTTATTTAATACGGGGTTTTACTGTATGCCATTGTGAAGAGAAATCCTGAAAGTTTTTTTCATGTATACCGCCACAGTGTAGTTTGATGATTTGCCAATCAGCGCTAGTCGCCAACATGGCGAGTTCAGGTGCGGAGCGAGCTTTCTGTGTGTCTGACTTCGATAAAAACAAGTGTGCTACAGCTGCTCGACGTATGTTTAGAACTGAGTACGGTAAGAAGCCACCGACAAGGAAGGCCATTTACTACTGACACAACAAATTCGTTGCCCGGCAAAGAGAAGCGGATGTCCCAGTGTGAGTAAAGTGAATGTGCGGCGTGTACGAGAGACATTCGTAAGGAGTCCAAGGAAATCGGCGTGTCGTACCTCCCGTGAACTCGAAATGGCCCCAGTGACAATGTGGAAAGTCCTGTGATGGAAGCTGTCTGTGGAACCATTCAAATTGGAGCTGGTGCAGAAGCTCAGTGACGCTGCCGGGTCACTCGTGGTTTGCATATCGAATGTTTGCAAAAAAAAAAAAAAAAAAAACTTTCAGAGTTTCTCTTCAAAATGCTATGTGTATGACATCTGTTCAATGTTTAGTTCTTGCGCAATAAATAATTGAAATTGTTCTCGGACTTTATGTACACTGTGTATTAACACATGGCACTGCACTCTTAAAGCTAAAAGATTTACATAAATGAAGACAGAGGCATAGTTGTTAGTGCAGGATGTGAAAACATGTTAAAGAACCAACTTCAGTGAGACGTCAAGGAACACACACGACCGTCTGCATATCTCTCGTGTAAGGATCATGAAGGTCAGATTACACTAATTCAGGGTGTATATGATCGGGGAAATACCGGGGAATTTTTTCATCCGGGAGAAAACCGGGAATTTTTCATTGTTTTGGTTTTCAGTTAAATTTTTGTAATTTTGACTGGTAAGAACCGATACTCTAACAAAGGATATTACTGTATCCCACTACTGCAGAATAATACTGCAGCATTAAAACATGAACGAGAGAAAAAAAGAAAATAAAACTTAAATTGCGAAGGAAATGCACCATATAAAATAACACAGTGCTCGAACAAGCGTCTTCCAACAGCAAAATGTGTCAAAGGCTTTTGGAAGACTATGCAATGCTTCAATGCTTCATAACAACAAATTGCCTCCGATGAGCGTGACGTCACAACTGTTTACATCGAGGCCTCCGTGTTTGCATTAGCCTCAATCAGTTACGAGCGGGCTCGTGCACAGGCGCAGTTGAGTGGCGTATGAGTACCTTCTCCCGCTTCTGGCTACAGAAATGTGGCTGTTGGCTGTGTAAGCAGCAGCAGCAACCAGCCACATGGTACCCGGAAAAATTTTACTGGCGCTGCCCAAGCTGCCAGATTCACGCGTGCGCAGCAGGCCCGGATCTAGTGGGGGAGGGGGGGGGGCAAACCGGGGTATCTAACCGGGCGGCAATTTCGGGGGAGGGGGCAAATTCATATTCTTGTGGAAAAAAAGCTTGTTTCACAAAGCACCTAGCATCCAGCGCACGTCGGTCTATCGATTATTCATATGATTTTGAAACGCACCTCTGCTGATTCTTGAAAACATTCTAAGTTGATTTCTGAATGAATTATAAGTTGATTTTTGAATGCGTGCATAGTGTTCGTGATGTCTCTGCCAGAGTAATCCTCATCACTTCTAGAAATAAACTTTCCTGCAGACAAAACGGACGGGGCTATAAGAGCTGAGCGGAATAAAAGCCGAACCGGTGAATGCCAACTGCTGCTTGTTTATGTGGTTGATTTGGTTTGCGAATGTTCAGCGTTGTTATAATTACTAGCGAAATCCATAGATTCAGACTACCAGACTGGAAATAAACGACTAACAGGAATAACAGGTAAGAAAGATTACGTATTATCTTCTCGGTGTATCCAAGGAAGTGAAATTTTGACAGAAAACTTTTGGTCAGATCGCTACACTAGACAGGGCCAGTTGAAGCCCCTGTGTGTTTAATTTCCACTGTCCTGAAATATTTTGATGCCATCCATTACAAAATATCTATGTTTGAGTTCCACAGAACGAAATGCAGTGACGTGCCGTATAAGAATATTGTTTGAAGAGGCGTGGCACTGCACTGCACACTTAGACCAATACCGTGTCGTAAATTTCGTCGAAGATATATGTTTTATGTATCAGACTCTTAAGAAAGATGTGCGCTACAAAATGAACTTATTTTTGAAAAGTCTTTTTTTTTTAAATTTTTGACGGCAGTCAATTTATTTGAAACGAAGTACTTAATTCCACACAATTGGCTAGTTTCAACTGTTAGCTGCATTTCAAGTGTACGTTTTCATCTTCTAGCACATATGGCATTATGCCATAATAAAGATCCAAACATGAGATAATACAGTATCTGTACTCCAAGAAAATTTGCGCCTCGAAAATCACATTGAAAAGCTTCATATCAGTTCGAGGCCTACGTCATTGGGAATCTTGACATTCGAATGTGCACTGTAAGGTGAACTATGCATTTTAGTATGGTTCACGAAATTCCGACGCTCTTGGAGTATCCTCTTATGTTTTGTTTCTTTTATGACGTGATGGAAGATCTCCTAATATTTTACACGTACGAACATACGGGCTTCCTACTAGCTGCGCCAGTGCGGTGACGCATCTTATCTGGCGCTCTCTGGCGACTGCCGAAATGAATCTATGTATGACAGGTCGCGGGAAAATATTGCGAATTGTTGTTCGAAAAGCGTTATTTTCAAAGTAAATTTCCTATGAACTATGTGATCGAGTGTATGATGAATTTCTTAAATCTCAGAGCGTTTTCTCTCCTTTAAAAATTAACTCTTGGATGACGAGCCATTTAGAAGAATTTCGAGCCCAGAAGATCAAAGATGTATATCGGTATTAAAGATTTTACTGGCATATTTGTGTGATGTATCTTAAAGTGTAACATGCGCTAAACAGATCAACATTATATGTGAAAGCTTAGCGTCTCTTGTTGCTTATTAATCTTAGAGACTAATATTATATGCGAAAGCTTTGCCTTTCTTGTAGCAACACTATGTATATTAATTTAAACCATTAACTTTTCCTGTTGGTGGAATTCGAATTTATACTTTCGTAACGCGAAAGTGTACATGTTGCTGCACATCAAAGATCTTTCCAAAACGTGTTTTTCCCCTGAGTTTCGTTCTCTAAAGTGTCGAGAAATTCTACGCTGCTATATAAAACCATATCCATTCAAAGGATAAGTGTTACAGTTCAGAGGGAAAGTATGCTGTCACTTAACACGGCAAAAGTGTATTTTCACCTGGGAGAAAATGTATTTTTCACCGGGAGATCCGGGAATTTTATTTCCTTGTCCCCCCCCCCCCCCCCCCCCCCCCCCGCTCCCCATCAGTCTACTGACTGGTTTCATGCGGCCCACCACGAATTTCTTTCCTGTGCTAACCTCTTCATCTCAGAGTAGCACTTGCAACCTACGTCCTCAATTATTTGCTTGACGTATTCCAATCTCTGTCTTCCTCTACAGTTTTTGCCCTCTACAGCTCCCTCTAGTACCATGGAAGTCATTCCCTCATGTCTTAGCAGATGTCCTATCATCCTGCCCCTTCTCCTTATCAGTGTTTTCCACATATTCCTTTCCTCTCAGATTCTGCGTAGAACCTCCTCATTCCTTACCTTATCAGTCCACCTAATTTTCAACATTCGTCTATAGCACCACATCTCAAATGCTTCGATTCTCTTGTTCCGGTTTTCCCACAGTCCATGTTTCACTACCATACAATGCTGTACTCCAGGCGTACATCCTCAGAAATTTCTTCCTCAGATTAAGGCCGGTATTCGATATTAGTAGACTTATCTTGGCCAGAAATGCCTTTTTTGCCATAGCGAGTCTGCTTTTGATGTCCTCCTTGCTCCGTCCGTCATTGGTTATTTTACTGCCTAGGTAGCAGAATTCCTTAACTTCATTGACTTCGTGACCATCAATCCTGATGTAAAGTTTCTCGCTGTTCTCATTTCTACTACTTCTCATTACCTTCGTCTTTCTCCGATTTACTCTCAAACCGTACTGTGTACTCATTAGACTGTTCATTCCGTTCAGCAGATCATTTAATTCTTGTTCACTTTCACTCAGGACAGCAATGTCATCAGCGAATCGTATCATTGATATCCTTTCACCTTGTATTTTAATTCCACTCCTGAACCTTACTTTTATTTCCATCACTGCTTCCTCGATGTACAGATTGAAGAGTAGGGGCGAAAGGCTACAGCCTTGTCTTACACCCTTCTTAATATGAGCACTTTGTTCTTGATCGTCCACTCTTATTATTCCCTCTTGGTTGTTGTACATATTGTATATGACCCGTCTCTCCCTATAGCTTACCCCTACTTTTTCAGAATCTCAAACAGCTTGCACCATTTTATATTGTCAAACGCTTTTTCCAGGTCAACAGATCCTATGAAAGTGTCTTGATTTTTCTTTAGCCTTGCTTCCGTTATTAGCCGTAATGCCAGAATTGCCTCTCTCGTCTCTTTACTTTTCCTAAAGCCAAACTGATCGTCACCTAGCGCATTCTCAATTTTCTTTTCCGTTCTTCTGTATATTATTCTTGTACGCAACTTCGATGCATGAGCTGTTAAGCTGATTGTGCGATAATTCTTGCACTTGTCAGCTCTTGCCGTCTTCGGAATTGTGTGGATGATGCTTTTCCGAAAGTCAGATGGTATGTCGTCAGACTCATATATTCTACACACCAATGTGAATAGTCGTTTTGTTGCCACTTCCCCCAATGATTTTAGAAATTCTGATGGAATATTATCTATCCCTTATGCCTTATTTGACCGTAAGTCCTCCAAAGCTCTTTTAAATTCCGATTCTAATACTGGATCCCCTATCTCTTCTAAATCGACTCCTGTTTCTTCTTCTATCACATCAGACAAATCTTCACCCTCATAGAGGCTTTCAATGTATTCTTTCCACCTATCTGCTCTCTCCTCTGCATTTAACAGTGGAATTCCCGTTGCACTCTTAATGTTACCACTGTTGCTTTTAATGTCACCAAAGGTTGTTTTGACTTTCCTGTATGCTGAGTCTGTCCTTCCGACAATCATATCTTCTTCGATGTCTTCACATTTTTCCTGCAGCCATTTCGTCTTAGCTTCCCTGCACTTCCTATTTATTTCCTTCCTCAGCGACTTGTATTTCTGTATTCCTGATTTTCCCGGAACATGTTTGTACTTCCTCCTTTCATCAATCAACTGAAGTATTTCTTGTGTTACCCATGGTTTCTTCGCAGCTACCTTCTTTGTACCTATGTTTTCCTTCCCAACTTCTGTGATGGCCCTTTTTAGAGATGTCCATTCCTCTTCAACTGTACTGCCTACTGCGCTATTCCTTATTGCTGTATCTATAGCGTTAGAGAACTTCAAACGTATCTCGTCATTCCTTAGTACTTCCGTATCCCACTTCTTTGCGTATTGATTCTTCCTGACTAATGTCTTGAACTTCAGCCTACTCTTCATCACTACTATATTGTGATCTGAGTCCATATCTGCTCCTGGGTATGCCTTACAATCCAGTATCTGATTTCGGAATCTCTGTCTGACCATGATGTAATCTAATTGAAATCTTCCCGTATCTCCCGGCCTTTTCCAAGTATACCTCCTCCTCTTGTGATTCTTGAACAGGGTATTCGCTATTACTAGCTGAAACTTGTTACAGAACTCAATTAGTCTTTCTCCTCTTTCATTCCTGTCCCAAGCCCATATTCTCCTGTAACCTTTTCTTCTACTCCTTCCCCTACAACTGCATTCCAGTCGCCCATGACTATTAGATTTTCGTCCCCCTTTACATACTGCATTGCCCTTTCAATATCCTCATACACTTTATCTATCTGTTCATCTTCAGCTTGCGACGTCGGCATGTATACCTGAACTATCGTTGTTGGTGTTGGTCTGCTGTCGATTCTGATTAGAACAACCCGGTCACTGAACTGTTCACAGTAACACACCCTCTGCCCTACCTTCCTATTCATAACGAATCCTGCACCTGTTATACCATTTTCTGCTGCTGTTGATATTAACCGATACTCATCTGCCCAGAAATCCTTGTCTTCCTACCACTTCACTTTACTGACCCCTACTATATCTAGATTGAACCTTTGCATTTCCCTTTTCAGATTTTCCAGTTTCCCTACCACTTTCAAGCTTCTGACATTCCACGCCCCAACTCGTAGAACATTATCCTTTCGTTGATTATTCAATCTTTTTCTCATGGTAACCTCCCCCTTGGCAGTCCCCTCCCGGAGATCTGAATGGGGGACTATTCCGGAATCTTTTGCTAATGGAGAGATCATCATGACACTTCTTCAATTACAGGCCACATGTCCTGTGGATACACGTTATGTGTCTTTAATGCAGTGGTTTCCATTGCTTTCTGCATCCTCATGTCGTTGATCATTGCTGATTCTTCCGCCTTTAGGGGCAATTTCCCACCCCTAGGACAAGAGAGTGCCCTGAACCTCTATCCACTCCTCCGCCCTCTTTGACAAGGCCGTTGGCAGAATGAGGCTGACTTCTTATGCCGGAAGTCTTTCGGCCGCCAATGCTGATTATTTATCAAAATTTAGGCAGTGGCGGGGATCGAACCCGGGACCGAAGACTTTTTTGGTTAAGAATCAAAGATGCTACCCCTAGACCACGGGTCACCCTTGTCTGCGTATACACCCTGTAATTACAGCATTCGAGCAGTCTGTCCTGAATGGAAAGGGGAAAGAGCCCTAATAACTGGTACGATGGGAAGGTCCCTCTGCCATGCACTTCAGTTTTTTGCAGAGTATAGATGTAGATGTGGTTTTCTGTAACTTTTTGGCATGTCATCCGTGGATTTTAAAACTTTGGCAAGTAGGATAGAACCATATATTTCTATGTCTACATCTACATCTATACTCTGCAAACCACTATGTGCACAGCAGAGGGTACATCCCATTGTACCAGTTATTATTAGGGTTTTTTTCCCTTTCCATTCACATATGGAGTGCAGAAGAATAACTGTTCGAATGCCTCTGTGCGTACAGTAATTATTCTAATCTTATCCTCCCGATCCCTATGTGAGCAATATGTAGGTGATTGTAGTGTATTCCTAGAGTAATCATTTAAAGCTGCTTTTTTGAAACTTTGTTAATACACTCCTGGAAATGGAAAAAAGAACACACTGACACCGGTGTGTCAGACCCACCATACTTGCTCCGGACACTGCGAGAGGGCTGTACAAGCAATGATCACACGCACGGCACAGCGGACACACCAGGAACCGCGGTGTTGGCCGTCGAATGGCGCTAGCTGCGCAGCATTTGTGCACCGCCGCCGTCAGTGTCAGCCAGTTTGCCGTGGCATACGGAGCTCCATCGCAGTCTTTAACACTGGTAGCATGCCGCGACAGCGTGGACGTGAACCGTATGTGCAGTTGACGGACTTTGAGCGAGGGCGTATAGTGGGCATGCGGGAGGCCGGGTGGACGTACCGCCGAATTGCACAACACGTGGGGCGTGAGGTCTCCGCAGTACATCGATGTTGTCGCCAGTGGTCGGCGGAAGGTGCATGTGCCCGTCGACCTGGGACCGGACCGCAGCGACGCACGGATGCACGCCAAGACCGTAGGATCCTACGCAGTGCCGTAGGGGACCGCACCGCCACTTCCCAGCAAATTAGGGACACTGTTGCTCCTGGGGTATCGGCGAGGACCATTCGCAACCGTCTCCATGAACTGGGCTACGGTCCTTCACACCGTTAGACCGTCTTCCGCTCACGCCCCAACATCGTGCAGCCCGCCTCCAGTGGTGTCGTGACAGGCGTGAATGGAGGGACGAATGGAGACGTGTCGTCTTCAGCGATGAGAGTCGCTTCTGCCTTGGTGCCAATGATGGTCGTATGCGTGTTTGGCGCCGTGCAGGTGAGCGCCACAATCAGGACTGCATACGACCGAGGCACACAGGGCCAACACCCAGCATCATGGTGTGGGGAGCGATCTCCTACACTGGCCGTACACCACTGGTGATCGTCGAGGGGACACTGAATAGTGCACGGTACATCCAAACCGTCATCGAACCCATCGTTCTACCATTCCTAGACCGGCAAGGGAACTTGCTGTTCCAACAGAATAATGCACGTCTGCATGTATCCCGTGCCACCCAACGTGCTCTAGAAGGTGTACGTCAACTACCCTGGCCAGCAAGATCTCCGGATCTGTCCCCCATTGAGCATGTGTGGGACTGGATGAAGCGTCGTCTCACGCGGTCTGCACGTCCAGCACGAACGCTGGTCCAACTGAGGCGCCAGGTGGAAATGGCATGGCAAGCCGTTCCACAGGACTACATCCAGCATCTCTACGATCGTCTCCATGGGAGAATAGCAGCCTGCATTGCTGCGAAAGGTGGATATACACTGTACTAGTGCCGACATTGTGCATGCTCTGTTGCCTGTGTCTATGTGCCTGTGGTTCTGTCAGTGTGATCATGTGATGTATCTGACCCCAGGAATGTGTCAATAAAGTTTCCCCTTCCTGGGACAATGAATTCACGGTGTTCTTATTTCAATTTCCAGGAGTGTAGATTTTCTCTGTATAGTTTGCATGTATCTTCAAGAGTCTTCCAGTTCAGTTCCTTCAGTGTCTCTGTGGCACTCTCTCATGGATTAAATAAACCTGTTACCATTCGTGCTGCCCTTCTCTGTATACGTTCAGTATCTCCTTTTCATACTATCTGGTAAGGGTCCACACGTTTGAGCAGTATTCTAGAACCAGTTGCACAAGTGATTTGTAAGCAATCTCCTGTGCAGACTGATTGCATTTCCCCAGTATTCTACCTATAAACGAATTCTACCACCTGCTTTGCCCATGACTGATACTATATATGATCATTCCATTTCATATTCGTACAAATGTTACAGCCAGTTATTTGTATAAGTTGGCCGATTACAACAGTAGCTCATTGATATAGCCATAGGATAGTGCGTTTTTTCATTTTGTGAAGTGCAAAATTTTACATTTCTAAACATTTAAAGCAAGTTGCCGATTTTTGCACCACTCTGGAATCTTATAAAAATCTGAGTGAATATGCAGCTTCCTTCTTCAGATAGAGCTTCATTATAAATAACTGTATAATGTGCAAAAGCCTGATTTTACTATTGATATTGTCTGCAAGGTCATTATTATTCGAGGTGTGTTTGAAAAGTCCACCCAAAACTAAAAACGACTTACGTCCAACACTGTTCTAATTTGTCGATTCCTTCTGAATAATAGGAATTGTCCAGGTCTGCAAAATAGCTATTAGTTGCTACAATCACCTCCTCGTTTGAATAAAATCTTTGTCCTGCCAGCCATTTCTTCAAATTGGGGAACAAATAGTAGTTCTTGGGAGCCAATTCTGGAGAATAGGGGGGGGATCTGAAATAAGTTGGTACCTCACTTGCAATGTTTTGAAGGAACTCAAGTTTCCTAATCTTTCAAGCACTTTCAGTTTCTCTGCTAGACACATCCTCACATGCTTAAGTTTAGTTGATGCCATAAATTAGTTTTGCTCACTTTAGTAAGTGAGAAGAACACTGTTACTAATTTCTAAAACAAGAAAGTGAACTATAAACTTATTGACTGAGTCAGGAACAAGTTATTTCGTATTAAAACTGATCAAACTACTACACCTATTGATGGTCAACTTCCTGTTGATCCGTATCGCAGACGATGAATCCTAACAAACACCGGGAATGGGATGGTTGGACTAAGCAGGGAGTCAGATCATCAGAGGCCGGATTAGTGAGGTTGTACTGTATAAGTGATTTGGAAAGTGCTACCACAATATGGGCTTAAATCTGCCACCCACAGTATGAATGCAAATTACTTAATACATAAAACACCCAAATCAATAAAATATTGCCAGATACATATGTTGTGGCTTCTTGATTTTTGTTGGGTGTGATTTAATTTATGAAGATTTAATACCGTTTTACATCGCTATTTAGCCACTTAAATGTGGCCTTGTATGCAACTAGGATAGACTTTGTCTCCTCCTTGCGCAGTTATTGCTTTAAGGAAATGTAATGTTGTTACTCTACTGCTCTTGAAGAATGTACAGACACCTTTCGTATAACCTGTACATTGTTCATAAACATATACATCAACTGGATGATATCAATCCTCCGTCAAATGATAACATTCAACCCAAAGGCTCCACATAGAAGTCTATCCAAAGGGTGAAAGAATCTGTGTGACAAGTGATTAACATTACATTTGTCTGAGTAAACATCACAAATGTTGCTTAGGACTTCAGACTTCTCCAGAGTAGGCCTGTGGTGCTACAAGCGTCTATATTTGCATTCACAGATACTTACTGCTGTGAAGTTTCCACAACCACCATCCCATCTTGAAGCCTTGTGTCATCCCTTGGCACGGTTCTGCATATGCAAATAAAACAACAAAACCACATAGTATGTGTGGTATCCTCTATAACATCTTATTTTAATATTCTCTGTCACGAGTCTGATTTGTCAGTAAGAACACATCGGGATACGTGGCACTCTGCTGGGGTGGTATGGTTTGCTCCAATTCAGGATGTAAATCCATTTTTAATTCTTATATTATCTTCCATTCCTGAATCTCTTTAAAAGATAATATTCATTAATTACCTCAATAAATACTCCGTTGGTCCATGGGTCAGTTATTTTCAAAACGTGATTGTTTTGCACACCCACGCTAACAGTCTTAACATGTTGACGAAGACAAAAATAAGACAGATTGAGTGCAGCATCTCTGCCACATTATTTATGATATATTGACAATTAACTAATAGCTTTACATTCTTAAGGAGAGCTACAATAAATTTTACTCTTTTAAGTTACTTCATGAGGTTTATTATTAACATTTTTCTACTTTCTCACTTGATTAAATCATATCTTGACATTTAATAAATCTTATGCTTTCTTATGAAAACCATATGTAGGAAACGGTCCCCGAGAGAATAAGGAGCAAAAAGGATCATACAGACATAAGACTGGAAATGCATTCCAGGGGGTGTACTCCCACTTGAAGAGTGATGATCTTTGACTGTGATTCCGGTATAGGCACCAGTCAGGTGGCCCGCCAACACAGGCTAAGTCAGATGACCGTGTGTAACATTCTCTGTGGCAGCTGCCACCGTATCCGTCACTTAGTGTGTGCTGGCCTTACCAGCTACTGACAGGGACTGTTTTGTCGTCGGTTCGTCACACAGACTTCAAACTATATCAGCGTGAAATTTCAACATGCCAGCTGCAGTACCAGGGGAGGAAAAAAGTTATTCTCCATTACTTTATGATCCTCCCTCGTAAAACACTAGTATGGGCACAACATTCTCACTTGCCAAGTGTGCTCTCGTGTGTGTTTTCAAACATTGAAACTTAAACTCTCAAAGTTTGGTATCTCCACCTTCCAGTGTGTGTATCTCCTTTGGAATGCATTTCC
The DNA here is from genome assembly GCF_023864345.2 of Schistocerca serialis cubense. NCBI lineage: Eukaryota > Metazoa > Arthropoda > Insecta > Orthoptera > Acrididae > Schistocerca > Schistocerca serialis. The sequence goes on along the minus strand of NC_064648.1, from coordinate 67,705,905 downwards.
AGCCATATCTCCATTGACCTTTTTAGCTTCTTTTCCAGCTCTGGGATAATTTTGCATAGTTTGCCCCGATTTAGGAAAATCACCCTGCTGTACTTGAACTTGAGCTTTCTCCGCAAACTGCACTGACGGATTATTCTCGGAAAATCAGTTGAGTAATATCTTCTTAGCCTTACATTATCAATTTCTTCACTATAGTCCTATTAAATTACTCGACAGTTGACATTTCGTGTTCCAGAACTGTCTTCACCGAATTGGAGCACTGGATGTCACACCTGATCTGTTTTCCGTGACAAATGGTGAGCTCACTTCCAGTTCCTTGTGTAGCTGTTCTTGACATGCTCGTGTCCCACATCCTGGGCCTGGCCCTCTTATTTCCCATTTTGTTAAACACGATAAACACCCCAAAAACGACACACATAAAACGATGGGAACAGAATACGCACATTTCGTATGTGGCATTTGCTGGACACTGCTGAATTCTTTCCCACAAAATGCGATTCGGTATCAAGTATTTGGTTATTATTGTCATAGACATTGGCCTACAGTACTACATGCCACAAAGCCTTTTTGAAGGCAGCAAATCATTGTCGCCACTGGTTGTATACGGAAATTAATGACACAACAATGACAAGTGGTGTCATAGTGCAGTGGTAAAGTCATCATCCTCACGTGCAGAAGGTTGAGGGTTCAAATCTACTCAGGTACTATAATATTCTATTATTTGTAAATCTTTATCAAATTGACTCCATTAATTATTACTTTCAGTTAAATGGTTTAAATGTAATTTTTCTTTTTCAACTGTTGTTCCAACACTTTCATCATCGGATTGACTTTTTTTATTTGCTCTTACTTTTTCTTCCTATCATTCTCTTTTCATTTGGAATGTGCCGCTCATCGGTCAGTGTAGTGTCAACTCCTGTAGCCAGCATGAGGGTAGTTTCAGGGAACTTACAGTTCACTTTAATGATAAAACTGACATTTTACTGTCTTTTCTTTGCTCATACAGATCTGCTTCAAACTATTGGCACAGACAAAACAAGAGTGATTAATTGTTTGGCCGTAGATTGTAGACTGATGGTTTCTCGGATACTTTGCACTTCATGAGATTTTACTTAGATTAGGACACAAGGATAAATACAGGGCTACAAAATGCACCATCTACTGTGGTTTGGTTGTTTATTTATTTATTTATTTATTTAACCTGGCAAGATTAGGGCCATCAGGCCCTCTCTTACATCTAACCAGGCATTCTACTTATTTTACATTCATATGTTTTAGTAGGCATGTTAAGCTACATCTAGTACAAAAAGTGAAATAAACAATTACAAAGGCACACCTGGAAAAGTACATACATATAGAGTTTATATTCGTAGATCATAAGTACTGTTATCATTAGACATTATTGAAGAGACAGATTTTAGATAGGAGTGCTAGCAGCAGGGAGTATGAGGGAGACTGATGGTGAAGGGGGGAGAAGAATAGAGAGACATGATGAAACACAATTATGGAAATATAAAGGAAAAGAAGATTGCGTGGCTAATAGAGATAGATAAAGAGGAAGGCATCTCAGGAGCAAGATAGGAGACGCTAGCTTTGCTATTTGGCAGATGAGAGGATTGGCCTTGTACATTAATTTTGTGGAGAACGTTATGAGGATGATAGTAGGAAATGCTTCAGCTTCTTCTTAAAAGCAGCAGGAGATTGAATTTTGCGCAAGGTAAGGGGCAGTTTGTTCCAGAGGCGGACAGCGGCAACTGAGAAGGAGTTTGCAAAAGTTTTTGTTTTGTAAGTGGGCACAGTTAGGATATCAAATAAGAGTGAACTCGTGTTTCGATTATGATGGCATGACAGGTTTTTAATCTCTGAAGCAAGGTACTGGGGTGCTTGCGTGACGAGGAGTCAGTGAAGTAGACATAGAGTGTGGTAGTCACGCAATTTGTCCGACCGCAGCCACCCTAGCTCAGAGTATGAAGCACTAACATGATCATATCGGCGAATGTTGCAGGTGTAACACACACAGGAATTCGTGGTTAGTTCTAGCCGTCTTTTGTTTTCACTACTCATGCCTTGTTGAATTACATCACAATAATGGAGGCTCGGTAGAACGAGTGCTTGCACGAGCTGGCGTTTCAACTCCTGTGAAAATATGTTCCAAAACTTTTTGAGAGCATAGAGACAAGCAGACGTCTTTCGGCACACTGCGACTGTATTCTCCGCCCAGTTGAGATGCTCATCCAAAGTTACACCCAAGTTCTTAACTGTTTTCTGATATGGTATTGGAGTACCGTCGACCAGAATAGGGGGTAGCCGTTCGCGGAAATCTGAACTTATTAATTTCTGATGGGCTATTAAGATTACTTGCGTCTTTCTTGCATTTAGTTTAAGCCCCAGGTTTTTCGCCCATGTCACTACTGAAGACAGATCATCATTCATCTGAACGATTGCAGTGTTTACATCTCAGGTCTGGTGCTTCGGTAGAGCTGGAGGTCATCGGCATAGAAATGATATTCACAGGAGGACAGAACCGACGAAATATCGTTGACATATAAAGAAAACAAAAGTGGTCCTTGTGGGACTCCCGGGGAAACATATTTCCAGGAAGATTTTTCATTTACGCAGACAACACATTGCTGTCTGTCTTTTAAGTAGCTTTCAAACCATCTCACTGCACTATCTGTGAAATTAAGCTGTTGCATTTTTCTGAGCAATATGTCAAAGTTAACAGTGTCAAAAGCTTTGCTGAAGTCCAGTAGCGTCAATATTGTTGCCTTTCGATTGTCGATGGCATATTTCAGGTCATCAGTTACTTTAATTAGAGCAGTGTTTGTGCTACGATGTTTACAGAAACCGGATTGAAATTTGTCATATAGGCTGAATTCATGCAAGTGTTCAGTGATTTGGTCATGGAAAATATATTAAAGTGCTTTGGAAACAGCAGGCAGTATGCTAATTGGTCGGCAATCACTAGGCAGTTGCGGGTTTTCGATCTTAGGGATGGGTCGAATTATGCTTCTTTTCCATGCAGTGGGGTATGTTCCGTTCACGAGGGAAAAATTAAATATGTCAGTTAAGACAGGTACTAAGATATCGGCAACATTCTTAATCGTGGTTATACCGATACTGTCGTTGCCTATTGCATCAGAAGAGTTTCTCATTATTGCTTTTCTTGCCGTATTTGTTGTTACATGTTTTAGATGGAAGGTATCGTTGTTAGTTATCCTGTTTGGGGATTCTTGTGGACGGTAGTTATCAGCCGTGCGGGTATTCAGAGGTGCAGAGAAGAATTCATTTAATTCGTTAGCTGACATGTGATTTTGCCTTTCCGACCCCCAAGCTACGGAGATTCTTCCATAGTCGTGGGCGTTCGTTGGTCACATAAAAGCAATTGTGGGCATATATTCTTGTGCTCCTGCCATACCTGATGGCAGGTGCTACTGACATTGTTCCACATTACACGAACAGCACTCCTCCACTTCTGAGATTAGAAGTGACCTGCCACGTTCATGTGTCACCTTTAACAGAGCGACAGCCGATTTGGCAACATTGTAATTGTAAGTGACAAACATCAACTGTCGAATAATTTTAATCTGCCTTCAGTTTTGAATCTGCACATACAAAGTGACTATCTGGGTATTTCTAACTCTACGTAATATGTTTTTCCTTAGAATCTTGTTTTATGTAAAAGATTATACAATCTTCACCTTAAACAATAAACTATGCATTACTGATGTGTAATTATTGCTCAAAAAATAACTCGCAGAATTATCTTTTTAACTTCTAACGGGACAAATAATTCTTATTTATATCCACAAAAGCTAATTGTCTACCAGCCACAACTCCAAAATATAATGCTGAATTGTGTTTCTAAAAAAGTACAGTATATTACTAAAATGCTTTTCTGAAACCGGGTACCAGGTGCAGCGTAGGGGCAACAAAAATGCGATTTCAGTAATTTGCATAATTATTGACTCTGTTTAAAATGCTTTCCTAACCTGCTTGTTAAGGGAGATAAGATTATGGTAAAAAGTGTAACACAATAAGACAAGTATTACAATCAGAAACTGTTTTTGTCTTAAGGCAGTGTAACTGATGAGGAGCAAATAGACTGATTTTGTTCTCCCAGTATTTGGAAATGAGAGCACTTAGCTACTTCCAATAAACTTACAGCAAAATCAACCCTTTCCTCAACTTTTTTTCATTTACATGCTTAAAGGCAAATACTTAAATCATTTGTGGAGTAAGTACATGATTGAAGCTGTTTGATACGTGGAAGTTCAGTTCTTTAAAGAATTCAGGGTTTACTAGAGTACAGAAATGCAGATGTTGTATACTTCACTAAAGCTCATGGTGTTGTGCACATAAAAAGGTTGGTAGTGGGGCGATAGAGGCAAGGAGTATCGTCCCATCTAGCCAGTAGTGTCATTTTACCATGCCTGTATGCCACTTAACCATGGCAAGCAAAGGCCGGAGAGTGAGGTGTGGGATGGATACAGACCGTGCACTGGTGACTCTGCAAATTATTTTCTCTCTCTCCCTCTCTCTCTCTCTCTCTCTCTCTCTCTCTCTCTCTCTCTCTCTCTCTCTCTGCATAAGCTGTCATGCAGCTGCCTCATTAGAGTGCCGACACTATAGTATTAAATAGTTAACTTATTGCTCATTGTAACTGCTAAATCTCAGAATGGGCACATGGCATCTCTGTGGCTGTAAAGTTTCTAACGTCTCTCTTTCTACCTTATGTTGCAGGAGGGATTTCAACCACGTGGCTCATCTGTTCAAGCGCTTCCCGGATATGGACGTCGAAGCTGTGAGGAAGCACTACCCGAACGTGGATATCGAGAGGGCGCGACTGTGCAAGCGGGCCCGTGGGCACCACACCAAGAATCTGTCGTAGAGTCCCACACCTTTACTGCAGTGCTCCCGGCATGGGTGTCAGTCGTAGTTGGGAATTCTCAGACCGGCAGACACGGTTACGGGAACGAACTGCAATCTTTATTACCGGGCGACAGCCAGACGATCGCGTTCACCTGTGCTGCGAGAGTGACAGGCTGTCAGATGTTCGATACTGCGAGGTGGACTGACACTCGGCAGAGTGAAATTAATGTGTTTTGTGTGCCTGCTGCATTTGGAGCTACAAAATGTATCAGATTGCAATACGAGTCACAATATCTCTAAAACCTGTGTGTGTCTACTGTTCATGATCGTAGTAAGTGATTTTGTGATATCTTCTGTTTGCAGCCATTATTACATTCTAACAGTGTAATGGAAAGAATGCTGTTTTTGTTAAGCACTAATTATGTTTATAATATAATAAATAAATTTGCAGCTACATTTTTTCTATGTTACTTCCAACACAAACATAACTGAATGAAAATGTGCCTAGAAATCAATACATCTGTTCACAGCCAGCAACGGCAACAGTTAAACTGCAGGCAAATTAACTCACACTTTCTGGTTGGTTGTTATTTAAAAATACACTGCTTGATAAAGAAAGTGAACTACCCACAAGTGGTCAAGGAGCTGAAATTAAACTTTGTGGGTTGAGAGGTTATACGATGTTATTTCGGTGATTACAAAATTGAGTGAAATTTACAAAGAACTTGACAGTATTATGCTCAGTCATAGACAGGCACAACAAAAACATTGCTAAACAAGTATAAGCTTCAGGGCAAAAGACATTAACCTTAATTGCGCGCCCACACACACCATTGTCTCTGGCTGCTGAGGTCAGCAGCTAACACGGTTGTAAGTGCCGAGCTCGTGGGTGTCGGCAAGTGTTTGGATTTTGTCATCGGGTCCCGGCTTATGCCCGAGCCAAACCTGTGCTTAGTTTATGTGGAAATTATTCCTACTTCTGTTAACTGTGGTTGTGCATTGCTGACTACTTCCTAGATTCCTTGTTATTATTAAGCACAAATACCATCAGAGAGCTTACAAAGTGGCACATAAATGTAAGAATTGCTAGGTCACAGAACAGACTTCTGCAAGATGTTGGGTTATCAACATAACACAATATTCTTATTGTTCACTTCTGTAGTAAAGACATTTTTTCACCTTATATGCAACGCCCCTGGAGCTTATCCCCTAGAACAAAACTGACTGAAAGGATGCTAGCAGTCTTTTCTGCATGTCAGCTTAGTTGGGAATTTCTGAGTGCAGAGCATGCAGAAGTGACTCAGCCACACACTGGTGCCACTTCAGTTTACAAACTGCCTATTGGCTTCTGTCTCGGGTTCTTCGGCCGACGTTCATCTAATGATTTTTCTGAAGTTTCGCCAGCACGAGTGGCTGGCATTGTCAAAGCTTCACTCTGCACTGCCAGTGGTGAACTGGAGCCGAGCTCGCGGCCGCAGACTATATGTACCTGGCGCGCCAACGTCCGAGGGTTTCTCCGCAGTCATTTCCGGTGCGGTTCTCCTCTTGCTACCTGCGACGGTCGTTCGCTGCAGTACGGGAAGCCAGGACCCGTTTACCTTAAGGCTTTCCTCTTTCTTGTTGAAACTGTTCGCGTGTTTTTGTATTTCTACAGCTTCTCTAAACAAGCGCGTGTGATAGTGCTTCTCTACAGCCAGAACTTCCGTGTCGGCAAATTTTATTAAGTGGTCGGTCTCATTCAGTGCGTGCTCTGCCACGGCCGATTTCTCCACCTGCCCCAACCTGCAATGTCGCTTATGCTCTTTGATCCTGGTGTTAATGGATCGTCCAGTCATTCCGCGCCACGTACATATAGTCTGCGGCCGCGAGCTCGGCTCCAGTTCACCACCGGCAATGGAGGGTGAAGCTTTGACAATGCCAGCCACCCGTGCTGGCGAAACGTCAGAAAAATCATTAGATGAACGTCGGCCGAAGAACCTGAGACAGAAGCCAATAGGCAGTTTGTCAACAAGTGGCCACGAAAGCCTTAACAATTTTGTACCACTTCAGTTCATTACCCATCTGGATACCCAGGGGCTCCACACGCGGAGTCTCGGCACTATATGCCTGTTGACCTGTAAGCCCTGTTTGATTGATTGTAACTGCGTAACGTGAGCTTTTGTAGGCTAAGATTTAAACTATTGGCCACGAACAAGTTTTTCCGTTCAAACTTGAAAGGCGGCATATAAAGGTGACATAACAGAAGCTGTGGCCCCCCATCCCCTGCCAGCACTGTTTACCTTACACCGTGCATTTCTGGTTCACAGGCAGGACAGTCTCTTGAAATACAGCCTGTGTGATGATACCACTGTCTGTGTATAATATTTGGTTACTGCTATCTACAGGGTGGTCCATTGATCGTCACCGGGGCAAATATCTCACGAAAAAAGCGTCAAACGAAAAATATACAGAGAACGAAACTTGTCTAGCTTCAAGGGGGAAACCAGATGGCACTATGGTTGGCCCGCTAGATGGCGCTGCCATAGGTCAAACGGATATCAACTCCGTTTTTTTTAAATAGGAACCCCCATTTTTTATTACATATTCATATAGTACGTAAAGACATATGAATGTTTTAGTTGGACTACTTTTTTCACTTTGTGATAGATGGCGCTGTAATAGTCACAAACATATGGCTCACAATTTTAGACGAATAGTTGGTAAAAGGTAGGTTTTTTAAATTAAAATACCGAACATAGGTACGTTTGAACATTTTATTCTGGTTGTTCCAATGTGATACATGTTCCTTTGTGAACTTCATTTCTGAGAACACATGATGCTGTTACAGTGTCATTACCTGTAAATACCACATTAATGCAATAAATGCTCGAAATGATATCCCTCAACCTCAATGCATTTGGCAATACGTGTAATGACATTCCTCTCAACTGCGAGTAGTTCGCAATCCGTAATGTTCGCACACACATTGACAATGCGCTGACGCATGTTGTCAGACATTGTCGGTGGATCACGATAGCAAATATCCTTCAACTTTCCCCTCGGAAAGAAATCCGGGGACATCAGATCCGGTGAACGTGCGGGCCATGGTATGGTGCTTCAACGACCAATCCACCTGTCATGAAATATGCTACTCAATAGCGCTTCAACTGCACGTGAGGTATGTGCCGGACATCCATCATGTTAGAACTACATCACCATTCTGTCATGCAGTGAAATATCTTGTAGCAACACTGGTAGAACATTACATAGGAAATCAGCATACATTGCACCATTTAGATTGCCATCGATAAAATGGAGGTCAATTATCCTTCCTCCCATAATGCCGCACCATACGTCAACCCGCCAAGGTCGTTGATGTTCCACTTGTCGCAGCCATCGTGGATTTTCCATTGTCCAATAGTGCATATTATGCCGGTTTACGTTACCGCTGTTGCTTAATGATGCTTCGTCGCTAAATAGAATGCGTGCAAAAAATCTGCCGTTGTCCTGTAATTTCTCTTGTGCCCAGTGGCAGAACTGTACATGACGTTCAAAGTCATCGCCATGCAATCCTGGTCCATAGAAATATGGTACGGGTGCAATCGATGTTGATGTAGCATTCTCAACACCGACGTTTTTGAGATTTCCGATTCTCGCACAATTTGTCTGCTACTGATGTGCAGATTAGCCGTGAAAGCAACTAAAACACCTACTTGGGCATCGTCATTTGTTGCAGGTTGTGGTTGACGTTTGACCTGTGGCTGAACACTTCCTGTTTCCTTAAATAATGTAAACGTAACTATCCGGCAAATGGTCCGGAGACTTGGATGATGTCATCCAGGATACCGTGCAGCATACATAGCACACGCCGGTTGGGCATTTTGATCACAATAGCCATACATCAACACGATATCGACCTTTTCCACAATTGGTAAATGGTTCATTTTAACACGGGTAATGTATCACGAAGCAAATACTGTCTGCACTGGCGGAATGTTACGTGATACCACGTACTTAATACGTTTGTGACTATTACAGAGCCATCTATCACAAAGCGAAAAAAGTGGTCCAAGTAAAACATTCATATTTCTTTACATACTACACGAATATGTAATAAAAAAAAATGGGGGTTCCTATTTAAAAAAACGCAGCTGATATCCGTTTGACCTATGGCAGCGCCATCTAGCAAGCCACCCATAGCGCCGTCTGGTTTCCCCCTTCAAGCTAGACAAGTTTCATTCTTTGTAGTTTTTTCGTTTGATGCTTATTTCGTATACATTGTTTTTCTCCTTGGTTTAGGTGAGAGAGAGAGATAGATTTGTTTTTACACATCCTTTAAATTCTTTTGTAATTTCATTTGAAATGACCAGAATACAGAAAATTGAAACTGCATTGATGTAATTTCTCTGTATATGTTTGTGGTAACACTGACTTAACGCATGATCTTCCACAAAGGTTTTACAATTGCAAATTCGGACTCCATTTCCTGCAGTGCCCAGTTACATTAAACAAATTATCAACACTCGCATTTCTGTACGTAGCTTTGATTTAAAAGGTAACACCTTCGTGTTAGTTAATTGTTTCTACTGTATTGTCCAGAAGGATTCATTATAAACAGAGTTGATAAAAGTCACGGAATAACTAATAACATTATGCCAGACCACCTTTTGCCTGGAGCAGTGCAACAATTCGATGTGGAACAGGTTCGGCAAGTTCTTGGAACTCTCCTGCAGAAATAGTGAGCCACACTGCCTCTATAGCTGTCTGTAATTGCGAAAGTGTTGCCCAGAGCAGGATGATGTACGCAAACTGACCTCTCAATTACGTCCCGTAAATGTTCGACTGGATTCACAGTGGGAAATCTGGGTGGCCATATCACTTGCTAAAATTGTTCTGAATGTTCTTCAAACCAATCACAAACAATTGCACCCCGGTGACAGGTCGCATTTTCGTCCAGAAAAATTCCGTCATTGTTTGGGAACACGAAGTCCATCAACACCTGCAAATGGTCTCCACGTATCGAAACGTAACCATTTCCAGTCAACGATCGTGCAGTTCGACAAGAGGGCGCAGTCAATCCTGTGCAAACACAGTCCACACCATTATGGAGCCACCACCAGCTTGCACAGTGCCTTGCTGATAACTCGGGTCAACAGCTTTGTGGTATCTGTGCCACACTCGGGCCCTACGGTCAGCTCTTACCGGCTGAAATTGTGACTCGTCTTACCGGGCCACAGTTCTTCAGACATCTATGGTCCACACGATACGGTCACGAGCCCAGGAGAGCCACTGCGGGTGATGTGCTGTTAGCAAAGGCGCCCGTGTCAGACGTCTGCTGCTGCAGCCCATTAATGCCAGATTTCCCTGCACTGTCCTAACCGATACGTTCGTCATACATCCCACATTGATTTCTGTTGTTATTTCACCCAGTGTCGCTTGTCTGTTAGCACTGACAACTCTACACAAACGCCGCTGCTCTCGGTTGTTAAGTGAAGGCCATTGGCCACTGCATTTTCCGTGGTGAGAGGTAATGCCCGAAATTTGGTATTCTCGACACTGTGGATCTCTGAATATTTAATTCCCAAACGATTTCCAAAATGGAATGTCCCAACTACCATTCCGCATTCAGAGTTTGTTAATTTTTGTCGTGTAGCCGTAATCACGTCAGATACCTTTTCACGTGAATCGGCCAAGTACAAATGACAGCTCTGTGCACTGCCATTAATACCATATGTACATGCTACTACTGCAGTCTGTATATGTGCATATTGCTATCCCGTGACTTCTCTCACCTCAGTGTACACCTCGACATAATAATCAATTGTCTTCATCGAGACTAGACTCGTACTGACTTTCACTATACTTCTCTTTCCTATACATTCACATTGTTCAAGAACTACAAGAAATTCTCTGCTCTTCCACACTGGAATGCCACACTCTGTGGAGCTTCTACAGGCACACCACAAGAAGTGATTTTATTTTGGCACACCTGGGTTGATGCAACGTCTGCTGAGCGTGGAAGATGGGTGTCTTCGCTATGTATTATAACTCTCCCTCTCAGACTGAGAAGAAGAGTTACACTGGTAAAGGACATTATTTGAGAATGAAGATACGTAGGGTCATACTCCACAGCTAGAAGCGATCTGCACGAGATGTAGAAAATGGTTGTCAGCAAGCCACTATTCCGGAATGAGTTACAAGTACTTAAAGAGATTGGAAGCTCTGGTTGCTCATCTGTGAAAATGGTGATTATTACTCTTAAAATAAACACGTGTACACCATATACAGTTAATACAAGTATTATTAACTAAGAATTACTAATGCCGACATAAGCAATGGCCAAGGGAGGAGAGAGGTGGTTAGCTGAAGTAGAAGAACAAAAAGAGAATATAAAAACAAATGATGAAAAGCTTGCAAAAATTCAGAGATAACATTTTGTTAATTTTTATCACAATTACCATACTGACTTGCGTTGTCTGACTCTGCGTGTAAAGGGTCATTCAGTACATATTCCTAATAACATTTATTATACAAAATACATACAGTTTTATGAGTCATTTGATGAATTATTTTAGTACCCTCAGAGAGAGAGAGAGAGAGAGAGAGAGAGAGAGAGAGAGAGAGGGGGGGGGGGGGGGATACCTTACTCATCAGAGATACTTATCAAACAAAACAGCCTAGTTTATTCCTAATTCCAATCCTTCATGTTTATAAATCTGTCGTGTGTCTTCAGAGGCAGTGTCTGTATGACATATTCACCTCCAAAATCCATCCTGAACCAATTACAGAGATGTAGGTTCTCATTTCTTGGTAGATCCACCTTTTTCCTATCCTCTTTCTCATCTCGTATATCGACAGGTGTGCCACTTTCTCTTGAACACAGATAAACTTCATGTTTCTATAACTTATAAATATCACTTGGAACTATCCATACGCTCTTGCTTCCTCACAAATTTCCGGGTATTCTGTGGTGCATTTCCTTTATTATTCTGTTAGTTGCAGGCTGCTTCTTGAGATCAACAGACTTTATTTTGTAACATGGACCAATTTACCTTTATTTATGAACTTTACAATTATGTTCCCTGAATACGAGACTACTTCATATAACCATTTATAGCTCCCCTATTTCTAATTACAAATAACTTTTATGTAGCTGATGTTTTGTTGCCATCTGGAAAGCTGACCCATGATTTTCCTTTGTTGAACAGCTCATGAAACTCCTCATTCTTTCTTTGCCCCACTCTCAATTGTTAAACTTGCTTTCACTTGCCACGACTCTCATTAAAGGTGATTTGACTACCTTAAATTTTCATTTCTTCAATAGCTGACTAATTAAAACTTGATTACTAATTGTTATATATCAGCCCAACTTGGTTTTATTTGTAATGAAAGGGGAAAATGTTAATCGTAAAAAAGAACATATTTTTAAAGGAAAATATATATTATTGCTGCTGGAACACCAGCCAAGAGGCATTTAGGAGAAGAATTTTGAGTTGATGTGTAAACTAAGGTAGATCCTGAGAATGGTTTTTGAAAAGTATCAGTAAGGAAAAAGGTTCACGCGATGGAATGTATGAAGATGTGTAGATACTCCATAGGGGAATTAAGAAAGGGAAATAAAGATTAGGGTTGTCGAGACGAAAGAAAGAAGGTAGATCCAAAAGACACACACCCAGTCCCCCTCCCGACAAAAACCTCTGTTGAGTGGTGTGACAGACAGGGCAGACGATGTGATGTTTGCTAATCTTATAAAATGGTTTCCCTTGATGGGAACTCCAAACAGCATGCTGTTTTAATCCTAGGGTGATATTATGGATAAGGTGAACCACACATTACCCCTGCTAAATCTTTTTTAATATCTAATCGTAGCTAGCAGGTAAGCAATTTAGCCTTTCCACAGCCAATTTTTTAGTAACACACACACATGCTGGAACTAAATGCAGGCTCATCAAAACTAATCATACACACAGAGAGAGTCTTTAAAAAAGTGTCACAGACAAGGTGCTATCCAAAATACCCAAGAATTTCATTGTACTGGTCAAACCAAAAGTAGTACAATAGTCCGCTGCTAGAGGTTTCGAGGTGTACGCCTTAGCTACTGCGGCACAAAGCCCTCATCTTTCACACACATGGATGTGAGTTGCAGTGATATGTATTGAGGTGTGTTTCAGTGTTTCTATGAATTGCGAGCTGGATAACAGGAAGAAACGACAGATTTGCATCAAATTCAGTTTCAGGTTGAAGACAACTGCAGCTGAAACCCACCGCATGTTGGGTCAATCAAGAATATTTGAGTGGTTTCAGGAAGTCTGAGAATCTGTGGAAAATGAAAAATATTATAGTCAACTGTCAATATGCACACTACTGGAAATGATCACAAAAAGTGCGTGATGTGATTCACAAAGACCGAAGCAGACAATTCACAATTTTTGTAACAGTTTTGGGCTGTCATATGGCATGTGTCCACAAATTCTAGCCAAGGAACTGAAAACAAGATGAATTGCTACAGAGTTTGTCCCTCACCTTCTCGACATGTATCAACAAAACCCCCAAAAAATTCAAGTGTGTCCAAAATTCTTAGTCATAACACGTGATACATCTTGGCATTTCACAGTCTTTTACTTTCACTGTTCACAACCCCCCAATATTACACAGTAACATGGCCAGTACACTATTGTTTAACTTTCGATAAGCATTAGGTTGCAGGCAAACATCCACATACTGCTACAATAGTTTCCTGTTGATCATCTATGAGCAGTAAAAGCCTTACCACAAAGTTCACAGTTCTTGAAGAATAGAAAGGTACATATGGAGCAGACACTGTCATTGTCTTAACGCGCGGCCTAATTGTGTATATCCTCACAATAATGGCTTTCTGGCCAAATGTTCTTTTAACCTAGGGAACAGGTGAGAGTAACTGGGTGCCAAGTCAGAACTATAGGGTGGGTGGGTGATTATGTTCCACTGAAACTGTTGCAGGAGAGCAACGGTTTGCCGAGTGATGTGTGGGCGAGCATTGTCATGGAGAATGTGTACACCCTTGCTCAACATTCCTGTTCTCCGGTTCTGAATTGCCCATTTGAGTTTTTTTCAGTCTCACAGTACCCGTCAGCATTAACTGTGGTCCCAGCAATTCAGCTCCGATGACGAGGTGAAAGAAGAGGTTCATAACTTTCTGAACAGCATGGGGGTGAGCTGGTATGACATGGGCATACAAAAACTGCCACAGTTTCTGCAAAAATGCATCGACAGAAATGGTGATTATGTCGAAAAATAGCTAAATGTTCAAGCTGTGAACTGATGCAAACCACTGTAGAAATAAACAGGTCTATGTATCCATAAAAAAACGGGAGACCTTACTTTGGAATTACCCTCATATTTAGCGACATGGAATGTGAGAACACTGAACAAGCCTGGAGGACTACAGAACCTGAAAAAGGAAATGAAGAAATATAATGTGATGATGGCGGCAATACAAGAAGTGAAGTGGAAAGGAAGGGGAGTATTAGCATCTGGGACACACACACTGTTTTACAGCTGTGGAAGCAGAGGATATGGAGGCAGAGGTTTTCTGGTTGACAATGCTGAAAAGGTTGCCACATTGAACTTTAAGCCTGTTAGTGAAAGAATCTGCGTATTACGAATGAAAGCCCGTTTCTTCAATATATCCTTCATATGTACGTATGCACCAACAGAAGACACAGAATCGGTGGAAAAAGATGTATTCTATGATCAACTGGAGCAGGAAATAGCAAGGGTGGCAAAGCATGATTTTGGGGAACTTCAATACTGAAGTAGGAAAAGAAATTACATACAGGAAAACAGCTGGTAAGGAGAGTCTGCAAGAAGTTTCTAATGATAATGGTATCAGACTAATTGAGTTTGCCATGAGCAATAACATGATTATTAAAAGCACATGGATGCAAAGGAAGGATATAAGGAAAGTTACATGGAGCTCCCCAGATGGGATCACAAAAAATCAGATTGATCACATACTCACAGATGGATGACATGCTTCAAATATATTAGAGGTGGATAGCTGTTGTGGTGCAGATGGAGATAGTGATCATTATTTGGTAAGAATCAAATACAGACAGAGGATAGCTAATTATAGACAGACCAAGAAAGTGATCATGATACCAAGTTAAAAAATTATGAAAATACAGTACAACAGTATAAAACTATCTTGACAAATAGCCGAAGGACAGGCAGGAGAGGATACTGAAGAAAGATGGGAAACAGTTAAAGGAATAATACACGAGGCAGCTGAAACTGTACTGGGCAGAAAGAAGCAACCGAGAACCCAGAGCTGGTTTAATGAAGACTGTAGGAGGAAGACAGAAGAAAGAAATCAGGCAAGAAAAAGAATGCTGCAGAGGAGAACAAGAGGTACTGTAGAAGAATACCAGGAGAGGAGAAGGGAAGCAGATAAGGAATGTAGGAGGAAAAAGAGAGAATTTGAAAAATGGTGGATCGATGAGTTAGAAGAGAGAAATCCTGCTCAAGAAACAAGGAAATTCTATACGAGGATTAAAGATATAAGGAAAGGATTCCAACCCAGAGCCGTTTTCTGTAAAAATAAGGAGGGAAATCTGATTGGAGGAAAAGAGCAGATTTTAGACAGATGGGTGGAGTATTTTAGTGAACTACTGAATCCAGAATCAGAAAATGAAGGTGGGGTAGATGATGGTATGGCAGAAGAGAGAGAGCAGGAAGTAAACAGAGATGAAGAGCACCAGGGATCAGTAGCAGAATCCACACTGGAAGAAGTTAAAGTTAATGTCAAGATTCTTAGAAACAACAAAGCTCCAGGAGAAGACAATATTACAGCAGAAATATGGTGGAGAAAAACTAGTAAGGGTTTTGCATGAGATTATAGTGGAAATATGACAGAAAGAAAATGTGCCGAAACAGTGGATTACAGCAATACTCTACCCTATACATAAGAAACATGACAAAGCTGACTGTGGGAATTATACAGGAATTGCACTACTCTGTATAGCATGTAAAGGACTAGGAAAAATCATGGCTGGGTGGTTAAGAACATACGTAGAAGAGTATCTAGGAGACTACCAGTGTGGCTTCATTACTAATAGATCCACTACAGACCAGATTTTCACTATCCGACAGGTCCTGGAAAAATGTTACAACATCGACGACCACCAGCTGTTCAATAACTTCAAAGCAGCTTATGTTAGTATCAAAAGGGATCAACTTTGGTAGGCAATGCAAGAGGCAGGAGTCCCTAACATACTGATAAGATTGGTTCAAATGACTCTGAGAAGAACAGTATGCAAAGTAAAGATCGAGGGCACTTTATCGAAGGCATTTGAAGTTAACCACGGACTGCGGCAGGGTGATGTGCTCTCCACCATTCTGTTCAATGTCGCCTTTGAGAGTGTAATGTGAAAGACACGAAGCAGCAACCCTGGGGAATACTGTTTAATAGAGTGACTCAGGAGCCTGCATATGCGGATGATATTGATTTGTTGTCCAGGAGGAAACAGGACCTGGAAGAAAAGCTTGAAAAAGTAGAAAAATATGATGCGGAGATGGGGCTGACCGTCAATCAATCAAAGACCAAGTATATGTTGACATCTAGGAAAAGACATAGTGAACGAGAAAGAAGCATGACATCGGACAGAAAAGAAAATGAACGCTGTGAGAGCTTTAAATATCTTGGGTCACTGGTAACAGAGAATAATAATATGGGAAAAGAAATACATGCAAGGATTGCAGCTGGTAACAGGAGCTACTTTGCACTGGTTAAAGTGTTTAAAGCTAGGAGGCTTAGTAGGAATCTGAAGCTGGCGGTGTATCATACACTAGTTAGACCTGCACTATGACACACAACGATGACGAGCTGTTGCTGAGATGGAAAGGGAAGATACTTAGGAAAATCTATGGGCCAGTGAATGATAGGAATTTTTGAAGAGTCAGAAATAATAAGGAGATCAGAGAGTCGTACAACAAACCAGATATTGTGACTGAAATAAAGAGTAATAGACAATGTTGGTTGGGAGATGTAGAAAGAATGGTGGAGAACAGCACAGCCGAGAAAGTTTTCAAAGGAAAACCTGGTGGACATCGTATAAGGGGCAGACCGAGGACCAGATGGCTAGACAACTTGGAAGAGGACTTGAGAAGAATGGGAGTGAGAAGATGGAGAGCCAAGGGAACCAGCAGAGAAGAGTGGGTGGAGATTGTCTGGGAGGCCAAGCCCCCATAAGGGCGTAGCACCAAGGAGTAGTAGTAGTATTCAGGAGGTTGATACAATAGTATGATTTTCGGTTCATACTTCTGCAATGCATACATGCAACTGTATCAATTTCTGGCATCAGCGTGCCTTTACACATTGAAAAATTGCTCTGTGGTCAGAGATGCCAGGTGCGGATTGCAGTTTTAAGCACACGCTGAGCAAGCCTGTGGTGATTGGTGGTCTGGACAACAGAGGGAAGAGTAAGCCGTGTAGCTAGAGCCAGGCGCTTGCTAGTTGTGGACTGCTACGGCATCATCTGAGTGATGGGTCAGTGCACTGTAGGTGCTGTTTAGTTGGCGGATGACAGGGAGCGCATCACATTGGAATTAGCACTTCACGCTCCTCCAGATTTTGGTGAGTGTCAGCATTATTTGGAATCTGAACTGGGCCATTCGCCATTTCTGGAACAGTGATTTGTCCGTCAGTGATCCGACTCTGGTTGTGTGCAGGGACACATCACATCGAATGTTGCGCCAAAGAGTGAGTTGGGCTTATTATTGACATTAGTGTCACAAATTTGTACCCTGGCAATATTCTGCAAATTTCCAAGGAAATATGGCTAATTGGATTCTTCTCTGATGTAGGCTTTCCAGGTTGTGTAAATCATGTTGAACTGTGTGCATGATATTCTAGACAAGTGATGTCAGCTTCGAGACATTTCGTGATTATGGGTACACGTTCTCAGGTTCCACTGGACAAAATTTGCATGTAAGGGAGCTAATTAATTTCTGTGATTGCAGAGCTTTCAATCAATCCAGTCAAGGTTTAACTGTATTGTTCCAAATTGTTCAAGAGGCAGCACTAACACAAAATTGGTGAAGATAGCGATAATTTGTTGTTTGCGGAGTTTGTCTTTAGCCTGGGACTGTAGGAAAGTGAACCATGTATTGATGTATCTGATACTGATGAAAGATGATTTGTGTGCGTCCACATTAGCATGTTATACTTCAGTGAATTCTAATTAAATTTTGTTATTGCTTCATGTGTACCTGCCGTAATGTTTGTTTTCTCACAACTGGATTGGTTGAATTGGTGTTAAGTCATCCACATGTCAGTATCACTATGGCCAGTGAAAGTGTTTCTGAATTTATGCTTACTTTGTTTAAAAAGAATACCTCGGATGAGTTTAAATTTTTAAGGATATTGGTTTTAATGTTTAAATAAAAAGCAAACTTGGGCAATCTAGAATTTCAGTGATTATCCTAAATACCTTGAATCATTGCAATTTTTTTAAAGGTTATTGGTTCTCTTGTTAAAGGGAAAGGATATTTTGGGTGAATTGGAATTTCAATAATTACCTTTAAATATTTTGAGAGATCTTACATTCTAATAAATTTGCATGATTCAAAATTTTAAGGAAGTATGAATTTTCAGTATACCAGTGTAAACAAAGTAAACCAATAAATCGTCAGCTACTGTGCTCAGCCACTTACCACACCACGACCATTATGTTTTAGCTTGACCAGCTCCAAAGGTTACCTTTCGCTTTCAAATCCTTAAGAGAAAGCCTCGGAAGTAAAGCAAGAGATGAAATCACTACTTGAGCTATCAAACATGTAATATTACAATTTAAAGGAGCAAGTTAAATAAATAAATAAAATAAGATATTATGTTCATCAGAAGTAAACCATCAAGGAGCACACTATCAAGGTACCGGTGTCTCAAAAGGAATATATGGGTTTTAAGACTTTGTGATATTTATTACATTCAACTTACAATTATAAATAATATATCAAATTAAAGAGAAACCCTACAACTTTTCTCACAAGTGTTCAATGTGAGCAATATTAGTCACACATCAAGTTGATAGGCGAGTTCTTCCGAAACCTCTCAAGTTGATAGGCGAGTTCTTCTGAAACCTCTATCAGCATTTCTGGACTAACTGTTACAAGAATCCCATTTCTTAAGTCGAGTAGAGCAACTGGTAGTGGAAGCATGTACACGTGACCCTTTATAAACACCCAAAAGTAAAAATTGCGAGGCGTTCGTACAAAATGAGCTCTGTCATTTGTCCCCTTGTGGGCAATCCAGAAGTTGGGTACAACATCATTTAACCGATTGTGTAAAGAGTTACGCCAAGGAAGCAGTGCACCATCTTGCTGCCAAATAAAGTTTCACAGATCAGCAGACCTTAACAAGGAAAGAGCCACAGTTCTACTGTACTAAGATAAGAGACACCAGTTACAGTTGCTTGACCGCAAAAGAAAGGCCAATTTCTGCTGGGATATGACACAAAAAAATTTTGAGTTTAGGAGAGTCTTGTTGCTACTGCACCACCTCGTGGGGATTTGCTGATCCACAGATGCGCACATTAGGTGTGTTCACATTTTCACTTAGGTGACATGTCGATTCATCACCAAAGACAACACAATCACAGAAATTTTTGTCATCATGCAGCAACATTTGATTTCAAAAGTTAACACATAAGTCTTTAGTTCTCGAACAGCTGCAGACAATAAGGATGTAGTTGTCTCCTTAAAAGTCTCCACACAGCCATCACCGGAACTGCTAATTCACGGCTAACTTTCGAAACTGATTTCTCAGGGATATGCGTGAAAGACTCTCACTTGTTTAACACGTTCTTCTGTCACTATCGGTTGTCGCATACTCTCCCCTTTGCCGCAGTTATACAAACAATACTGTTTTGAGTTGTTCTTTCATTTGATGTATTATAATTTTAAGTGGAACATAATAAATCTTACAAAGCCTTATAAGCTCTATATTCTACATCTACATTTATACTCCGCAAGCCACTCAACGGTGTGTGGCGGAGGGCACTTTACATACCACTGTCATTACCTCCCTTTCCTGTTCCAGTCGCGTATGGTTCGCGGGAAGAACGACTGCCGGAAACCCTTTGTGCACGTTCAAATCTCTCTAATTTTACATTCGTGATCTCCTCGGGAGGTATAAGTAGGGGAAGCAATATATTCGATACCTCATCCAGAAACGCACCCTCTCGAACCCTGGACAGCAAGCTACACTGAGATGCAGAGTGCCTTTCTTGCAGAGTCTGCCACTTGAGTTTGCTACACATCTCCGTAACGCTATCACGCTTACTGATAACCCTGTGACGAAACGTGCCGCTCTTCTTTGGATCTTCTCTATCCCCTCTGTCAACCCGATCTGGTACGGATCCCACACTGATGAGCAATACTCAAGTATTTCATTTTGAAATACTGTGAATTTTATTGAAGATAAGGGATGTTTGAAGATGAAGTGTCACAGGAAGCTGTCAAAATGGTAGCTTTCGCTGCCTGGCAACACCCTATCTCATTCTGCACAGGACTCGGGCAGATATGCTGCTTCTTCTATCAAATTTTGCTCGCACCAGACCTGTATTCTGCTGCCGAGACAGCAAGTGACTTCTTCCCCTTTCCTCAAATGAAGAATTCATAATTTGGTTGGCTTTTCTAGAATGACAATGTGATTTTTGAGGAGGAATGTTTCCTGAACTGTCAAAAAGCAGACTATTACAACCAGGGTCTCGGCTTAGCTACATGTTTTGGAAAATGTGCTGCACTGAACAATGAACACAGAAAGACAATTGTTTTCGAGATGCGATAGTAAAACTTTCAAAAATATTCCAAAATAATGAATAATCTTCAACCTCCCATCCACATAGGTTTACCAGGGTTTGACAACAAACTGACTTTGTTCCAGAAATCTACCCTCACAACTGGCCCGACGGCTCACCAGTGGCAACTTCACTACTGACAGCAAATGGGATGACGCTGACACTATGAACACTCAAACTGCAGTGTAACATCTTACTGACCCTCTATAGAGATCCGAGGGCTCTGAACACCCATAGCAGGTGTGGAAGAATATAAATCGCATCCACACAGGACTCAAAGTGTGTGTGTAAACAACCTGCACAAATGAGGTAAGCAGTGCAGCCCAAGGTGTGACTGCGGGGCATTGAACCAGACCGTCTGGCACATTGTCAAGGAGTGTAAATCGACAGCCTACACGGGTGACATTTTCATCGAAACACCGTTAAGACTCGACTGGATAAGGAGACTGGGCATTAGCATATAACAACTGTTTTTTAATGTATCATTTATATATATGTCTTATTTATGAAGTCTGGCTCCTCAGGCGTGCGGTCAGCAAGGCCGACTGCCACGCGTAGAGCTCAGATTTGATGCCTGCAACTGTTACGGGCTCTTCCTCAGATGGAGGACTGGTACGAGATGCACTGAGCCTCACGGGGCCAAATGAGGAGATACTTGAGCGGCTGGCAGTGTTTCCGAGGCCGAGAAACCCGACGATGATCAGTCGAGCGATGTATTGACCACATGCCCCTCCATACTGCATCCGATGAAGCCATTAGCAGAGGATGACACAGTGGTCAACTGGGCCTGATAGGCCTGCGTAGGGCCAAAACGCAAAACATTATCTTTACCTTATTTATGGATTTACCGTTACCTTATTTATTTATGTATTTTTATATATTCTTCAGTGTATTTGTGTTTTTGTACATGCAAAATAAGACTTTATGATTAACCCCTCATAAAACATACTTCTTTGTATATTTCCCTATCTTAGCAAAGTCTTCCAAATGTTGATGGTCATGGCATTCTGCATTAAAAGGAAAATAACTGTCGAATCTGAAGTTTGGCTGCAAAGTGAATACAATAGTATCTCCACAATTATGAAATGAGGTTGCTTTGACCTTAGGGACAGCCATGGCTGAAGGTCCTATGGGCATTGTTATTAACCACCTACAACTCCAGTTTTTAATCAGCTGCCATTCATTGCTGAAATGATAATATATTACCATAGATACGTTGACAGTAAGTACAAATATGTGTCAGACACATACAGGCCTTTACAATATTAGGATTACAGTATGCACACATGCCTTCTTCTTTGCAACATGTATCAAAAGTAATAATATAGGCTACATTAAAAGTACACATATTTAAAGAATAGCTTGTTTAGCTATTGCTTAAAGTATATTGTTTCTTTCTTCACATTAATACTGTCAGTATTAAACACGTATTTTCATTAACTAGGCTACCACTATTGTATAGTAATTGTATTAGTCTTAATCTGACCTATACTGCACAAACAAGCAATCATTAATTAAATCGCCAATTGTCAGAACAAATACTTTGGAAAAAGTTGGTGCTGCATACATGGTTACACAAATGGAGTTCTCTGATTTCTGCTTGTTTAATGTTACAAGACTACACTGATAATTATATGTAACTGGAACCTACATACTGAAAGAAAAAGGGCTTCTTTCTAATCAATTTATTTACTTGTCCTGCTGCTTCCAGCAGTGTTCCATTCTTGAACTCAAACAAAGAAGCAATAACTAATAATTAATTTTGTAATTTTCTTGTTTTACCTGTACCAATGGCTTCTTAAAAATATTTCCATCTGTATGTAGACACCAACTTAAACTACAAAGAAAAGCTCCGAAGTCTACATTGAAATCATTTCTGTGTAAACCATAATTCAAATGAAACTGGCTATTATTCGCTACAAGTTCCACAGATGAATGAATATACCAGGAATCGAGCATCAAACTCCCAATACACTTGAAGAGTTCTCTATAATAAGGATGGTTATTTTCTTAGACAATATCCTTATTACTCAGTTTTGTGATTAAAGCTATTATTATAAATATTTTATATTAGCGAATACCATATTTTTTACTGTAACTTTCATTATTTACATATACCAGTTGTACAGCATACAATTACTTGACACTATGCATACACAATACTAATGAAATACAAAAATTCAATGATTTTTGTCTTGGAAGTTTACTGGATAAAAATCTGTTGTAATACTATATTGTTGGTACAGGTTTTGTAAAATTTTATGGGTTGCAATTTGTATTGTACACATATGAAAAATCAATATCATAAAACTAAAACGACAAATACAGTAAATAATTACGAAACTTATACATCTAACTGTAACTTGTTTGCAGTATCTGTACAGTGATTAAACTACATTACATGCAGGTAAATGAAGTCTCTGTACAATATATCTACAACTCACATAAAACAGATAGGCCTAAACACTTTCTTACAAGAAGTGCATACTTCAAGAATGACAGGCTCCTACATGTACTTTACAGTTCAAGCACTGAGACCATATTAACAATAACATTCTGTGTTATCAACCCCACTGCACTAATTAACAGTCTGTAATTTTTCTGTATGTGAGTACAATTGTATTCTAGCTTGTAGCTTCTGAATAAATCTTTTCAGCACATTCATTTTCCCGGTACTGAACGAATTGTGGGGAATATATGGATAATCCAGCATAATAAAGGAGATCATATGTTCTCAGTACCAGCAGAAAGCGTCTCTGTACATTATCCAAAGCGTATACAAACCACACAAAGCTCCAAGAGATTGCATTGAAAGTGCCATGACGCATATTATAAAATCTAGTCTCAAAACATAAACTTGCCATGTTAACAAATAAACTGTTCCAAGAACAGAAAATGGACACAAAAATAACGAACAAATAACTGACTTAAAATCATCTTCCCCTAGATTTCCTTTCATTGCCATGTACAGCCTCCCTGTTTCGGTAATAGTCAAAAACACTATAACTAACAAGTTTGTGTAAAGATAATCTGGTGGGCACGGGAGGGAAAGAATTTTTAGCGCCGTCGTTCCTATTTCGCACACTACAAAGAAAGCCATAAAGTATGAATTCCAGTGCAGAAGTATTTGATATGGAAGGAGAGGTTCGAAAAATATTACACACATGTCGGTCTTCGTGAAGAACATATTAGCTCTTGTTACGAAAGTACTCATTTTTTCGGCGAATGTTGCCATCCTTTACGAGGCACCCGACAGTAACTACCGTCTACAACAGCAAATTTATTTTTAACTTAAACGCAACAACAGAGCATGCAAAAAATTGTCTTCTGACACCTGCAGTAAAAATTCCACAAGAATAAGAAAATCGAAAAATATGAACGTCACCAAATTTTTAAACTAACGCTAAATTTTCATTTTACCCCTCCCGCACATTTGAATAACGCGGTAACCATAGCAACAAGCAAGTTTGTATTGGTCAAAGATGCTTGAAACCAAAGATCTCTCATCCGAGAGAAGCCCTATTATCGAATTTACGCAGAAACCAAAATTTTGCACGTCCGTATGGCTACTAAAATCGCTTTCAGAGTCCACTACAAAAGTGGTCGGAATTTCTACTGGCGCAGTTTTCAAGATGGAGTCAACTGAAAGCTGTTGTATTCAACTTTTGGAATATGGCCTATTAATTATTATCATATCCCTGTCAATTCAGCTACATGCGCATTTTCAGACAAATTTGAAGCCACGCTGAGTAGGTTGCCGGTAGAAAAATTATGTGAAAAGATCATTATTTCTGTTGATCTGTGAACAAACATTTTCCAATGTGCATAGTGGCGCACAAAATATGATGTGTACAGTGCATTAGACTCTATGGAATATACATGTTCCGTGTTTGTTGATGGGGCAACGTAATATAATTTGGTTGTCAAATGTATTAATATGTGTTGTGCAAATAAAGCATAAGTTTATTTTGTCCCTGAAATAGTTGTTACCTGTCATTTATCTGTGTTAATCTGCATAAACTACAACAGGTTATGGGCCCAGGTGCTGGATTAAAGCGAAACAACAAGCCTTAAGGTGACTATTTGCACAAGATGTGAGCGGAAGTTCGTATAAACTTGGATTGTGTACGCTATACGAAGAAGAAAGTAACTGTAAAATGAGTACAGCACACATACCGCAAATAGAGCGGCTTGTAGGGCGCGAAAATTACGCGACCTGGAAATTTGCCGTTGAGGCGTATTTGCACTTGGATGACTTATGGGACGTGGTAAACGGTAAATTGGCACCTACGGAATCAAGTTTTGCTACTAAGGATCGGAAAGCGAAATCAAATCTAATCCTTTTGATTGATCCAGTGAATTATCTTCACACAGAAAAGGCTATGTCAGCAAAGGAGGTAAGGGACAAACTGAATAACGCATTTGATGAAGGTGGTTTAAGCAGAAATGTAGGATTACTTCGTGAGCTCATAACCACAAGATTGAATAAGTGTAAAAGGGTCGATGAATATGCGAATAAAATAATTTCAATCTCCAATCGTCTGAGGAATATTGGTTTTGAAATGTGGATGAATGGATTGGAACTTTATTGTTAGCTGGACTACCAGAGAAATATTCGCCAATGATTATAGGTTTGGAAAGTTCGGGAATATCCATTACAGTGGATGGTGTTAAAGTAAAGATTCTACAGGACGTGAAGAATGAACCAGATTCTAATGCTTAAGAAAAAGAAACAGCGTCGGCTTTATACTCTAAGTATAAGAAGAAGAAGTGAATAAGATGTTTCAGATGCCAGAAAATTGGACATATTGCTTCAAAGTGTAACGAAAAGTTAAGTATAAAAGAAAAAAAGCATGTTAATTCTAGTAGTCCTGAGAGAAAGACTACCGATAAAGGTAAGGCATTTTCTGTTTTTTACTCTTTTAATGAAGCGAGTGACGATCATGCAGAATGGTTCCTGGATTCAGGAGCATCTGTGCACATTACCAAAGCTCCGTCAGGTTTGTATGATGTTCAGTCAAGGTCTGACATTGGAATTTCTACACCTGACGTATCTAAGTTAAGGTGTGAACTCGCAGGAAAAGTGGATCTTAATTTGCTTGTGAACGGGGAAAAGGAAATTGTTACTACTCATGATGTACATTATGTAAGGAATATCGCAAGTAATTTGTTGTCAGTAAGCGAAATAGTAAAGAAGGGTAATAAAGTTATCTTCGATATAGAGGGCGCCAAGTGATAGACACTTGTAGCTACTGCAAGTAATGTAAGAGGTATTTGCAAAGTCAATATAGTTCAAAATACTGCTGAAACAGGAAATCATTCTGTTTATGCTGTAAAAGGTTTCTTGTGGCATAGGAGACTTGGACATTTGAATAGGAAAAGTATGACTTTACTGAAGAATATGGCAACTGGGATGGAAAATTATGAAATGAATTAAGTTCAATGTGAGGTGTGTTTGTAAGGGAAGCAGGCCAGATTGCCATTTAACTCGAGTCAGAGCAGATCTACCGAAGTCTTGCAACTCATACATTCAGATCTCTGTGGACCTATGGAGAATGAATCCTTAGGAGGTAGCTTCTATTTCCTAATATTCATAGATGATTTTTCTGGATACATGCATGTTTATTTTATTTGTTGTTTATTGCAAAATGGTCGAAAGACAGACTGGGAAGAAAATTAAAATCATTAGATCAGACAGTGCATCAGAATATGTAAACAGACGGTTTAAGGAACAGTTGAATGGAATGGGTATTAGGCATCAGACTACCATTCCCTACAGTCTTTCTCAGAATGGAGTTGCAGAACGAGCCAACAGAACCATTGTAGAAAAGGCAATTATGTTAAGTGATGCTGAACTACCTAAGCGTTTTTGGGTTGAGGCTGTGCCAACAGCAGTGTATTTAATTAACTGGACTGGGAAGAAACTGGATCTAAACCACATAAAAGTCTTTGCATATGAAGCCATGGTTCAGATTCCAAAACCATTAAGAGGAAAATGGGATGAAAAATCTGAAAAACATATTTTTGTTGGCTACTGCGAGGACTCAAAAGGTTACAGATTTTATAATCCTGTGAATAAGAAGATAATAAGTAGTAGAGATGTAATATTTTTGGAGGATTATAAACCTAAAATAAAGGAAAGTAGTCAAAATGGCACAGTAATGCAACCAAGCCTAATGTGTGATAGTGCTGAAACAGAAATGGAAACTGAAACAGAAGAAGACGAGAGTAAAGAGGAAGCTGATGTGCTACCCAAGAATCAAATTGAGGAAGAAGCTTCAACAGAGGAAGTCAGTTTAAGGCGATCTTCACATATAGCAAAACCAAAAGAATATTCAGATTATGAAATGTATGCTTCCCAAACAATCAACAATGAACCAATCACAGTTGATGAAGCTTTAGCAAGTTCAAATGCTCAAGATTGGAAAAAGGCTATTGAAAAGGAGCTGCAATCTTTTATGGATAATGATACATATGAATAAGTTGATATGCCTGAAAATAAAAAGCCACTAAGAACAAGATGAGTGTTTAGTATTAAAAATCCTAAGAGTACAATACCAAAATTCAAAGCCAGATTGGTAGTTAAAGGATATTCCCAGAAAGAAGGAATAGATTACAATGAAACTTTCTCACCTTTTAGCTCTGAGAGTAAAGGAACACTTATTAATTCATCAAATGGATGTGAAAACAGCCTACCTGAATGGAAGACTAGAAGAGGAAATATATGTGATTACACCTGATGAAGTTAAGCGACTTTATCAAGGGAAAAGGAGAATTTGGTGTTTGAAGAAAGGCATATATCGATTAAAGCAAAGTGGCCATTGCTGGAATAAATGTTTGCATAAAAGTTTGATAAAACTAGGAACAGTGAAGAAATTGCAATCATGGCCATATGGGTAGATGACTTTTTTATTTTAACCAATAGTGAAAGCCAGATGGACTTTTTTAAAGAAAAGTTATGGTCAGAATTTAATATGCATGATTTAGGGGAAATTAATCAATACTTAGGCATGAAGATTCTAAGAAGTGCCAACAGAGAAGAATTATGGATTGATCAATCTCTGTACACAAGAAAGATCTTAGAAAAGTTCAATACGGAAAATTGTAAACCTATTTCTACTCCTATGGAAAACAATGCAAAACTGCTAATAACTGATGACGACAAGAAATGTAAGGAAAGTGTACCCTCTTTGGAAACTGTAGGAAGTCTACTGCCCTTAGCACAGACTTCCAGACCACACATTGCATTTGCCACAAATGCAGTAAGCAAGTTTTGCAGTGATCCGAGAGAAAAGCACTGGATGGCAGTCAAGAGAATATTCAGATATTTAAATGGAACTGCTGATTATAAGTTTAAGTATTCTAAAACTGGAAATGTAAATTTGGAAGGATACAGTGATGCACACTGGGGAAATGAGCTGGAAAGCAGACACTCCATCACCGGAAGTTGTTTTAGACTAATGGGAGGATTGATATCATGGTCATGCAAGAGACAAAGAACTGTTGCTTTGAGTACTGTAGAAGCTGAATATATGGCCTTGTCCTCCACTAACCAAGAAGCTCTTTGGATCCGTACACTGATGAGTGAAACAGAATCTCCTCCAACATTAAAGCTTACTGTGATATTTTGTGACAATATGGGAGCTATTAAACTTGCAAACAATAATGTCACCAGGGTAAGATCCAAACATAGTGACATAAGGCATCACTTTATAAGACATGATGTGGAACAGGGGAATTTAATCCTCAGTTATGTATCCACAGAAAAAATGTTATCTGATCTTCTAACCAAGCGTCTCAGTGACAAATTTCAGAAGCTGGTGAAGCGTTATGTTTTAACCTGGGATGTATAGTGTTGAGTAGCTGAAAAATATTTATTCAAGGGGGAGTGTTGGGTATATCTGAACAAACATTTTCCAGTGTGCATAGTGGCGCACAAGATATGATGTGCACAGTGCATTAGACTCTATGGAATATACATGTTCCATGTTTGTTGATGGGGCAACGTAATATAATCTGGTAGTCAAATGTATTAATATGTGTTGTGCCAATAAAGCATAAGTTTATTTTGTCCCTGAAATCGTTGTTACCTGTCATTTATCTGCGTTACTCTGCATAAACTACAACAATTTCCCCTGACTTCTACACAGATGTAACAGCTGATGACAGATTTGCCAGTTCTCTAAAAGACTTGCCATCTACAAATGGCCTAACATTAGTTTTAACAAGTACATTGGAGTAACAGCATCTTCTGCAACACGTATAGACTATAGAGAGAGAGAGATATCAATTATGGTGCTACAGAAGAGTTCATCTTAAAATTAGGGGGGACAATTCAGATCTTTTTATCTTTGCCAAATTTAGATAAATTGTAACAATGAAACGAGTCAGAAAGTTAAGCCATCGAAATGTGAATACATTTGTCTCTAGACTAAACGAAACTTACTGGCCGTTCAGCATCCGGTATTCAATAACACAAACTACAGTGCTTTTGTACTAGCATTCATGAGTGTTCTCAATGAATGTTTCCCCTTTATAATAGCACACGAAAAAGCAGTGAAAAGATTCGTGGATCACTGAAGGCATCAGGATGTCTAGTGCGAGAAAGAAGATACTGCACATGGAAGCGAAGGACAACCCTGATGCAGAGTTTATGTTATTTAAACAAATGCAAAAGAATATTTGGCAGAGTAGTTAAAAAGGCAAAACAATGGCAAACAGTAAGTACATCTCAAATGCCACAAAGAAATCAAAAGCTATGTGGCAGATTGTCAAGACTGAAATAGGTGCTGAAAAAACAAGAAGTTTTAATCCTAGATTAGAAATTGATGGACAAAAGATTACACCTCCAGACATATATGTGAAGAATTCAACAGGTATCGCATAACTGCAAAAAAAATTGATAACCTTCCGCCTTCATACATAAATCCCAACATAATGTGATACAGATCATGAGAATTCAAATTAACGCATATACCTCCTATGAAGTGGGCAACACAAAATCTGTAAGAAATATTTAATTGTGTGCTGGCATGAAATTCCAACAAAGATAATAATGGCAGGATATTATAATATTGCACCCCAATTCCGTCACATAATAAATCAATCGTTTGATAAGGGCTACTTTCCAGACAGGCTGAAATATGTGGAGCTTCAACCTGTCCACAAAAAGGGCAGACAAGAGGAGATAGGAAATTCTCGTCCAATATCAGTACTACTTATTTTTTCTAAAATATTACACTGAATAGTGTATAACCAACTAGAAAATACAACAAAAACTAACATTATTATTAATAATCTATATGGATTCAGGAAAGGGCAAAGCAGTGTGTACACTATCAATGAGGCAAAGCACTGTGTACCCAACAATGAACTAATCACTAAAGTAAGCAAATGCCTCAATAACAAGGAGTGTGTATCCAGTATCTTCTGTGACCTTACGAAAACATTTGAAACGGTAAACGATAAACAGCTGCTCCTCATATTAGCTTCTTATGGCTTCCATGAAAAATCTTTAAGTTGTTTCTCATCCTGTCTCAAAAATAGAAAACAGAGGGTAGATATGTATGACTGCATGGTAGGTAGTTATACAACATTAAGATGAGAAAGCCTGCTCTAGTTGGAAGGAAATAAGAGTAGGCCCATTCTGTTTCTGTATTATATAAATGACATGTCAGGTAAGGTAACTTCAGATACAGTTCTGTATGGAGACAATTCAACAGTAGTAGCCTACTGTAAAAACACTGAAGAATTAGCACAGAAAACAAGAAACTATTCAAGAACTAGAAAATTCGATATATCATAATGCTATGAACTAAACCTAACAAAAATCCTAATTGTACACTTCAGGACCAAACAAATTGTTGAATATATAGCACCATTAAGTTATGATGGCAAAGAAATAATCACTGCAGAACCTGTTAAATTTCTTGGAGTGACTATAAACAAAAGCCTGCCATGGATTGACCATGTGGATTGCTTATGAAAGCAGTTAAATAGTTTTTTTGCACAATAAGGGTTCTAAATAGAGTAATTGACTTAGCTGTTAAGAAGATTGTGTACCACACATATTTTATATCAGTTGTAAGGCATGGCATAATTTTTTGGGGTTCTGAGAAAGGAAACCTTCTCAATGTGTTCAAGCTAAAATTATGAGAGCTCTGACAAGAACAAAAAATAGACCATCGTGAAAACCTTTATTAGCGAGTCTTGAGTTATTGACAATTCCTTCCATATTAATAGATTAGACACTTCTCTTTGAGCTAAAAAAAACCATTACTTTTTGATGAGATTTCGTTTCACATGCTTTTGAAACGAGGTATAAGCAAGATTACATGTTACCTTGCCACAGACTAACATTACTTGAAAATACTCCATATTACATGGCTTTGCAACCTACCAATAAACAAAGTCAAAATTCAAGGACTGCAAGCTAGAACATATAGGAGAAAACATTAAAAATATTTAAAAAGCAAATGTTGGTACAGTATGGATGATTTTCTAAACGAGGAAGACGAGTAGGAGATATTAAATTTGGCTTGTTTTTTTGTTAGTTCTACATTATGATCTATGTGTATTGATATGTTCTCTCTTAATGAAGGTAAATGTTCTCTTTATATGTGTCCACAGTCATAAAATCTGTGTCTTGGTAAACTATGTATTGAAGTATTTAGATGTATAGACATGTGCCCTGTTTATAAAGGAATGTGTTCTTTTTATGTATGTTCGTATTTGTAAGCAACAAAAACAAACATGAAAAATATTTAACACAAAAAGAATTTAACCCATTGCGGAATATTTTAAGAAACAGAAAAAATGTAACATGTACTTATCTTTTTATGTTGTTAAAGTCCTTTGCGGTCCATGAATACACTTTCTTTTAATATATCTTGTTTTGATGTGTACCTACGTAGGTATAAAATTATTCATTGATGAGTCACCAATATTTCAATCAAATGATTATATATAATATGTCATCTGACAATAAAGATTCTGTTCTATTCTACTGACTTAATATGTGCAGAGGTACATGTAGATGTGTAGATTTTGGTTAAATTCTAGTGTCCGATTTCACTCATGGACATTTATGTCATACCAGCTCAACACAAAAATTGGATAGGAAAATCAATTTCTCATATAAATCATTAGTTGAAGTGAGAAACCCTAATAAAAGAGTAATCGTTGATCGTCGATTCACACTTGGTGGAAAGGAACGCAAATAATTACACAATACACGTGAAATGACAGTATTCCCACAGATCCTCAGCAGAACAGAACAGCACGTCAGCGTGAAGTTTTCTGAGGATGAAAGTCTTTGTGACAACCTTGATAGATGCAGCAGAAACTACTCTCGATGCGCTCCCTCGTGTTATTGTAGTGGGTTTTGTGCATTGTGTCTTCTTCGTCGTTATTTTATTGTCTGCTTTGTTTTCGTGATACATGGTAAAGGTTATGTGAGGATTTGGAAATTTTTCCTGTGAATGTTCTTCAGTAAAAGAGGTTATATATCTGAAACGGAAATAGTGATTTAGATTTTATGGTACACAAATAGAGAAAATAATTTTAATTAATAATTCTTTTTAAGGTCAGCTCTTTTGAAGCAGAAATACACAGTTCATTAGACAAAGAGGCTACCCCGATGCAATTGCACTGTCACTGTTCGTCGTGAGATTGAAAGCCTCGCAGTCCTGTTACATGTGGTTGCAATTGCACCCTCTGATTGACATGAACCCTTCTTCCCTGTTACAGAATGTAGTGGCTACCTAATGCTGTAGCTAACTGTGGTCAACTTCCTCCAATTCTTCAAGCAGCAGTGCCTATGGTTCTGAATGCTCCCCATGCACGTAAAACAATGCTGTGAGTGATACCAAACTCCTGGGCCACACTCGTTGCTTTTTGTCCTCCTTCCAATTTCCCTATGATTGTTCCCCATATGAAGTCATGTATGCTGTATTGAAGAACACCACCACAATGCACTGCAATATGCCATGTGACGTCCAACTTTATGTGCACGAATGGGAGATCTTGCAACATCCTTCCGCACTTTCAATCATTTCAGCAGAGTTGATATGATATATTACTTTGTATGTCATGACCTGAATTTTACAGAGCAATGTATGTATATGCATTCAGAATATTAGACAATATTTAAAAGGCAATACACTTTAGAGGCCAATAGTCTTTATTTTATTCACTCTGTTCCGTTTTCTTTCTAAGAATCAGTATGGATGTTGTTAACAAAATTTGCATGTAATAATTTTTGCACTGTTGAGAAGTGAAAGAATAAAAAAAAAGTGTCGTCTAGACTTTTCAAAACAAGATTAATTTTCTCGAGAATATGGATTGGAGTGCAAAACTTAATGATGAAAGTAAATTTAACATTCTGTGCAGAGTGACACAGCTCGGTGAAACTTGCACCATACATAGAAATAACCGTTACAGTACAGCACAGAAGATATCTGAAAAACGCGAAGAGATGAACAGAAATGTTGCTTTTATTGAAGGACAACAATGACACCAAAAGAAACGAAATTTATGATGTTGCTTTGGATGTTAGAAAAGACAGGACATGGTTCTTAATAGAGTGTGTGATCACCACAGGTAATCACTGCAGACGGCTATGCGAGCTCTGTAATGTGGTCCCGTACTGGTCACAGGATTGGTGTGGTGTTCTTCTGGTAGGAGTGTTCCATCCGTCCACCAGCGCATTGACAACTGTTGTACAGCCATTCGTGTATGTAAGTGGTCCAACTAAAACATTCATATTTCTTTATGTACTACACGAATATGCAATAAAAAATGGGAGTTCCTATTTTCAAAAACGCAGTTGATATCCATTTGACCTATGGCACCGCCATCTAGCGGGCCAATCATAGCGCCATCTGGTTTCCCCCTTCAAGCTAGACAAGTTTCGTCTTTGTAGTTTTTTCGTTTGAAGCTTATTTCGTGAGATATTTGGCACAGTCATGATCAATGGAGCGCTCTATATATATATATCAGAAATCAGTCATGAACTTTTAGAGTGTTTTGGTAATATCGGTAAAGAACAATCTGTCTTTATATAATAGAACAGATTAGAACTTCTAAGCCTACCATTGTTTTAACTTTTTTGTTGCATTTGTATTTGGGCATTTCCTCTGGCACAGCTGACTCTACATCCCATTCTGCCCATGCATCTTTATCTGCAGTTGCATTAGGAAAGAACCTCTGGTGGCTTGCCATTTTGGTTGAAGCTTTGCCATCAGTTTTGTTCTTGTTGCGGTTAATTTTTGCCAGATCCTCACACTTGTTGCAGTTATAGCACCTAGGCTGTCTGCTGATCATAACAACATCAGTCTTTTATTTGTAAACTCACAGCACTGCTAGTAGTTGGTTTATGACAGGTGTCGTTGCTTACTTCTTGCAGTAATTTAATTTTTATGTAGTATCTCATTACTGGCAAATCTGAATTTTCTAAGCTCATAATCATACATTTATATTCGTTTACTACTCAATTCATTCTAGTTTACATTCAAACATTAAATCATATAACTTATCTTTGACACGTACTCTTCTACTGACGAATAATTATGAAGTTCGTTTGTCAGCAATGACTTTAATAGTCTATTTGACATAAGAGGTCAGAGTCTTTATAAATTTGCTTTAGCTTGCCCCATGCTTCTTTAACTGTAGAAATATCTTGCAAATGAACATATATCAATGGTGGATGGAAAGCATAATTTTGGCTCTTGTGCAAAATTCAGTTACATCCATTATTTTGCCATTGTCCCAATCAACAATAGTTTGTATTGTACATATGAAACATGTTGTCCTCTCTTTAAAGTTGTATAGTTTATTTTACTTACATATTGCCTTATAATTTGACTTACAGAGAGATTAATTAAGAAAGATATCCATTTGAATTCTGAACTGATTGAAGTATGGTGTTAGGATTTAAGGCTTTTGTTAAAATCAGACATAATGTTTGCAAATTTACAGCAGTTGCAGTAAGAAAATGAAATCATTATTCATGATACTGATCTCATCTATATGATCTTCCTGATGAACGAAAAATATGAAAATCGACTATCCAAGCCACACGTACAGTTTACATTCATATGAAAGGCAGACAATATTACAAAAAATTCATTAATTAATTACTTTGTGTAAAGAAAACTTATGTTAAAGTGACATGTTCCACATCACTATAAAATGTCGTAATCATGATCTATGGAAGAAGGATTAATGTATGTATGTATGTATGAATGTACGAGGGGGAGTTGGGAAATAAGTTTCCCCTGTCGACTGTGGGAAGAGTTGTGTGATATGGGCGAAAGACGACATGGCAGGTGAACGCGCACATGAAACACACCAGTACACCATGAATCTGGCAATGACGTGTTTCGGATTGTGACGGGGGATGAAACGTGGGTCCACCACTACACACCCAAATCGAAGGCCGAATCCATGAAGTGGAAACATCCGTCTTCACCTGTTCATAAGAAGTTCAAAAGCACTCCGTCTGCAGGTAAAGTGCTACTCACCGTTTTCTGGGACGCCAAAGGACTTCTGTTGCTGGACTTTCTGGAAGATGCAACCATCAATGCTGCATGGTACTGTGCCACTCTGTCGAAATTGAAAGAGGTGATTCGGAAGAAGTGGAATGGCCTTATCAGATCTAGTGTTCTGCTGTTGGATGGCAATGCGAGACCACACACGGCGACGGCAACGCAAAACCATATTGCAACTCTTGGTTGGGAGTGCCTACACCATCCAACATACAGTCTGGATCTCGCTCCAAATTACTTCCATCTGTTTTCTGCTTTGAAGAAGACTCTCGGTGGAAGGCGCTTTGGCAGCAATGCTGACGTCAAACAAGCCGTTCAACACTTCTTCCCTATGCAACGTCCCGATTTTTTCCTGGAAGGCTTTTTGAAGTTTATAAAGCGGTATGACAAATGCCTCAATGTACTTGGTAATTATGTAGAAAAGTAAAGATATGTCTTATCTTTAATGTCTCATTCTCTTCTTTTTCCTTTCACACACAACTCTGACCACAGTCGACAAGGGAAACTTATTTTCCAACTCCCCCACATATGTAAACTTACAAGTTTTCAGATTGATATTTACACTCTGCAGCAGAGTGTGCGCAGATATGAAATTTCTCAGCAGATTAAAACTGTGTACAGGACCGATACTCGAACTTGGGTATGTAGGAGATGAGGTACTGATGGAAGTAAAGCTGTGAGGACAAGTTGTGTTTGGATAGCCGATTTGGTATAGCACTTGCCTTGTACAACAGTGCACAGTACCAATATGTTCCAAGAAGGAGCAAGCAAAATTGTGGTTTTACAGGCAGTCATACCTTGGGCTCTATTGATAACAGAGATAAGGAGTCAAATGTTTTGGATAGTCCTTGGACTAGCGACCATTTCTATACCAGTTGGAAGAACAAGCATACCGTATCTATCCTACAGTACAGAATCAAAATTTAAACATCGCAAATTGAATAAATCGGTTGGTTCTTTTTGATTAGCTGTGGTCAAGGGTGGGCCTTAAACATCTATTAAAACCACCATTCGTTTATGAGTGATTCCTGAGAAAAACATTGATTTTTGGGTACCAAAAGCACCAATTTTTAGGATGGCCACTCCTATAACTTCTATTCATGGCAACTGTCGAAATTTTTACCGTATATTATAGAAGAAACTTATAAAAGTGTTTCTGTATCTTTATCCATCACTGATGTCCAGAGATTCAGAGTTACCTTACTTATGCAGAAAACCGCAAAACCGGTTGTTACCTGGTTTTGCATCATGGGGCGCAATGATCTAAATAACTAACCGTATGAAATTGCTTAGATTTTAACTGTACGTCTTTAGACATTCATGTAGAAACCTCATGTTTCTGTTTTCTAAAATCTGTACCCATTGCCATGATGTACACCGAAAGCTATGATTGCCAAAGGTGCTAATTGTGGATATGGCCACATCTATAATTTCTATTCGTGGTAAACAGTTGAAATTTTTCCATCTGTTCTGAAGATCATGTTCTTGGGGACCTTAAAAGCTTCTTTAGGTACCATTATCTGTTACCAAGATACAGTGATTCAACGTTATCATATTATGCACATTATATCCGGCCTGCAGCGCAAATGTAGGTTTAACTAATGTAGTGAACACATGGGGAGTGTTATAGGGTCATGGCAAGGATTTTGAGGTGACCATTCGCCATTTTTTTCATAAATTGACTTTTTATCACGCCCGGTTTCTGTATAACGGGCACTTCATGCCTATACAGACTGTCTTGACCTGGTGGCGTAAGCACCTTACAAAAAATTGTTTTGTTATACGAAATTCATTGTACTTGAAAATCAAATACAACAATTTTTTGTATACTCTTGGTGTAGCCCAAACATTTTGCGCGTTTTGTTTTTTTTTTTTTGTAAAATAGCGTAAAGTGAACTTGCATTGAATGAGGGTTTTCTGTTAAGCTTGCATTCCATATTTATTTGTTGTTTGAATGTGTCGAAGCATATTAATAAACTGTCAAAACTATACTGACCAAAAAATTCGTTTCAAATAAGTAGCACACTGTACCCTAACAGGGAAAAGAAGGGAACTAGCTGACAACGGCTTCAATTGGAGCACAAAAAAGGCAAATATGTTCCTCCTTAAAAGTCGAGTTACTAAAAATTCTTAAGCAGAGTCCGTGCAAGATTTGGTGGCCTATCGCAGTGACCAGTTTTCGTCCAAAGCGCTGGGCGAATTCATTCGTTTGTTCAGAAGG
This sequence comes from Schistocerca serialis cubense, assembly GCF_023864345.2. NCBI lineage: Eukaryota > Metazoa > Arthropoda > Insecta > Orthoptera > Acrididae > Schistocerca > Schistocerca serialis. The sequence goes on along the minus strand of NC_064648.1, from coordinate 67,668,451 downwards.
AGAGGCCGAAAGTGTTTGCCGCCTTTCTGCCAGTCTTTCTCAAATGATTATGGGGAAATTTTTTCGGTAAAAAAATTTCATTTTTCCTTTACTTTTGGCTTTATATGTCAGGTTCACAATGATTAACCGTCCTTTCGTTAATGGTTATAGTATATTTACATTCCAGACACAGAACTTCGAAAAAGTTTGCAATGAAAAGTAGGGGCCGCTATAATTTCCGTTTGGTGTATATTACGCACTATGTTGCTGCATATGAAATTTAGTTAACATATCCAATTTTTCTTTCAACTTGGCTGGTGGGCTCAATCTGTCACAAATTTCGAGAAAATTGATCCGGTGGAGCACAATCATTTGCGATTGCGCCGGACTAGCGATAAAATCAAAGTGAAATATACACAACATTTCTCATATTTCATTTGAGAAGCTTAAAGTAGTAAATGAGTTTTGCTATTTGGGGAGCAAAATAACTGATGATGGTCGAAGTAGAGAGGATATAAAATGTAGACTGGCAATGGCAAGGAAAGCGTTTCTGAAGAAGAAAAATTTGTTAATATCGAGCATAGATTAAAGTGTCAGGAAGTCGTTTCTGGAAGTATTTGTATGGAGTGTAGCCACGTATACAAGTGAAACATGGACGATAAATAGTTTAGACAATAAGAGAATAGAAGCTTTCGAAACGTGGTGCTACAGAAGAATGCTGAAGATTAGATGGGTAGATCACATAACTGATGAGGAGGTATGGAATAGAATTGGGAAGAAGAGAAATTTGTGGCGCAACTTGACTAGAAGACGGGATCGTTTGGTAGGACATATTCTGAGACATGAAGGGATCACGAACTTAGTATTGGAGGGCAGCGTGGAGTGTGAAAATCGTAGAGGGAGACCACGAGATGAATACACTAAACACATTCAGCAGGATGTGGGCTGCAGTAGGTACTGGGAGATGAAGAAGCTCGCACAGGATAAGGTAGCATGGAGAGCTGCATCAAACCAGTCTCAGGACTGAAGACCACCACACACACACACACACACACACACACACACACATATCGAAAGAGATTTCGGCAAATTATAGTAAGCAAAGAGGAGAATATTTTGGCATATTTTTATTACGCAAATTTTCATTATCTACCGTATTATTCCACTAACTACAAACATTTTTTTATGAAAGAATTTAATTTTTAAGGGACATTGATTGCTGGTGAAGCGAGAAATGCCACAAGCTTGGGAACAACATAATTGAAGACATTACACATACATTTTGTACTGAGGATGTGTTTCTTCAGAAGCTACTGGCCTTAGTTTTCCTCAGTTCCTCACTTGATAAACTTAATCGACCACTGTTTCGGAATTCTCACGCAGTTGTGTCTGCACTACATGTTAGTGAGGTGATATATTATAAACTCTGCTGTGTTTTTGGAGAAGAAGCAAACTTTAAGATGGTAACAGGAGAAATGAGTAGTTTTTTCTCAAAATTCGCCACTCATGACACTTCTCTGAAAGTTACAAATGGTTAACAAGCCAAGAGAAAATAAATCGCCGCATTTTCAGCGGAATTCTTTTTACATGCTAACCAAAGCAGAGGAGACAGATCTCCTTGAGTGGTCACCATGCGAGTGTACATGTGGAGGGGTTCTACTTAGTATTTACGAAATTGTGAGCTTCAGTTTAGAACGGCACTTCTCCGCCAGCGCTCGGCATTTCTCCTACAGCGCCTGTCCGTAACCCCCAGCACTACCTCTCCCACACTCCTGACGGCGCGCCAACCGGCAACGGTGTTTTGTGTGGACTCTTACGACTGGCAATTGGCCGCGATTGGAAAGTGTTCATATGATGTCTCTTGCTTGTGTGATGTGACTTTTGTCTTGACCGACAAATTTACGAAAGCTTTCTTAAGGATTTGATAGCAGGTAAATAATTGTGACAAGCAAGACTATAAATATGGTTGCTACTCGTTTCATTCGCAGCAATATACTAACCACACTCGGAAATTGCGACATATTTGGAACAAACAGTGAGATATTAGTGACAAGAAGGACTGCAAATATCATTGCTGATTGTATCTTTCCCAACAGTGTCGTCATTCGTTTTTTAATCAAGATGAAGTCACATAGTGGAAGGAACTCATTACTGATAGAGCATGCTCTTATGTATGGATAACATCGAATACTAAAGGATATACTTCTGCAACATGCATATGGAACTCCCAGAATGTGTTACAGATGCAAAGATGAAAAAAATATTTGCATGTATGTGCCTTCTACCATTCTACCACAGCTCGACTTTATGCGCATAACCATAGGAAACACACGTAAGGTACTGCTTTACAATTGTTTGTAATAAATTTTTCTACAACTTCTACAGATGAAATGTCATTAAATGAACTTAATTATAATAAACTGCTCCTAGAGCTATACATCTTCATCGTGCCATTGACTTAAAACAGCATTCTGTCACAATATGCAAGTAATAATACAAAAACAACCGAAATGAAAAAAAGAGATGAGTGGAAAAGATCACCCACGGCCCCCCCCCCCCCACACCCCCACATTCTGCCAAACCAGTGAACTTTAACACAAAAGAATTTGACCATTGTCCGCCATCCCCTACACCCACTTGATAAAGTTTCCTGGTCTAGGGAATAAAATTCCGAGCAAACAGTCGTCGAGGACACAAGTCGTTGAGAAGCGAGACAGCAGACTGTAATTGAGGGAAAAAGAGACAGAGGCAATGAGAGGGAAAAACAATAGAATAAATACAATAGCAATGAGAAAGGGAGACAGTGAAAGTGACAGAGAAGGAGACAGTTGAAAAGAAGAGCAAGAGAAAGGGATGAAGACAATAACAGTGGGAGAGACAGAAAGGGTGAGAGAAAAAGAAGACAGTGGGAGAGAGACATACATAGTCAGTGGCAGTGAGAGGGAGATGTTTCACTACAAAAAAATACAAGGAGAAAAGGATTTTGAATGTTATGTGTTAAAAGAGCATGAATATGCATATGTAAAAATTTTTAATGAGGAAGGCAGAATGACAATTGAAGCATCCGCATCTCTACTTTTCTGTCAGTCCATTAAAGAGGAGCGTATTTACCTTTTTTATGCTCTGGGAGGAACATTTTTCAGCTAGTGGAATTAATGGGACAGAGAAAGATTAATGCGTAGGTCAGCTATACCTGGAAGCAGTGAAACTGACAACTGGACAGGCATGGACAGAAGGCAACCCCTCCACCTTATCTGCACTGCTCTGTCACTCGTGTTCTCAGAGTGCACCTCAGCTGTTACAAGCCATCTGCCTACAACTGTCGAGCCAATTACAGTGTCATCAGTAATTATGTCCACCGCATGCATGCACGATGCATTACAAGGCGCTCACTAGAAAATGATTGATTACTGAAATCGTGAGATAGGACATTGCATTAAAAATTTTATAGCCAGAAGCAGACAATGATATATTTTGAACAATGTACTATTACTGGAAAATTGTACATCATGATTTTTTAGAAAATGTTATAGTGGGACAGCAGCCTCTTCACATTAAAGTATTCTGATACGGTTCAGAAATACAATATTGTTGCTCATATGTTAAATTATAAAGATTCTTCACTTCTGATTACAACAACATTTAATCATTCCTTGAAATGAAATGAAATGAAGTCCCATGCTTCTTAACAGAGCGTAGGGGAACGATGCGGGAGACCCGCACCGATTTACTAGGCAAGGTCCTAGTGGAGGTGATTTGCCATTGCCTTCCTCTGACCGTGATGGGGATGAATGATGATGATGGAGACGACACAACAACACTCAGTCATCTCGAGGCAGGGAACATCCTTAGCTTTGTGCAAAAGAGAAAACAAGAGTCTTCTGCTCCACACAAGTAACATTGACAAACATTCCACCACAGGCATGCCTGGAGGCTGGTGTGCCTCTTATTGATAAATTTCTTGCAGGAGATAGCAAAGGGAGGATGACAGGAAAGGGAGTGGTGGGAGGGAAAGTCTACACAGCTTTGAGGAATTTTCGATAAACACAGTCATTGAGGAGGCCTTCAAAGCGGTTAAGTGCCTTTCTCGAATGCTTTTCTTTGTATATTCTTGCAAATCATCATGTCTTACACACGTAATCCAGGCCTACAGTGTGGTATCGTCAATGTATTCCTCAAGTAAATACTCCACATCTATCGTTCTAAACGTGCAATTTCTGGTTGTGACCTTACCTTTCACTGAGGACTGTAAGTTTTCTGTCAGGTTTTATTGTCAATTGTAAAAGTGCTTGTGGTGTGACTGCCTCCATCTTCTCCACTTTAGCATAGCAGTCCAAAATAGAAATAATTTTCTCTTCCAGCCACTGTTCAGTTTTTCCTTCTTTGTATTTGAATTAATAATTTTCTCTTTTTTTTTCATCATTGATAACTAGTATTATCCATGACTGTCATACAACCTTCTACTAAACCACATTACGAAACCAAAGACCAGAGTTTAAATACATCATCACTGTACATCTCTTCATGATAATCACTAAGTTTACAGGATGAAAAATTTGTTTTGCATGTTTGATGAAGACATATTCAGGTGTAGGGGAATAAATAATTTTTTCTTCTCAGAGGGGGAGAGAATGGTGTTCAGTTCTCCTCAAGTATAAGATCTTAATGCGACGCAGTATACCAAGATATTAGTAGTTGAAATGTCAGAAACTTTTTCAACGTTTCGAATTGGAAAATAAGTTGCATCTACTGAAAATTCTGTTAGTAGTGAAGGGAAATGAAAGCACTGTAACAAAGAAATTGTTACACATATTGATGATTGTAAAAAGTACTGGCGACATCCATACTAAGTGTATTGTTCTATGGGTGAATTGGTAAGTTCAGGATTTCCTCCTAAACTCCTGGATCGCTTTTGACCAAATTTGGCACACAAATAGTAACCTTCCTGAATATCAGCACTGTGAGGTTTACAACCTTCTAGCTCCATTAGGAGAAAAGATATGGGCAAAAACTGTTTTTTTTTCAATCCCTGCCCTGTGGGGTGCCCTGTATGACAGACGAGTTGTGTTGGAATCACGTATCAACCTGCTTTGCAGGGCAGGCTATACGTGAGGTGCAAGAAATATTTCTCCAGCATCCAACATATAGGCTGCTCTATGTGACAGTCATGTTGTGCTGCAACAGTATTGGCTTTTGCTATGGACTTGCTTTGCATGCCAGCCTATATGTAAGGGACTAGAAACAGCTTTCTAGCCTATGATGAATAGTTTGCTCTGCATGACAGGTGTGACATGGCAATAGTAATGGCCAGCTTTACCAACCTTTTTTGCGAGGGCTACACATGCAGATGGTCATGGCTGGGAGAAGGCTGAGACGGGTAGAGGAGGAGATGAACAGAGAGAGGGAACAGGATGGAGAGTAAGATGAGGCAGGTGGGTGTTAGAGAACATCCTCTGAGAATCCATTTAAGCCTCATATAAGAATATAAAATATTGTCAAACATTCAAATATTGCAATTTGATATTAATTACACACAAATTAAATACATATTCAATTTGTAATTAAATATATATTTAATTTGTGACTTCAGTTTCTGTTAGGAACACAACGCAACTAATATTTTGCTTATAAATTAGTCAAATATAATATGCTTTGTTTATTCCATATATTATCTTGTTTTACACTTCTAAATTGTTTATTCCATGAACTTCCTATACATACTCAGCAGGAAATAAAGTACCTAAATTACTCTGTCAAGAGTTTATCTCTGTGTATTAAAGTTATATTGTAATTTTGTAAATTTTCATCTTAAACAGTAACATTGATTGTTCTAAAAGTATAAATAGACATCCAGCAGCACTGTCATTACGCAAGTTATAGCCAGTATTCTGAGAGTCAAGATGTAGTCAGTTTGTAACGCAAATTGTTCATTGCCACACACCAGCTACACAGTAATAAAAGAATTCATTGCAGCTCCTACACTTTCATTGATGATTTCCACAGTGTGGGAAGACTGCTACAGTCTCTTACAGCAACATATTACAGACAACAGGACATCACCAGCAAAGCACGTATGAAACTCTAGAAATTGAGTATTTAATTCTACCACCGAATTTACATCACGAACATTATTGACATTTTCGTTCTTATTAATTTCGGTTTAAATTTTAGGTACAAACACATAACGTTCTGTACCTGGTGGAGGAATCTTTTTTGTTATTCACTATTATTCATTTTTGGTGAGACTACTCAATGAGATTTCCAAGTGAACATCAGTATTTAGCAGTTTTAAACAATTATATTTCGTCACATTCCTAATAGTAATGTTATAAGGGGCTGCACAGAGATAGTGGGGAAGGAGGGGTGGAACTGAGAGAGGGAGGGGGGCAGAAGATGGATAGGGAAGCATGGACAATATGATGGATAGAGAAAGTTGAAGAAAGAGATGGGCAGAGAGAACAAGAGGGTGATATAGTGGGAGACAGAGAAGATGGACAGAGGGATGAAGATGGATGGAAGTATAAAGAGGAGGAAGAGATGGTCAGAAAGAGGGGAAGGAAAAGATGGTCATAGATATGGAAGAGGAGGAAAAGATGCAGGAGGCAGGTGAAAGGTGTGGTAGAGCAGCAGGCAGATGGACAAGGAAGAATGGGGGAGAAGATTTGGTGGAAGAGAGAGGGCAGAGGAGATGGACAAACAGAGGGTTGAGGAGGAGATGAAGAGACATAGAGAGTGGGAACGGGGAGATCTACAAAATGCAGTTGGGAGGATGTGGGGTACAAACACATAGAAGGAGAAAGAGGAGGACACAGTTTGGAGGAGGTGTATGCGATATATTCGAATGGATATGTAGGTGAAGCCATGATGAAAAGGCTAGTATGTCTTCCCAAACAAATGAATGGATTTCACCCCTGTCAGTGTCAGTTAGGCCGTCAGCGAGAGCACACCGCTAGTTCCTGCTACTAACAAGGCGAGTACAAAGTTCGCTTTTTACATATTTTTACGATCAGTAATGGATAAGAACTGTGATTGTTGTGCACAGATGCGAGCTGAGCTGGCGACCCTTTGCTCACAGCTTCAGGCTGCGTTGGCTTCCGTCACGCAGCTTGAGGCTGCTGCCAAGGGGCGTCACTGTGGGGGGGAACGGATGTGGGGATACGAGGGACGTCGAGCACGTCCCACGGCGATCGGTGCACTGCTGTGACCTCCCCGGATACTGCCTGCACTGAGGTTGACCCCTTACCAGTGGTCGAGTGGGAGATCATTCCAAAGTATGGCAGGCAGTGAAAAACTTTCCGTGGGGCCGATCGTAGGGCCTCCCCAGTTCATTTTACGAACAGATATCGGGCGTTATCTGTGGATTACGATGTCTCTGAGCTGGATGCAGTCGTCCACCCCATCCCAGAGGAAACTTCTCAGTCCGCAAGGTCTGGGCATTCACAGAGGGTGGGTTTGCTGGTAGTTGGGAGCTCCAACGTTAGGTGCATAATGGGACCCCTTAGGAACATGGCTGCCAAGGATGGAAGGAAGCCAGTGTGCACTTTGTGTGCATTCAGGGGGGAGTCATTCCGGATGTGGAAAGGGTGCTTCCGGATGCCATGAAGAGTACAGGGTGCAGCCAACTGCAGTACCAATGACGTGTATCGCTTTGGATCGGAGCAGATTCTGTCTGGTTTCAGGCGGCTAGCGGAAATGGTAAAGACTGCCAGTCTTGCTTCCGAGATTAAGGTGGAGCTCACCATCTGCAGCATCGTCGATAGAACCGACTGTGGTCCTTTGGTGCAGAGCCTAGTGGAGGGTCTTAATCAGAGGCTCAGGAGGTTCTGTGACCGTGTAGGTTGCAGATTCCTTGACTTGCACCATCAAGTGGTGGGTTTCCGGGTTTGGCTTAATAGGTAGGAGTCCACTATACACAGGAGGCGGCTACCCTGGTAGTGGGGGCTGTGTGGAAGGGACTGGGCGGTTTTTTAGGTTAGAGAATCTCAGGAAACCACAGAAAGGACGTCTGCCTAAAAGGAGGCAGGTAAAACACAGTAAGGTAGTTGCAGAAACGATTGGTATTGTAGTTGTAAATTGTCGTAGCTGTGTTGGGAAAGAAACAGAGCTCTAAGCCCAAATAGAGAGCACTGAAGCTCAAATAGAATAAGTTCTGCTGAAATGTTTTTAAACGATGTAACAGTGTTCTGAAAGGATAGAATTGAAGTAGATAGTTCATGTGAAGTAGTATGGCCAGAGGCTATACCTGACAATCAGACTAAACTATTGATTGGGACGTTTTACCAACCCCCCGACTCAGAACATATAGTTTCTGAGCAGTCCAAAGAAAACTTCAGTCTCACTTCAAATAAGTACCCCGCTCATACAATTATAGTCTGTGGTGACATCAATCTACCCTCGATATGCTGGAAAAACTATACATTTAAAGCCAGCGGCAGGCATAAAACATCATCCGACATTGTACTGAATGCTTTCTCAGAAAATTATTTTGAACAATTAGTTCATGAGCCCACTCAAAGCGTAAATGGTTGCGAAAGCATACTTAACCTTTTAGCAATAAATAATCCTGGACAAATAGTGAGTGTTGTGGCGAATACAGGGATTAGCGACCACAATGCTGTTGCTGCTAGGCTGAATACCATAACACCTACAACCATCAAAAAGAAACGCAAAGTATATCTATTTAAAAAAGCTGATAAAAATGTTCTTAACGTCTTTTTAAGAGACAGTCTTCACTCCTTCTAACCTGATCATGTAAGTGTAGAAAAGTTATGGAATGTTTTCAAAGAGATAGTATCAGCAGCAATTGAGAGATATATACCACATAAGTTAATAAGTGATGGTACTAATCCCCATTGGTACACAAAATGGGTCAGATCGTTGCTGCAGAAGCAACGAAAAAAGCATGCCAAATTTAAAAGAACGCAAAATCCCCAAGATTGGCAAAGTTTTAGAGAAGTTCTAATTATGGCGCGTACTTCAATGCGAGATGCTTTTAATAATTTTCACAACGAAATTCTGTCTCGAAATCTGGCAGTAAACCCAAAGAGATTCTGGTCATACATAAAGCACACCAGTGGCAAGACGCAATCAATACCTTCACTGTGCGATAACAACAGTGAAGTCACTGATGACAGTGCCACTAAAGCAGAGTTATTAAACACGGATTTCTGAAACTCCTTCACGAAGGAAGACGAAGTAAATATTCCTGAATTCCAACCAAGAACAACTTCCAAGATGAGAAACATAGAAATAGATATCCTCGGTGTAACAAAGCAGCTTAAATCACTTAATAAAGGCAAGGCCTCCAGTCCAGATTGTATACCAATCAGATTCCTCTCAGAGTATGCTGATAAGATAGCTCCATATTTAGCAATTACATACAACCACTGTCAGAAAGGTCACAGTTCGTAGTAATAGACGGAAAGTCATGGAGTAAAACAGAAGTAATATCCGGCGTTCCCCAAGGTAGTGTTATAGGCCCTCTATTGTTACTGATCTATATTAACGACATAGGAGACAATCTGAGTAGCCGTCTTAGATTGTTTGCAGATGATGCTGTCATTTACCGTCTTGTAAAGTCATCAGATGATCAAAACGACTTGCAAAATGATTTAGATAAGATATCTGTATGGTGCGAAAAGTGGCAATTGACCCTGAATAAAGAAAAGTGCGAAGTTATTCACATTAGTAATAAAAGAAATCAGCTAAATTTCGATTATCCGATAAGTCACACAAATCTGAGGGCTGTAAATTCAACTAAATACTTAGGGATTACAATTACAAATAACCTAAATTGGAACGATCACATAAATAATATTGTGTGTAGAGCAAACCAAAGACTGCGATTCACTGGCAGAACACTTAGAAGGTGGTACAGGTCTACCAAAGAGACTACTTACTGTACGCTTGTTCGCCCTATTATGAAGTACTGCTGTATAGTGTGGGATCCGCATCAGGTGGGACTGACGGATGACATCGAAAAAGTACAAAGAAGGACACCTCGTTTTGTAATATCGCAAAATAGGGGAGATAGTGTCACAGACATGATACGTGAATTGGAGTGGCAATCATTAAAACAACAGGCGTTTTTCGTTGCGATGGGATCTTCTGATGAAATTTCAATCACCAGTTTTCTCCTCTGATTGCAAAAACATTCTGTTGACACCCACCTACATAGGGAGAAATGATCATCACGATAAAATAAGAGAAATCACTTTATTGTGAATAGTAGCGTAATCACATAGTTGTATATGTAGATGTATTTGGTACATGCACTACTTGCTATACAAAAATCACCACTGTGAAGGTTAGAATCTCATAGTTCCCATGGGAGCCAAGATATGGGCGAAAAGGAGTCTTCACCACTGGCATGTAGGCACGCTGTGGGGGTAGTATCTGCGTGTCTTACATTGGTTACCATTGTGGATGGGCACACATGAGCAGACAGATGAGAAGAGAGATGGATTGTGAGAGAAAGGGCAAGATGTGGTGGAGAGAGAGTGGGGAAGGAGACGTGGACATAGAGAAAGGGGAAAAGTGATGAACAGAGAGGGGAAGGAGGAGATGGACAGAAAGAGGGGCGAGCAGGGGACAGATGGAGGCAGGGAGAGCAGGAGATGTACAGAGAGAGAGGATGAGGAGACAGCCAGAGAGAGAGAGGAGAAGATGGACAAAGAAAGGAGGGAGGAGGGAGAGATACAGAAGGCACATGTAAGGTGTAGGAGGATAGTAGGTAGATGGAAAAGGAGGATGGGGGAGAAGGAGATACTTGTCCTACTTTTCTTGGAGAAATGCCTCCTAGTACATAATGGTATGATCTATAGAATGTGGAAGTTGTCACGACACTTGCCATGGTACTTGGCAATCTACGTGAGCTGGCACTGCACTAGTCATTACATAGTGAACTGCTTGACACTGTGCTATGGCAGTCATTTAATTTATTTAATTTCAATTCAAATTCATAGCTACAAATAGACACCACATGTGAACATGAATGTCAATATAACGCGTGTTTTCAGGATACCGTATTACTTTGTTGCATCATTTCCATCACAGTAAGTGGTCAGATTGTAATGTGAGCTGCAAATGTCGTTGGCATTGTGGGGTATTTCTACCCACAAAAACTCTCTCAGCATGATGGGCCATAGTTCTTACCACCTCGTTTTCACACTCTCTAGTGAGACGACACAAAAAAGTAGAACCAACCATACTGCTGTTGTCTCTGCCATACTGGATTTATGTGATCTCAACATGTTCAACTGTTTTCAGTTTCGTTCATCATGTTATCAGTTTTTGCAGTTCTTCAGAAACAAAAAATGAAAATACTCTCAAAAATTGCGTGCTTTCAGGCATTATTTGCAGATGTCACATACCAGCGAAAGTGCTGGCACCACTTGAGAACTGTTACAAAAATACTATGTGAATCGACAGCAAAATTATATGCTCGCGTTGAGAGTGGCACAGGAGAGGAATTTGTTAACGACCACATCAAATCAGTCAGGAGACTGATGGCTAAAAAAAATTAGGTATACCAAACTACAGGATGGCAGTGTGGCCTCCCCTCTTCACCCAGATAACAGGCCCAGTGGGCATAGTAATTACACCCATGTATAAGGGATGATCTGAAACTTTCCGTATGAGGGCATTGCTGTAAGGCACATACAGTGTAGCGCGATTCCAATGCAGGCACATAAGCGCTGAAATGTAAGCAAGGGATTCTGTGGCAAGTGTCTTTCCACCCATGCATACGCTAAATGACCACATGTGCTAGAATGTGAACAGTGGTGTCGTTATTACACAATGTGTCCAAAGAGAACCAACGTGCTGTAACATTCATCAAAGTAAGAAAAATGTACGTGGGTTAGCAAGTCAGTCGAAAGTCACCTTGCAGTATCTCCAAACAGTTGTGTTAGTTCATCGATGGTCTCGATGTTCACGGTGAGTTTGCCTGTTTGGTTTACCTATTATGGATTGTGTGGCCTTCGAATAGGAACTTTTTGATGGTCCGTTATAATTAAGTCATTAATGAAACATTTTCTTTCCGTTTTCGAACATTATTCAATACTTTGTCATTCACATCAAGCTACATTTCCATTCTTAAAGTGTTCTTATGATAATCAGACTGTTTTATGGAGCGTTACCTTTACTTTCCAGTTCATTTAAAAAACCAAGAGGAACACGATATTTATGAGTTTGATTTATATAATTGGTAATTTCATAAGCTCAATATTGGCTGGAAGATTACTGTCAAGTAATTTTAGCATGGTTAAATTAATAGTCGGTAGCACACAGTACCAATATGCTCCAAAAAGCTGCAGCTGAAAATAAGAGTTTTCATGGGGTCATATCTTTGTTCTGTTGATCACAGGGATAAGGGTCAAGTGTTTTGGACAGTCCTTATCCTAGCGACCATTTGTATACCTATTTGAAGAACAGTCCTATTGTAGTTATTCTACAATGCGGGGTAAGCATTTAAAGATTGTACACTTTCTCCAGCCCATGCAAACCGATCGTTAGGTGTAGTCTAGGGTGAACCTTAGGCATCTTATACAAGCACCACCTGTTCATTGGTGGTCCTGAGAAAACCCTGAAAAAACATGACTTTTGGGTACAAAAAGTAGCAATTGTGGGGCTGGCCACTTCTATAATTTCTATTCTTGGCAAATCGTCAAAATGTTTTACCATATGTTTTTAAAATTATTTTCTCAAGGAATTTCGAAACTTTTTTCGTTATCATTATTTACTCTCGAAATACAGAGATTCAAAGTTGCTGTGCTTATGCAGAAAACTGCAAAAACCTATATTAATCCATTTTTTCCCAGTGGGTCGCAATTATCTAAATAACTAATCATAGCATATGACTCCAGTTTTAATTGGATATTCTATAGACATTCATGTAGAGTCACCATTTTCCAGTTTTCGAAAATCTGCATCCATTATCAAGATACTTCTGAGAAACCATGATTTTTTTTAGTACTGAAAGCACCAATTGTGGACTTGACCACATCTATAATTTCTGTTCATAGCAAACCGCCAAAATCTTTCCATCAGTCTTAAGATAGGTCTGAGATCGCCCGCCCCCCCCTTTTGTATCTCAGCCACTGTGGGTTAGATATTCCTGCATGGCAGACAATAAGTTCATTTCCTTTGTCAATTGTACTTTCAAACCGCTATTGTCTTTGAAATATTGCATAATGTGTTTCATGGAACGATTTTGATTGCTCCCGATCTCTATCAAGATAAATAATAGGGTGCAAATGATCCTTTATATTTGATGTGCATTGTTGACGCAGAAGTTTACCTAGCCGCTACAATCACACACTCCATAGAATGCGTTTATTGTTATTCATTTTCCGTGCCTGCATTGCACAGATATCAGTATTCTTCCACATGAATGGTAGCTCCTGTGAAACCAAAACATGTAAAACATCTGCCATCTTTTGCCTTGTAGAATACGCACAACAGTCCTAAAATTCCAATGTAGCATAATTAACAACATATTTCTAGAAATAGTCCAAGTCAGTGATAGTTCTTCCTCCACTAATATCTTTCCTTGAGGACTGAAACTTTATTTATTGGCCATCGATTTCCATTCCCCTTGCTTCTGCAAATATTCTGTGTCTGATTCATATTGAAAAACCATATCCCTTTGTTATTTCAGTCTGTGGTACCAAATGTCAATAAGTTTTCGTTTCATCTGGAATTTTTTTTACTGCCCTGAAGAAATTCGTATACTTTATTTATTGTTTCCTCTATCTGGCTCTGTTTGTCTTGAAACACAGACATTTCAAGCTGCAAAAAGAATAGCAACGCCACACCATAAACATTGCATCACTGTTTGCAAACGTAAAACACTTCCATACAGCGAATGCATTTGCTTAAGATGTATAGCAACCAGATGAAAAACCATGCTGGTGTCAGCATGAATGGTGCACAGTATTACCCCATAAATCCTGTTAACTATGATGTATCATTTAAGAGTACGACACCCACTGTAAACTGATGTTTAAAATATAGAATTCGGTCTATTGGAAGATAAAAGATGCCAAATGAGAAAGAAAACGAAATAAGAATATGTTAACTTTTACTTTTATGAAATATAAAATTTACTGTTTCACGAGCATAAATCTTCTGTCTCAAAGACTAATTATTGTGTGACAATACATTGCCTTGTATACAGTTGTGCATTGAAGACATGTTATTATAACAAGTCTTAGAAACTCTATATTGCATTATTCGAATTCTTCTGGAAGCAAGAGGGAAGTTGCCACACCAAAACTCATTTCTGAATAATAAACAAGAGGTTATAAATGTATCAACTGCACACTATCACAGCTGTACATATAGCAAGAACACAATTGCAAACGAAAGAAAATTTTGCACTTCTCATTAAGGAATGCTGAGAAGAAAAGCTCATTATTTAAAATCTGTGTGGTACAGTCAAGAAAGAAGAGGTACATCATTGTTGCCATAAAATACGCGGAAGAATGTTCCTCATGTTCAAAAGTAAAATCATGGCACAAGAGCTTGGTAAGAAAATAAAAGAAGCTTCACAAACCTTTAATGAAATACACGGATTCCAAAACTAACCCAGAAATCAATTTAATAATGTTTGTAGCACATGTCTATATTTCTGAGGTCAGTCAAGCCATTGTACAGTTACCTATAATGGTAATACAGTATATAATGGAGCATGCAGTCAATCAGGGTAACTTTTTACCAGTCAGGGTATCTTTGTACCACTTACCACTTCGGTTTCAAATGACTGCTGCACCATCTCTTTATTGCCTTCATGATTTCTACTTAGTTTTTCAGTTTGCCTTTCCAGCTTTCTACAAGCTCTTAGGCTTGTGATTATCTTTTAATTGCGTTGGCTGCAGTGAATGTGTAATATTTTCAACAGAGCTGAACAATACTACACCTTTTGCAATCGCTACATACCTTGGGTTTTCTTTCTTGTGACTCTGTTGAAGCGAAGTTAACCTGATTCTTCGGCGAGGATGCAGTTTCGGCGCTGATCTGCAGTCAAGATGAATACAGACCTTTATGGAACTTAGAGGAAATAATGCCATTAGTCTTTTTCTATCTCTTCCTCCCTCAGCCCTTAACCTAGCTGCTGAAAGACCCAGCCCGACACTCTAGTGCGTGGATTCCAATGCTGATTCGCAACATATAAACACTGCAGGCAGCAGTAAGTGTGCCAGCCCTCCACGCAAACTTCCCATTAGGATGCCCCCTCCCCTTGATGAACAACTGAATAACAACAGCAGTTTACCATTTGTCTGTAGAAAATTAAAACGTATGATAGCTTGCTGATTCTGCGTTGGGTTTTACATGTCAGAGTTAATGTAGTGCACTCGGAAGAACAAACTATAGTATAGTTATTTACTCCTATACTTACTCACAAACACGTGAGTTCAGCTTCTCTTAACTCAGTCATTGCCTCTCTAGAGCTTGATGAAGGCATCACGGATGATCCTGAGCTCACGATATATACATGGTGGTCTATTGATAGTGACCGGTCCGAATATCTCACGAAATAAGCATCAAACGAAAAAACTGCAAAAAAACGAAACTCGTCTAGCTTGAAGGGGGAAACCAGATGGCACTATGGTTGGCCCGCTATATGGTGCTGCCATAGGTCAAACGGATATCAACTGCGTTTTTTAAAAATAGGAACCCCCATTTTTATTACATATTCGTGTAGTACATATAGAAATATGAATGTTTTAGTTGGATCACTTTTCTGCTTTGTAATAGATGGCGCTGTAATAGTCACAAACTTATAAGTACGTGGTATCACGTAACATTCCGCTAGCGCGGACGGAATTTGCTTCGTGTTAAAACTGACCGTTTATCAATTGCGTAAAACGTCGATATCGTGTTGATGTATGGCTTATGTGATGAAAATGCCCAACGGCCGTGTGTTATGTATGCTGCTCGGTATCCTGGATGACATCATCCACGTGTCTGGACCGTTCGCCGGATAGTTACATTATTTAAAGAACTAGGAAGTGAAACTTCCTGGAAGATAAAAACTGTGTACCGGACCGAGACCCGAACTCGGGACCTTTGCCTTTCGCGGGCAAGTGCTCTTCCATCTGAGCTACCCAAGCACGACTCACGCCCCATCCCCTCAGCTTTACTTCTGCCAGTACCTCGCCTCCTACCTCCCAAACTTGACAGAAGCTCTCCTGCGAACCTTGCAGAACTGGCACTCCTGAAAGAAAGGATATTGCGGAGACATGGCTTAGCCATAGCCTGAGGGATGTTTCCAGAATGAGATTTTCACTCTGCAGCGGAGTGTGCGCTGATATGAAACTTCCTGGCAGATTAAAACAGTGTGCCAGACCGAGACTCGAACTTGGGACCTTTGCCTTTCACGGGCAAGTGCTCTACCAACTGAGCTACCCAAGCACGACTCACGCCCCGTCCTCACAGCTTTACTTCTGCCAGTACATCGCCTCCTACCTTCCAAACTTAACAGAAGCTCTCCTGCGAATTTTGGAAAGAGAAAGTGTTCAGCCACAGGTGAAACGTCAGCCACGACCTACAACAAATGATGATGCCCAAGTAGGCGTTTTGGCTGCTGTCGCGGCTAATCCGCACATCAGTAGCAGACAAATTGCATGAGAACCGGGAATCTAAAAAACGTCGGTGTTGAGAATGCTACATCAACATCGACTGCACCCGTACCATATTTCTATGCACCATGAATTGCATGGCGACAACTTTGAACATCTTGTACAGTTCTGCCACTGGGCACAAAAGAAAATGTACGGGACTCTGACAGATTTTTTTGCACGGGTTCTATTTAGCGACGAAGCGTCATTCACCAACAGCGGTAACGTAAACCGGCATAATATGCACTACTGGGCATCGGAAAATCCATGATGGCTGCGACATCAGCGACTTTCGCGGATTAATGTATGGTGCGGCATTAAGGGAGGCCCTCATTTTATCCATGGCATTCTAAATGGTGCAATGTATGCTGATTTCCTACGTAATGTTCTACCAATGTTACTACAAGATGTTTCTCTGCATGACAGAATGGCGTTGTACTTCCAACATGATGGATGTCAGGCACATAGCTCGCATGCGGTTGAAGCGGTATTGAATAGCATATTTCATGACAAGCGGATTGGGCCTCGAAGTACCGTACCATGGCCCGCACGTTCGCCGGATCTGACGCCCCCGGATTTCTTTCTGTGAGGAAAGTTGAAGGACATTTGCTATCGTGATCCACCGACAACGCCTGACAACATGAGTAAGCGAATTGTCAATGCGTGTGCGAACATTATGGAAGGCGAACTACTCGCTGTTGAGAGGAATGTCGTCACACGTATTGCTAAATGCATTGAGGTTGACAGACATCATTTTGAGAATTTTTGCATTAATGTGGTATTTACAGATAATGACACTGTAACAGCATGCGTTCTCAGAAATGATAAGTTCACAAAGGTACATGTTCAAATGTACCTACATTTCGTATTTTAATTTAAAAAATCTGTTACCAATTGCACATCTAAAATTGTGAGCCATTTGTTTGTGACTATTACAGAGCCATCTATCACAAAGCAAAAAAAGTGGTCCAACTAAAACATTCATATTTCTTTGCGTACTACACAAATATGTAATAAAAAATGGGGGTTCCTATTTTTAAAAAATGCAGTTGATATCTGTGTGACCTATGGCACCGCCATCTAGCGGGCCAATCATAGCGCCATCTGCTTTCCCCCTTCGAGCTAGACTAGTTTCGGACTTTGTAGTTTTTTCGTTTGACGCTTATTTCGTGAGATATTTGGCCCAGTCACAATCAATGGACCACCATATATATATATATATATATATATATATATATATATATATATATATATATATATATATACAGGGTGTTTCAAAAATGACCGGCATATTTGAAACGGCAATAAAAACTAAACGAGCAGCGATAGAAATACACCGTTTGTTGCAATATGCTTGGGACAACAGTACATTTTCAGGCGGACAAACTTTCGAAATTACAGTAGTTACAATTTTCAACAACAGATGGCGCTGCAAGGGATGTAAAAGATATAGACGACAATGCAGTCTGTGGGTGCGCCATTCTGTACGTCGTCTTTCTGCTGTAAGCGTGTGCTGTTCACAACGTGCAAGTGTGCTGTGGACAACATGGTTTATTCCTTAGAACAGAGGATTTTTCTGGTGTTGGAATTCCACCGCCTAGAACACAGTGTTGTTGCAACAAGACGAAGTTTTCAACGGAGGTTTAATGTAACCAAAGGACCGAAAAGCGATACAATAAAGGATCTGTTTGAAAAATTTCAACGGACTGGGAACGTGATGGATGAACGTGCTGGAAAGGTAGGGCGACCGCGTACGGCAACCACAGAGGGCAACGCGCAGCTAGTGTAGCAGGTGATCCAACAGCGGCCTCGGGTTTCCGTTCGCTGTGTTGCGGCTGCGGTCCAAATGACGCCAACGTCCACGTATCGTCTCATGCGCCGGAGTTTACACCTCTATCCATACAAAATTCAAACGCGGCAACCCCTCAGCGCCACTACCATTGCTGCACGACAGACATTCGCTAACGATATAGTGCACAGGATTGATGACGGCGATATGCATGTGGGCAGCATTTGGTTTACTGACGAAGCTTATTTTTACCTGAACAGCTTCGTCAATAAACAGAACTGGCGCATATGGGGAACCGAAAAGCCCCATGTTGCAGTCCCATCGTCCCTGCATCCTCAAAAAGTACTGGTCTGGGCCGCCATTTCTTCCAAAGGAATCATTGGCCCATTTTTCAAATCCGAAACGATTACTGCATCACGCTATCTGGACATTCTTCGTGAATTTGTGGCGGTACAGACTGCCTTAGACGACACTGCGAACACCTCGTGGTTTATGCAAGATGGTGCCCGGCCACATCGCACGGCCGACGTCTTTAATTTCCTGAATGAATATTTCGATGATCGTGTGATTGCTTTGGGCTATCCGAAACATACAGGAGGCGGCGTGGATTGGCCTCCCTATTCGCCAGACATGAATCCCTGTGACTTCTTTCTGTGGGGACACTTGAAAGACCAGGTGTACCGCCAGAATCCAGAAACAATTGAACAGCTGAAGCAGTACATCTCATCTGCATGTGAAGCCATTCCGCCAGACACGTTGTCAAAGGTTTCGGGTAATTTCATTCAGAGACTACGCCATATTATTGCTACGCATGGTGGATATGTGGAAAATATCGTACTATAGAGTTTCCCAGACCGCAGCGCCATCTGTTGCTGACAATTGTAACTACTGTAATTTCGAAAGTTTGTCTGCCTGAAAATGTACTGTTGTCCCAAGCATATTGCAACAAACGGTGTATTTCTATCGCTGCTCGTTTAGTTTGTATTGCCGTTTCAAATATACCGGTCATTTTTTGAAACACCCTATATATATATATATATATATATATATATATATATATATATATATATATATATATATATATATGAGTGTGTGTGTGTGTGTGTGTGTGTGTGTGTGTGTGTGTGTGTGTGTGCTTGTGTATGTATATATGAACATATGTATAGTTCTGTATACAGTTGCTGCTTAAAAAAATGTGTATCCTATGTCCAGATTGTGCAGAGCATAGCTTAATTTTTTTGGGATCCGATATGGTAAGAGTCAAGTGAATAAGCACATATGAGTGACAATCGTAAAAACACTGAGTTTCAGTCAGGTCCAAAGTATTTGATTGTCTGACCTTGAGCCTCCTTTATGGTTACTGCAAATGAAACTTTTTCCATAAACTGAATGTGGTAATCGATAGGGATGATTGGTGTATGGGATACAAGAGATATCTCTCTAGCTGTTAGATGTTTGAGGACATTAGCTTCACACTATTTCACACAGTTTTAATCTGAGGAAGGGTAGAGCTGCCAAGTTTTGTACAGTTAGGATTGTGTAGTAGTATTCTAAACATAAGCCAGTAAACCAAAAAATGCGACTTCCTTAAGATACAGATTTACTTTTAAAACTAGCAACAAAGAAGAAAACAAAAAAGAATGTTGTTGTATAAAACATGTGTACAGAGAAGTGATATGAATGGTAGAAACAATTATTGTAATGGTTCACATGACCCGCTATTCTAGTTAAAATGACTGAGAGAAAGAAAACTAAGCCTCACATTTTCACAGCACAACAAAGTAGAATACACTAGTTTTGTTGTCATACTTAGTTATAAAAGAAGACCTATACATTGTTGTTTAAAAACTATACAGCTTAAGTCCATCTGAATGTTTATTACCACTTCTCTCAAAAGTATGAAATACTCATACACCATACATATTAAAAGTATATGCAGTCTGTGTCTGTCTGAACATTAATAAGAGTGTTGTGCAAAAATTTTAAGTAAATTGATCAAAAGCTTTTTGTGGTTTTTGTTAGCTATTTTGCATATATATATATATATATATATATATATATATATATATATATGTGTGTGTGTGTGTGTGTGTGTGTGTGTGTGTGTGTGTGTGTGTGTGTGTGAGTGTGAGTGTGTGTGTGTACATTATACATAATAAAGAAATAAGTAGTCTATATCCACCTGAATCTTCATTAGAGCATTGTTTACAAATTGAAATTAAATGCATCAAGAACTTCTTGAGCTTTTTGCTAACAATGTTGAGCTTTTATATACAATATCTATACTTGTGTACCATTTTATATTGAAAATATAGGTAGCCTATATCTGTCTATTGTCCGAAAGTTTAAATATATATATATATATATATATATATATATATACACACACACTTGTATATCACACAAACACACACACAAACATCTACTTCAGGTAACGTCTTCTTGAGAACAATGAAATTTTGTATGAAATTATCCTATTTTGTCCTGGTGAGTGTTGAAGGCCTGTAAAATGGTCTCTAATTGAAAGATCAAAACTTACTTCACACTATCATTTAGTAGTAACAGGTGTTGACTTACAGTGGATTAATTTATGCACTGTACAATGATATGAAGTCAATGACAGTGTTAAATTTTGGGTAGAAGCGAATTGTTATAGAGACTCCTAAGGAGAAAATCCTTACCATGAATCGGTGAATATCACATTAAAGGTGTTGTCATTCCCACATTTTAATGCAGATGTCGATTGTGTGTTCAGTTTTGTAAATAATGAAAAATCAAAAAGAGAAATGAAGAATGAAGGTGAGGATGTTGCATAATATATTCTGTGTCAAATATCGACCAAACAGGGAAGACAAATGTGGCCATTCATATGAACTGCTAAAAGAGTTGTTGCAAAAGATAATGACCATGCAGTGTTACTCTCAGCCACCAACTACAGCTTCAGCAACTTCAGCTTCTTTCTTTGAAGAGGGAGTAGACAGCAAAGACGAGGAAATACACTGATGGAAAAAAACAACGACCCCCATAAGAAATCCCTGTCACATCTAGAAGTAAAATTCTTCCCCACAAGCAAAAGGTGACAGGACCATACAAGCTCAGCTGAATAAACCTGAAGTGTGACTGCCAATTGCTGTTTGTTTATGTGGTTGATTTGGCATGCGAATGATAAGTATTGTTATAATTATTAGCAAAATTTATAGATTCATACTACCAGATCGGAAATAAATGACTAACAGGGATAACAGGTAAAAAAGATTACATATTATCTACACAATGCAACCAAGAAAATGAAATTTTGGCAGAAAATTTTTGCCAGGTCGCTACGCTATTAAGGGGCAATTGTACAGCCCCTGGTTAACAGCCACTTAATCTCTATTCCTGGAATAGCTCAGAAAACGCATTGTAATAACTAAACTGGTGGTTGTGGCAGGGTTAGTGAAGTTAACCGGAGAATAAGTTTTGACAGTGGAAGGAATAGTTACAGAATTAGTGATGACACGATTGTCTGTTAGAACAAGGTTCAAATGGTTCAAATGGCTCTGAGCACTATGGGACTTAACATCTGAGGTCATCAGTCCCCTAGAACTTAGAACTACTTAAACCTATCTAACCTAAGGATATCACACACATCCATGCCCGAGGCAGGATTCGAACCTGTGACTGTAGCAGTCATGCGGTTCCGGCTGAAGCGCCTAGAACCGTCGCCCACGACAGACCGCTTAGAACAAGGAAGGAGAAGAAACTAGAACGGCACACAAATTATATGGAAGACTATGGCGATTCCAAATTTATATAAAAATTTCGTATTACTACTCACGCTTGAGAAACTGGGCCATATGAATGAAATGTGAAACTATTTCCTAACATAAAACTTTTTGTTTGTAGTAGGCCTAATAGATTCTTTGTGAATTATATTCTGTCACGTTATTTATGTAAATGAAGTAGATAAAAAAATGACCATTTATGCCAAAACAATTACGCTTATTTGGTGTGTGTTACAACTGCTACAGCCAATGGCCTTGCCGAAGTGGTAACACCAGTTCCTGTCAGATCACCAAAGTTAAATGTTGACGGGCTGGGCCAGCACTTGGATGGGTGACCATCCCGTCTGTTGAACGCTGTTGGCAAGCGAGCTGCACTCAGCAATTGTGAGGCAAACTGAGGAGCTATTGATTGAGAAGTACTGGCTCCAGTCTCGTAAACTGACAAATGGCTGGGAAAGTGGTGTGCTGATGGCATGCCCCTCCATATCCGCATCCAGTAACGTGTGTGGGCTGAGTATGACATGGCGGCCAGTTGGTTCTGTTGGGCCTTCCAAGGCCTGTTCGGATGGAGTTTAGTTTAGTTTTTACAATTACTGCAATATTAAAAAGGCCTATATCGTTTTATCTAGCACACAGTGACAAAATACACTCCTGGAAATTGAAATAAGAACACCGTGAATTCATTGTCCCAGGAAGGGGAAACTTTATTGACACATTCCTGGGTCAGATACATCACATGATCACACTGACAGAACCACAGGCACATAGACACAGGCAACAGAGCATGCACAATGTCGGCACTAGTACAGTGTATATCCACCTTTCGCAGCAATGCAGGCTGCTATTCTCCCATGGAGACGATCGCAGAGATGCTGGATGTAGTCCTGTGGAACGGCTTGCCATGCCATTTCCACCTGGCGCCACAGTTGGACCAGCGTTCGTGCTGGACGTGCAGACCGCGTGAGACGACGCTTCATCCAGTCCCAAACATGCTCAATGGGGGACAGATCCGGAGATCTTGCTGGCCAGGGTAGTTGACTTACACCTTCTAGAGCACGTTGGGTGGCACGGGATACATGCGGACGTGCATTGTCCTGTTGGAACAGCAAGTTCCCTTGCCGGTCTAGGAATGGTAGAACGATGGGTTCGATGACGGTTTGGATGTACCGTGCACTATTCAGTGTCCCCTCGACGATCACCAGTGGTGTACGGCCAGTGTAGGAGATCGCTCCCCACACCATGATGCCGGGTGTTGGCCCTGTGTGCCTCAGTCGTATGCAGTCCTGATTGTGGCGCTCACCTGCACGGCGCCAAACACGCATACGACCATCATTGGCACCAAGGCAGAAGCGACTCTTATCGCTGAAGACGACACGTCTCCATTCGTCCCTCCATTCCCGCCTGTCGCGACACCACTGGAGGCGGGCTGCACGATGTTGGGGCGTGAGCGGAAGACGGCCTAACGGTGCGCGGGACCGTAGCCCAGCTTCATGGAGACGGTTGCGAATGGTCCTCGCCGATACCCCAGGAGCAACAGTGTCCCTAATTTGCTGGGAAGTGGCGGTGCGGTCCCCTACGGCACTGCGTAGGATCCTACGGTCTTGGCGTGCATCCGTGCGTCGCTGCGGTCCGGTCCCAGGTCGACGGGCACGTGCACCTTCCGCCGACCACTGGCGACAACATCGATGTACTGTGGAGACCTCACGCTCCACGTGTTGAGCAATTCGGCGGTACGTCCACGCGGCCTCCCGCATGCCCACTATACGCCCTCGCTCAAAGTCCGTCAACTGCACATATGGTTCACGTCCACGCTGTCGCGGCATGCTACCAGTGCTAAAGACTGCGATGGAGCTCCGTATAGCACGGCAAACTGGCTGACACTGACGGCGGCGGTGCACAAATGCTGCGCAGCTAGCGCCATTCGACGGCCAACACCGCGGTTCCTGGTGTGTCCGCTGTGCCGTGCGTGTGATCATTGCTTGTACAGCCCTCTCGCAGTGTCCGGAGCAAGTATGGTGGGTCTGACACACCGGTGTCAATGTGTTCTTTTTTCCATTTCCAGGAGTGTAGATATAATCCTGTAAAACTTGAGTGCTAGTCGTATTAACAGATTAATCGGTGTTAGACAATGGCATTTTGATTTTTCATGTGGTAAAACGTTTGACCAACTTTGATGAAGTAGTAGATTCTTTTACATAAAGGAAAGCACGCCGTGTAAAGCTGTAGCAATTTTAGAGAGAAGAAATTCTTGGGGCCTAAGGATTGGAGAAATATATACTATCTTGCTTGTCTCTTGTCTTTACTAGTTTTATTTTTCCTATATTTAATTTTGTTGTTGTTGTTGTTGTTGTCGTCTTCAGTCCTTAGACTGGTTTGATGCAGCTCTCCATGCTACTCTATCCTGTGCAAGCTTCTTCATCTCCCAGTACCTACTGCAACCTACATCCTTCTGAATCTACTTAGTGTATTGGTCTCTTGGTCTCCCTCTACATTTTTTCCCTCCACGCTGCCCTCGAAAACTAAACTGGTGATCCCTTGACTACGAAGGCTTTCCCGGCATAATAATTGATAATATTTTTCTCGGGTATGCAGCCGGATCATAACGTCTTCATGACACAATATTTCCGCGGTCCAACTGGCCGCCATCTTCAGGTGAGAGCGCTGGTGCACAATCTCGCTGGAACTGACTTCCCAGCGCAAACGGCAGCCCCTATATAGGCCACAGAAGACCCACAACGCGTGCGCGAGAAGGTGCCATAGCTGCCCTCTAGCGCAGTAAACATGCCGCACCGCCAATGGTGGAAAGACGCGAAATCAAGATATCGCTGTCAAAAATAAAAGAAATTTTAAAAATTTTTATTCCGACGATTGAAACACAGATCGTTGTTTTTTAATGTCAGATAACACCGGGTCCCAAGTCTTACTTAAAAGATAACCCTTGTCTCTATTAATAAGACTGTCAGATAAACGAATCTCTATGGATTCTTTTAAAACACAGTCCCAATAGCGAGATGCAGGGGCAACCATTTGTGTCGCGTCGTATAGCATTCTGTGTCCCTCGGTGAGACAGTGCTCCACCACTGCGAATTTCTCAGGTTGAAGCAGCTGTGTGTGCCGCTGATGCTCAACACATCGGTCCTGAATGGTCCGGATTCTCTGACCAATATAAGCCTTCCCACAGTGGCAAGGGATCTTGTACACACCGGGCTTCCTCAAACCCAAGTCATCCTTAACAGAGGCAAAAAGCGCGGGTGATCCCTTGATGCCTCAGAACATGTCCTACCAACCGATCCCTTCTTCTAGTCAAGTTGTGCCACAAACTTCTCTTCTTCCTAATCCAATTCAGTACTTCCTCATTAGTTATGTGATCTACCCATCATCTAATCTTCAGCATTCTTCTGTAACACCACATTTCGAAAGCTTCTATTCTCTTCTTGTCCAAACTATTTATCGTCCATGTTTCACTTCCATACATGGCTACACTCCATACAAATACTTTCAGAAACGACTTCCTGACACTTAAACCTATACTCGATGTTAACAAATTTCTCTTCTTCAGAAATGCTTTCCTTGCCATTGCCAGTCTACATTTTATATCCTCTCTACTTCGAAAGGAGGATATAAGATGAACATCAACAAAAGCAAAACAAGGATAATGGAATGTAGTCGAATTAAGTCGGGTGATGCTGAGGGAATTAGATTAGGAAATGAGACACTTAAAGTAGTAAAGGAGTTTTGCTATTTGGGGAGCAAAATAACCAATGATGGTCGAAGTAGAGAGGATATAAAATGTAGATTCACTAGGGGTAAGATAGATAGTGCCTACAGGAAAATTAAAGAGACCTTTAGAGAGAAGAGAACCACTTGTACGAATATCAAGAGCTCAGATGGGAACCCAGTTCTAAGCAAAGAAGGGAAAGCAGAACTGACAATTTCCAGTCATCCATGGCTATTAAATTTTCGTCTGCCTTCACTATCTGAATAATTTCTTTTATTTCATCATACATTTCATCAATTTCTTCATCATCTGCAGAGCTAGTTGGCATATAAACTTGTACTACTGTGGTAGGCATGGGCTTCATATCTATCATGGCATCTACATCCTTACATTTGTCCTCTAGCCATGCATGCTTAGCCATTTTGCACTTCTTGTAGAGCTCATTTTTGAGACGTTTGTATTCCTTTCTGCTTGCTTCATTTACTGCATTTTTATATTTTCTCCTTTCATCATTTAAATTAAATATTTCTTCTGTTACCCAAGGATTTCTACTAGCCCTCGTCTTTTCACCTACTTGATCCTCTGCTGCCTTCACTACTTCATCCCTCAAAGCTACCCATTCTTCTTCTACTGTATTTCTTTTCCCCATTCTTTTCGATTGTTCCCTTACACTCTCCCTGAAACTCTGTACAACCTCTGATTTAGTCAGTTTATCCAGGTCCCATCTCCTTAAATTCCCACCTTTTTGCAGTTTATTCAGTTTTAATCTACAGTTCATATACAATGGATTGTGGTCAGAGTCCACATCTGCCCCTGGAAATGTCTTACAATTTAAAACCTAGTTCCTAAATCCCTGTCTTACCATTATATAATCTATCTGAAACCTGTCAGTATCTCCAGGTTTCTTCCATGTACATAATCTTCTTTTATGATTCTTGAACAAAGAGTTAGCTATGATTAAGTTGTGCGCTGTGCAAAATTCTACCAGGCGGCTTCCTCTTTCGTTTCTTACCACCAATCCATATTCACCTACTACGTTTCCTTCTCTCCCTTTTCCTACTGACAATTTCCAGTCACCCATGGCTATTAAATTTTCGTCTGCCTTCACTATCTGAATAATTTCTTTTATTTCATCATACATTTCATCAATTTCTTCATCATCTGCGGAGCTAGTTGGCATATAAACTTTTACTACTGTGGTAGGCATGGGCTTCATATCTATCGTGGCCCCAATAACGCGTTCACTATGCTGTTTGTAGTAGCTTACCTGTATTCCTATTTTCCTATTCATTATTAAACCTACTCCTGCATTACCCCTATTTGATTTTGTGTTTATAACCCTGTGGTCACCTGACCAGAAGTCTTGTTCCTCCTGCCACCGAACTTCACTAATTCCCGCTATATCTAACTTTAATCTATCCATTTTCCTTTTAAATTTTCTAATCTACCTGCCCATTTAAGCGATCTGACATTCCACGCCCCAATCCGTAGAACGCCAGTTTTGTTTCTACTGATAACGACATCCTCTTAAGTAGTCCCCACCCAAAGATCCGAATGGGGGATTATTTTATCTCCGGAACGTTTTACCCAAGAAGACGCCATCATCATTTAACCATACAGTAAAGCTGCATGCCCTTGGGAAAAATTACAGCCGTACTTTCCCGTTGCTTTCAGCCGTTCACAGTACCAGCACAGCAAGGCCGTTTTGGTTAGTGTTACAAGGCCAGATCAGTCAATCTTCCAGACTGTTGCCCCTGCAACTACTGAAAAGGCTGCTGCCCCTCTTCAGGAACCATACATTTGTCTGGCCTCTCAACGGATACCCCTCCGCACCTACGGTACGGCTATCTGTATCGCTGAGGCAGACAAGCCTCCCCACCATCGGCAAGGTCCATGGTTAATTTTATAACACACAAAAGAGAAAGTTATTAACTAACAGGCAATAAAATGTGCAAATTTTCTGAAGAGTTCTTATTCTCCCAGTCACAAATAATCCCACTCAGTATTAATTGTGAGTTTTTTTAATGGGGGTAGGAAATCACACTGACCGACTGTGACCAGGAGATGCACCACGGCTCATTTTAATTTCCACTTCCCCCAAAATGTGGTTTTGATGGCCCTACTATCTAGGTTTTGCACAGTTCGGAAATATCATAGATCCGAGGCTGCAAAACACCGCCATTTGTGATGTCAGTGGTGTCAAGCAAGAGCTCATTGGAGGCAGGGTGGAGATCTGATGTGTTTTCTGATGAAAGCTACTTCTGGGTTGGTACCAGTGATGGTGTGTGTTGGTTAGAAAGAGCCCAACTGAGGGCTGCAACCAACTTGTCTGTGTGGTAGACACACTCGACATACACCTGGAGTTATGGTCTGGGGTTATTGCAGAATTTTGGAAGTGCAGTGTTTATGGTAATTATATGGTGTTGACAAAGGTTCCATCTTCAAGAACTGCCGATCAATACACGTGGAGGTGCAGAAAAAATAATATATGGAGATCTATATGCAGAGAGACCTGATTCGAAAGACCAAGGCTGAATTTAGAAGTAATAATCATGTTAACTATTTTTGACGTGATTGTTCTTGTAAATTTGTCATGCACGAAACAGGGTTTGTGTGTGACACTGTAGTTTACTGGTTTTCATTTTGTAGAGAAGACTGTGGGGAATTTATATACAGAGTATGATTAGGGGGGAGGGGCAGCGGTTACAGCTGAAGTAGAAGAGTCGCATTTTAGAAAGACAAAGTATGAAAGGGGGAGCTTTGGTTTTTTGGAGAATTTCTGGAGGGGATTGTGCTGATGTATTCAGGGTCGTTCGAAATCGTATGAAAGAAGTGTTAACATCTTTAATAGAAGAACATGTGGAAGAAGGTTCAATAGTAATGTTGGATGGGTTTGCTTCCACAAGGGGCCGGGTGCCAGATGTTATAATCATTTGGTTGTAAATCACAATATTCAGTCTAAAGATTACAAGATGGGGTCAGGTATCAATCGTATCGAGGGGTGTTCAGGGGCTGTAAAATCTGTTGTCGGATGCGAAAAGAGGATTCCAATGTTGCAAGGCCATTTGGATGAATACTGGTGGGGAAGAATGTTCCTAACTGTTATTGTGTATACCTAGCCTCGCTTTGTAAGTTAGTTGTGAGTGATTTTCATATTTTTTCTTGTTTTTTTCTGTTACTGTGGTCTGTGGGTTTGGTACTTTTTTGGATTCTCTGGGTGGAGGTTTTTCTGTCGTTTTAATATTTTCTTGAGTACAACGGTGGGGTGAGGGGTTGGTTGTTGTGTCTTGTGCTGGTGGGTTCATTTGATTGACTCGTCATATCATTTCTTTTTATTTTATAATTTTGGGTCCAGTTGGGGGTGGGTGGTAGTTAAGAATTGAGTTGGGTGGTGCCTCTTTTGTGCCTGGCAGTTTGTGTTTCTTACTAACTTTTTGGTTAGTTATTCTGGTTTTTGTATATTTCGTTATAGTTTGACCTCCTAACATTATTTCTTGTTATGTTCTTATTTTGTTTTCCTTTTTAGCCTCGATCTTTCACTCCTTTGGAAGTTCATATGCGGTAAGTTTCTTTTTATGTTTTCCCTTTCGATGTTGTCGCTATACTTCTGTTAATTTTACTTTCATTCCTAAGGTATAAATTCTACCGTCTGTTATTTTTGAGGTATTGTAGCTGGTGTGACTTACATGTAGCATAGTTATCGGTTCCAAGGTTTTGTCATTTTTGAGTTTTATTTTTTTGTGTGCTGTGATGTTTGTAAAAATTTTCATTTTTGGAAATGTTTTCTTTACTACTTTGGACAATAGTGTTCTCTGAACTGGATTAGTAAATTTGAGCCATATAGGTGAATTCTTTTGTCGATTCCAAGGTATGCAAGTTTACAATGTGTGTTCACAGTGATGTCTTTCAGTATTTCCATTGCTCCTTTCCTGTTTTTACTCTGTGACAAATAAACAATTTATTAATTGCAAGACTGCAAAGATGTTGAAAAAGATTCGTGGAATCGATAACTACAACTGACCTGTATTGATATATTATGTACAATAGAAAGCGTGGAAGTGATAACTGGAATTTAGGTATATAGGTCAATTGTAGTTACCGATTCCAAACATTCCATCGTTCATTATGCACGTCGTTTTCCCATATACAGCTCAATACTAGTACCGATTCCAACCATCTATGGCTGAATAGTTGGTATTGGTAAGTAGAACTGACCTCCGATGTAGGTCAGTTCTAGTCGTATTCGATAGTTCACTAACAATATCGTTTTTTAAGCAAGTTTGTAAAATGTAATAAGATTTTTGCGCTTGTAATTGCTCTCTGAACCACCGCGAAACAGTACTACTAGAATTGGTAACTAGAAATAACTTCCTATACAGGTCAATTCTAGTTACTGATTCCTACTATTCGATGGTTCATAAATTATATCGTTTTTGCTGGAAGTGTGTAACATATAATACCATTTCTGCACTCGTAATTTCTTTCTGAACTTCTGCGAAAAAATTAGTAATATTGGAATCGGTAACTAGAATTGACTTCATATATAGATCAGCTCCAGTTATCGATTCCAATATTTGTTGCTTTTTATGGATTTTCCTTGCTTGTGTAGCTGCCTTTCTAAGGATTTAGGGTGTTCGTCTCCCCTGTATTTTACGTTGGTAATTGGTATTTAATATCATTCACTTTTCCATTGTTCTGTTGTAATTTAGTTTCTCCCCGCTCAAAATCCGAACTTTCCTGTGCTTCTCCCCTTTGAATGAATAATTACTATTAACGCAAATTTATAATAGTACGAGTTCACTATATGCTATACAGTAATGCAGTTTAATGATCCTCTGTGCCCTTCTGCTTGCATAAGTTATGATAAGAATTCTAAACAGACATACATTTATCCTCTCTTGTTCTTATTTATTTCACTTATCTTCAACCTGCTTGGGTGTAATTAGAGGGTAAATAATCATTGCGTGAAATGTGAGTGTAACTTTATCAAACAAAATGGTTCAAATGGCTTTGAGCACTATTGGACTTAACTTCTCAGGTCATCAGTCCCCTATAACTTAGAACTACTTAAACCTAACTAACCTAAGGAGATCACACACATCCATGCCTGAGGCTGGCTTCGAACCTGCGATCGTAGCGGTCGCTGGAACTTTATCACAAGCTACATTCATTCATTTAGAAGTGTGATCCGTTCATTTCATAGATTTCCTCTATGCGGCAACTTTGAGTTAGGTATTACGTCATTGGTCAAAGCCGACGAGTCGAATTCGACACTAGAATTTATCCCACTTGTTAATTAGTAGCTGCCTGTCTGTGTTGATATCTGAAAGAGACCAGACGCAAATGATGACTTGTGTAAAAAATATACGCACGCCAAGTATTATTAACCTTATGAATGTATTAAAGGTTGTGTGTAAAAATATATTTGGGACAGTTTTAAAAAGTTGTCTGAATATATATTTATTAGTCCATGAAAGTACATCGCATTAAATGTTTGGACGATCGTGAGGACCTGCAAGGGCACCAGTAATAATGGAGGGAAACACCAACGTGTCACCACAGCGTTAAAGAGGTACAAGAAATCCTCTGAAGAATGGAAATTGGAACATTTTTAATTTTCATTCTTATGTATTCATATCGAAATCGTATCCCTTAACTACTATGGTTATTCACAGGAACACAATTACTATGGAGGGGTCTCACAGACAGTATTTTTATATTTTATAAATCACACCAGAATTTTGCTGAACATATATAGTTTCTTGTCTTCCTGTCGTTTATTACATTTCTTAGAGGTGGTCTTTGTAGAAATTTGAATTTTTAAAACAATGTGGTATTTTAAACACTTCGACAATGAAAACAAAGCGAAATTTGGAGTATATTTTTAATTTATGATTATAACAGGTTTCTACTCACACACAGATTTTCATCAGATGGATTATATAACTAATTGGCAATATAACTAGGTGCAAAAATCGAACTTGACTTACGATGAATTGTGTGCAAAGTCAACTTTCAGTTTACGACTCATCTTTGCAATGTAGAGCGAATATTTTAGTCCATAAGTCTATGAATGGAGAAACTTTGCCACATTTTACTTCTAAAATTACAAGTAAAAACTAAATACGTGTTATCATGTGCCACTGAATCGTACTTTAGTCAATTTCTACCTGCATACACTTCACGCAGACCTTCCTGGAACACTCCAAACAAATCGGAACACCACGCTGTTGACATAGATATCTTGTTTTCCTCTTCAGATGAGGAGGGCAAAAGGCACACGTTTTTCGATTTTAAAATTCTTCTTTCGGTGTCTGATGCTCATCTTGTAAGTGAAGTATTCTTCTGATGGTGTCACTCAACTCTCATGGCAAGCGTTGAATAGAAATTCTACGCTTCATATGAGGCCATCTTCTTGTCCGGTGACTTGACGAATGAGCTGCACATCTTTGGTCGAGACAGTCCACACCACCTTTAGTTATGTTATAAAACAGGATGATCTCAGGTTTTCCTGACACAAGTCATTGTTTACTGAATGGTGCATAGAAGAGATCAGTATTGCAGCTTTGGACTTCTTGGGCTCGAAGGAAACCAGAGTCATGTCTTCCGTAAAACCGTAGACAGATGTCTTCACACCACGTTTCTTATTAGGTAAGTTGTTCTGTGGGATCTCCGTTTTGTTGTTTTTCAGCATACCAACGTATGTGAGATCTTTTTTTGAAAGTTCATTCACTAGTTCTACTAATGAGTACCAGTTGTCACCTGTAACATTTCTCCTTGTGTTTTCAATGGGTTTCACCAATCGAAGAACAGCCTGTGTGGGAACACTGTGACCTTTCTCATGGCTGGGAAGGGTATGACTGTCGCTGCCTTTTCCAAAATAAATATATGCATTGTACAAGTAACCTGTATGAGTGTCAGTGAAACACTGAACTTTCAGGCCATACTTTGCTAGTTTGTTTGGCATGTACATTCTATACCCACACCTTCCACCAAAAGGAACAAGCATTTCATCTACACCCACAGTTGCACCTACAGAGTAGCAAAGTTGATTGCTTTCGATAAAACGCAAAAAGATTTGTGAAATTGCTGCTGATTTGTCTGTTTTCTTTCTATCCACCCGAGCATCTGGATTGTCAAATCGTAATGCAGACAATAAAAACAGAAATCTTTCTTTGCTAACAGTGCACCTGAAAACATCTCTGCCTGTTCCATCAGTTGTTAACAAGCTGTAAACCGACTCGTTCCCCGACTTGAAAATAGCTGAATACACTAATACACAATTAGAGCCTTCAAATCAATGACATCAACATCTTGTAGATAGTATAAGCGATCGTTAGCATACTGTGCTCTAAGCTTATATGTTTTCAGATTTGTCCATCGAATAATTTCTTCTAGAATTCTGGTGTAAAGAACAGATTCCATACCTCCAAAACAGCAGGGTTTTCTCCAAGACTTTTCGCCATTTATCGCAGTCCAGGAAGCTGCAAGACGATGTTGTGTTGCCTTGTTCTTATGTTAGCTGGTGGCTGATTTTTTTCTCCATCGAAAACATCTATTCTTACTAAAGAAGTAAGCTCCATCGTCAGCAGCTGTCACTTCTTCATCACTTAAAGTTTCCTGCTCTGAATTAGTGTCGTGATCAATAAATATCTCAAAATCAGGATAATTATCGCTGTCATCAAAGTCTTCATCCGAAGATTCAACGGGGAGATCTTGAAAACTGCGCAATTGCGCAATTGCGAAGAATTTGTGGCGTCCTGTGTGAAAGGTAGCTCACACGTTGCATAGAAGGCCCAGCTTTCCCCGCCATGGAGAAACAATAGCATGCAACGAAAACGCGGCACGCAAACACTATGGTACGTCTGTGAGACCTCTCAAGGCTAATAATTACGAAACAAAGAGCAGTAACAATGCTGGCACGTGTAGCTTGACGCCAATATGAAGATACACAGAAGAGTCCATTTGCCTTTGCAGGGGTGTGAGAAATATCTCGACACAAAACTTAGTAGCGGTCTGAGAGACGGTCTATGGTAATTAAGGGTTATTGTTCAATTTTTTTCTTCATTAGCTGCAGTGACTGTTTGGACGCCTTCTCCTTTATCCGATGATATATTCCAGAATAATCTTAAAAAAATCATTTAACCCTTAAAATAATACTTCCCTTATCATTTCCAAATTCTATTCCCATAATTTTACACACGTTTGCATGCAACAGCCTGGAGATAACATCGGTTATCAATGTACCAGCATTTTACATTTGCGTATCTCATGCTTACACTAACTTGTGATCTTGCAGCCGGGTTCACACAGGCAACAAAAGTATCGCCACTGCTAATGGCGAACTGCAGTTGCTTTGTAGTTGCATGTGTGAATTCCTAGTTTTCGGTGGCGCCATTTAAGAACTTGGTTCTACTTTGTTGCGCCATTCTGCCGTCTCCACAATCTTCACGATAACGTCATTTGATTGCTACCTCTCTGCTGGATTCAGACCTTTCTAGTACGTATTCGTTCGCAGATAGTGCTTTTGTTTGTGCGTTTGCTATTAATATGTCGAAAAAGTGGTCAACAGCAACAATTATGAGATTCTTGGAGGTGTATCAAGAACGAGAATGCCTTTGGAACCACAAAAGCGAATCATACAAAGACATAAATTTACTTTCACTGTAGAGAACAGCAAGAAGGTCTATGTTTTATCACTCAGCTTTAAAAGAGACTTAAGGGCATCGTAAATAGCATCCAGCACTTCGCACAAGAATACTGAAATAGTATTTTTCGGGACACGGTAGGTGTAGGCTACTGGAGAGATGACATGGAATCACCACTTGCCAAATATCGGAGAGTTACTTGAAGTTTCACACGAGCAGGGATTGCATCTCTCATATGTGTATCCGATCTTTGAATAGAGCTTGATACACATCTCAACAAATACTCGAAATTCGTCTTCGACATCCGAAAATGGTTTACGAATGAATTTTCATCTTCGAATGTTAATTCTTTTATGAGCGTATTTGTTGCTCCCATATAATTTCTGCGCGATATCCACTTACGGATCCATTTGCGTTTCCGTTTCATTGTTGTTAACTCTTTGCTCAGTTCTAATGCCACAATTTGCGCTACAACATTAAACGCAGGCCCGAATCATTTCAGCTGAGACAGGTGACGCCATTTTTGCAAACTGCGCAATTGCGAAGAATTTGTGGCGTCCTGTGTGAAAGGTAGTTCACAGCGCCATTCCAGAATGACTTGACTTATGGCGATACTTTCGTTGCGTGTGTGGACCCAGCTTTAAGGCCCGTCCACACGCAACGATCTGTCTGCGCAAATGTCTTCGCACATCACATCTGCGCAGACAGATCGTTGCGTGTGTACAGAAGATTTGCACCAACCAGAGGTGTGTGCAAACCTGGAAGTTGGAGTTGGAGGTTTGAGCGAAATCTCTCAAATCTGTGGGTTCAAACCATATCGGCGCAGACAAGTTGGAGCTTGTGGACAGGAGATCGACGCAAATCTGGCGCGAAACAGCAGTTTGCTCAGTCTAGTGTTTGTATTTGCTCGCAAAGGGCATTGAAATGGCTGATACTCGTCAGTGTTCTCGAGAGTTTGTAAGTGAATTCATTGAAATATATAGAAACTACCCATGTTTGTGAAAGATTAAATGTATAGAATATAGTGACCGAGACAAAAAGACAGCTGCGTACAATGCTCTAATTGAAAAATTGCGGGCAGTTGACGCCTTGGCAAACAGAGAAACAGTAATAAAAAATTAAAAAAATCGTTGCAAACTGTTTACCGAAAAGAGTTATCCAAAGTTCAGAAATCTAGAAGATCTGGTGTAGGAGTAGATAATGTATACCAGCCAACGTTATGGTATTTTGATCTGCTTGGCTTTCTTCGCCAAGACCAACCAGGAGTACAACTGAAGATGAAATTGGAGTGTCAATGTGCGAGGAAATGGTACGCGAGACAATGTAAAACAATATATTTCACAAACGTTTATCAAAAGTTTATTCAAAAGAATATATTTGTATGAAAAATAACAGAAAATTAACTACTGTTATAAAAAGAACTCATCCTTTAAGACGGCGTAAATAGCTTCACATGTGTTGGGTATTATTTCACTCAACGCTTGTTTCGATATTGCAGTTGAAAATTCCAAATCCTTATAGCTGCTTCATGTTGCTAGGAATCTTAATGTTACCGCCAGCCGTACATGAGGAGAAATAACCCTTCTCATACAAGTATTTTTTCTCATAATATGAGGGCTTACAAGCTGTGAGAGATAATTATAAGTTTCGACATCCATCCGCAAATAATTTCTCCAGTGCCCACTTTAACTTGCTGCCTGTATAGTTCTCTGCTGGTATATTATTCATTCAGTTACATATTTCGTTATATATTTCGCCCATAAATTTATTATAAGCATGGCAAAGTGTTTTATTGGATGTCAGAAATCTAGCGACTTTCTGGAGATTTTCTATATTAAATCTGGCGACAATTGAAGCTCCCATGTTGGTCATCCTGCAGTCCACGCAGGTCTTCTTTTCTTCTGCCATGTGTTCCGTTACAGGACCCAGGTCTTTTCTGCGAGTATTGGTTAATGGATTTGTAGTGTTGTTTGTTCTGTGCCGGGAGCCCAAAGTTTCCTTTTTGAAAAATGGCACTTCTTTGTAAATGATAAGGGTCATCGTTATTATTATTTCTGACATGCCAGGTAAACTTTTCCAGGACGTATTATTTCAGCTCGAATTCAAAACTTTTATCTACATTTTGAGTTCCTAAAATGCAGTAACAAAGGTCAGAGGTTGTAATTTTGGTATTCAGTTACAGGACACGTTTTGAATCTATAACGCGCATTTGTGAGTGAGGGGTGTATTTTCGTAATGTGGCTGCGTTTTGAAATTTTGTTGTAAGAGCGTTTTTGTTAGTTCAAAACAAGTGAAAGCATGAGGAAATAGTGCGAAAAACGATTTTCATCATAATGTCCTATCTTCTAATGACTTTTTGCTATGAAATTCATTTTGGTGGGTTCTCGGCGTATCTGTTCTGTTTACTTTGTTCACTAAGTTTTCCCAGAATAGCCTTGTGGTGTATTAAATTGGTTGTATGGTTTACGAAGATTTACTTGTGTTTCTGTTACCCCATCCCCTCCCAACCCGATTTTTACTTTTACTTTTTTTGCGACATACACTGGCGGAAATATTTATTGCATCACCTCTTACAATTAACACTTTTTGTTACAATCATTGAATAACTGAGCTACATTTGCCTGATTTCTATAAGAAATATACACAATAGTTTTTGTCAATTTGTTTTTATTCTTAATTTTTGTTTGTATAAAAATGTTGGTTTTTATAATTTAACACTTTTTTGTAAAATGAGTGGATGTGGATATGTCAGCTATTCTATTTGCTAGTGTGAAATGTGAATACTGATGTTGAAAGAAACACTGCATATTAATGTTGTAACATAACACTGATGGATTTTAGTGTTTGTATTGTCTCATATGAACACACTATTGCATTTAATACTTTGTTGCTCCACCACACGCCTTAATCACCACTTGGCATCATGAAGGCATTGAGAGAATTAAGTTTTTAATGTACTCCTCATTCAGTTCATAAAACCACACATGTACCAGGGACTCAAACAGCTCCTATTTATTCAGTGGCTTCTTTTTGGTGATAGCATTTCCTATAACCTTCCAACAGTTCTCAATAGGATTGAGATCAGGGCTGTTTCCAGGCCACTCTAATACTCTAACCCCATTTTGTTGAAGGAATGATTTGACCTGAAATGTAGAAGTACGTGATAATTAACCAAAAAAATAATCTGCTTTGCGTTGGGTACAAATATTAGTCGTAGGACTCACCTTCAAAGCTCTATGCCAATGTGTGGAGTCATCCTGAAAAATCGAATTGGAAACATCTCCAAACTGGTCTCTAATGGTTGGCATAAGCTTCCTTTCAAGGATGCTTATGTAGGCATCTGCGTTGACTGCAATCGAAGTCCAGATGACCTACTCCGTGACTGGAAATGCAAACCCAGACCATCTGTCCTTGTGGGTGTTTGACTGCACGTATTCTTCATGATGGCAAAAATTCTTCACCTTTTCACGAACACTGATCCATCTGAGCCATGCAGATTAAATTTGGACTCATCTGAAAAGATTACTTTGTTCCACATCTCTTGTGTCCATGTCACATGTGCCTTTGCCCATTGTAGTCGCTGTTGTCGCATTATCTTGGTCAATAAAGGCTTACTTCTAGGACAACGGGCTGAGTGTCCAGCCTCCAGTAGTCTATTTCTTACAGTTCTACTGCTTACTGAGATGTCGCACATTTCTTCCCAGCCTTGCTTTAGTTCAGTTGATAGTAAGCGACTGTTTGGCAGTAGACGCCCTTTTCTGACCCTTTCTCACGATAAACATTTCCTTTTTCCCTGTATTTTTTCAGTAACCTCGAAATCGTAGACTGATTAAACCCTGTCTTAGAGACTATCTCTCTGGTTCTGAGACCAGCGGACGAATAAGCAAGTATAGCAGCTTTTTTTTTTTCCTGGCGTTAATTCAACTGACCTGCCCATCTTCTCATTGCAAAGTCTCAACTCAAAATGGCAGTATAAACATTGGTTTCATTGTAAAACCAAACAACAACAAAGAGTTGTGTATTGTTGGAAAACGTGTGAAGAAGTCAGATTATTGAGGCAAGAATATGCCAACAAAGTTTAGCAACCATGGGACTGGTATAACCTGAAGCAAACTGCTGCAAAAGACAAAGTGATGAAGTAATTTGTGGTGATGCAATAAATATTTCCACCACTGTATATACATAATATGCACCAAAATACTTGTTGGACATTTTCTCTGTTTATACATCTTTTCGAATTATTTATTTTGCAGTACATAGCTTTTATAAAGAAAAGTGTGTAAAACAGGTAGTAAACTTGAAAACTGGGCTACAGCATAGATAGTCCAGTATCACAAGCAAGATATCACTCTCTAGTCCAAATATTTTATCAACATATATTGCATTACACCAACATACTCACCCAGTGCATTTTAGTGTTGCTGTTAAACCTATTTTAGTGAGTTACCAGTAAATCAAAGGAGTGGGAATGTGTTCAGTGGCACTGTGATTCCCACTATCAGCCATTTCGTTGCTTTATCAGCATTTTCACTAGCTTGCTTTTCCAATTGGTGTGGACGATTTAGTAAATTAGCAGTTCTTATTTGCATTTGGCACTCTTTGATTCACAACAGCAGAGTTCTTTCCAAGTGGTTACATGGAGTGTTGCCTCAGGCTGTACCAAATGGTACAGCTAGAATAGAGGAGAAGCATGGCTAAAATCTGCAACTTTCCACAGTTTGTTAAATTGGTTAAATTGAATGTTGATATGGCTCTTTCTTTCTCTGAGCTTTTGCTGTGTCTCTAATTACCTCAGTGTTAAATTTTCCTTTTTTCCCCTCAGGCCATACTTCGGTATGCTGTTTACAGTAAACTATATTTGTCATCTACTCTAAGGCATATAACTCGGCTACAGTCAAGGCTGTGACATACTTGTTTAGAGAAGATTCTTTAGTGTTTCTGTAACTAATGGTGGCTAAACAGCACTTACAGCCTACCTAGTGATGGAAACTGAATTACTACAATGTAAATCTGTGGTTAGTCATTGTCTAAGTTGCACATAAACCAGTGTCAATGGACCACTTTGGTCATGTTGAGAACAATTCAGGATAGGTTGTGTGTTTACTTAAGGAAAAAAGTGTAAATATTAAGTAAAAAAATCTATTGTTTCAAAGACTGTACATATAAAGTATGTAGGAATAAATGTTCTAAGTTTTATAAAGAATAAAATAAAAAAAATTTAATACTGAAAGTTGTATTTCCCAAGTTTTGGTCATATTAATTCAAGATAAGGTCAGTCATTTAGCCACTTCATATTATGATAAAACTGTGTCTTAAAATAATTGTAGAATCAGTTTGCTAGAAACTCATTTGTTCTTTATACAAGCACATAAGAAAACAAACATGTATAATGTACTTAAGTTATAGAAAACAAATTAGCAAAAGAATTGTAACAATTGGCCTAGAAATAGTTTAATTCCCCTATAGAACAGAACATCTAGCCTCATTCACATCTGGCATCTTTTTGTGGTAGAACTTTGTGTGTCTCTCAAGAATGCCGTATTACTTTTTTTCCATGTGATTTTGCAAATCTGCCTTATCAGGAAGTTTTTGCAGAGGTAAATAGAAATTTTCCTTACTAACTCGAAACCCCATATTGGAACAGTCCAGAACCAAGCCCATCAGTATATCAGGGTGGCAATTCTGGAAATCTTGTGGAATTAAATTTTACCTTGAAAAATCAGGGAATTCCAGGAATTTCATAAAATGTCGGGGAATAGTGCATTTTTAACCTAGCTCAGAAACTGAATTGTATGGAGTGAGTTTTATAAATCACAAATTTTAAAATATTTAGGGTCGACAGAAGCGTCCGATCCCACGCGTCGGCTTTGACCCGTGACGTAAGGGTGTTGTGTGTGACGTCAAGACGGCGCGGAGTTTGGTTTGAGTGTGGCTGTCTCCAGTTCTGTTTTACTTTATTTTATTTACTTTTCTGGTCTGTTCGTTCTATCTCGTGAGATTTTTTTTTTTTAAATTTAAAAACACTTATTACTTATTTTAATTATCTGTTTCCTCGAATTTCTGTTTTAGTTTATTATATTTATGTTTCTGATCTGTTCGTTCTATCCCGTGAGATTTTTTTTTAAAGGCAAAAAACACTAATCAGCTACTGAAGCATCTTTATCTTCTATGGGTTGCAGGGGTTACGACCCCTGGGGAGGTGGGTGGGTATTCATGCATGGCTGTCTTCACTTACAACTTGTAGCTGCGCAAGGCGTCTAAATTTGTTTATATTTAGTTTGCCCCCCACCCAAAACACCCCATTTCCCGCGCTTGTCCCGTTAGTGTCATTAGGCTTCTTGTGGAAAGTGTGTGTGTTTGTTTTTGTTTCCGCCATATTTGTGACGTCATGGGTCAAAGCAGACGGGTGGGATCGGACGCTTCCGTATTTCCAATATTTAATATTTCAAAGCTTGTTATTTATATGAATCTCATTACATATAAATTATTGATGCCTAAAAACTGTGATTAAACTACTGCTTATGGCGGTATATAGCTCAGCTGAAAGGAAAGAAGTCATAGTGTGATATGTTGCCGCCGCCCCCACTCCCTCCCACTTCCCACCCCCTCCCACTCTCTTCATGCTCATCATTAATTGATCAGGTAGATTCTTGCAGAGCTACACCTAAATCATATTTCTTGATATTCTTCCTGAATTATACAATTTGCTTGCAGTAGCTACCATCATACCCTCAATAATATTCTCCAGTACATGTTTAACTTTAATGGGAATACCAAAATCTCATTCTTTGCGTGACTCAATAACCTTAGGTTAATGGAATGTTGTGTGTTCATAATTTTGTATTGCATATTTTAGTATGTTACAAGGGTAGATGAATTAATGAGTTACTTAGGCAAGAGCGTTAATTAGGTCTATCATGATACAGGGTGTTTCAAAAATGACTGGTATATTTGAAACGGCAATAAAAACTAAACAAGCAGCGATAGAAATACACAGTTTGTTGCAATATGCTTGGGACAACAGTACATTTTCAGGCGGACAAACTTTCAAAATTACAGAGTTACAATTTTCAACAACAGATGGCGCTGCAAGTGATGTGAAAGATGTAGAAGACAACGCAGTCTGTGGGTGCGCCATTCTGTACGTCGTCTTTCTGCTGTAAGCGTGTGCTGTTCACAACGTGCAAGTGTGCTGTAGACAACATGGTTTATTCCTTAGAACAGAGGATTTTTCTGGTGTTGGAATTCCACCGCCTAGAACACAGTGTTGTTGCAACAAGACGAAGTTTTCAGTGGAGGTTTAATGTAACCAAAGGACCGAAAAGCAATACAATAAAGGATCTGTTTGAAAAATTTAAACGGACTGGGAACGTGACGGATGAACGTGCTGGAAAGGTAGGGCGACCGCGTACGGCAACCACAGAGGACAATGCAGCTGGTGCAGCAGGTGATCCAACAGCGGCCTCGGGTTTCCGTTCGCCGTGTTGCAGCTGCGGTCCAAATGACTCCAACCTCCACGTATCGTCTCATGCGCCAGAGTTTACACCTTTATCCATACAAAATTCAAACGCGGCAACCCCTCAGCGCCGCTACCATTGCTGCACGAGAGACATTTGCTAACGATATAGTGCACAGGATTGATGACGGCGATATGCATGTGGGCAGCATTTGGTTTACTGACGAAGCTTATTTTTACCTGGACGGCTTCGTCAATAAACAGAACTGGCGCATATGGGGAACCGAAAAGCCCCATGTTGCAGTCCCATCATCCCTGCATCCTCAAAAAGTACTGGTGTGGGCCGCCATTTCTTCCAAAGGAATCATTGGCCCATTTTTCAGATCCGAAACAATTACTGCATCGCGCTATCTGGACATTCTTCGTGAATTTGTGGCGGTACAAACTGCCTTAGACGACACTGCGAACACCTCGTGGTTTATGCAAGATGGTGCCCGGCCACATCGCACGGCCGACGTCTTTAATTTCCTGAATGAATATTTCGATGATCGTGTGATTGCTTTGGGCTATCCGAAACATACAGGAGGCGGCGTGGATTGGCCTCCCTATTCGCCAGACATGAACCCTTGTGACTTCTTTCTGTGGGGACACTTGAAAGACCAGGTGTACCGCCAGAATCCAGAAACAATTGAACAGCTGAAGCAGTACATCTCATCTGCATGTGAAGCCATTCCGCCAGACACGTTGTCAAAGGTTTCGGGTAATTTCATTCAGAGACTACGCCATATTATTGCTACGCATGGTGGATATGTGGAAAATATCGTACTATAGAGTTTCCTAGACCGCAGTGCCATCTGTTGTTGAAAATTGTAACTACTGTAATTTCGAAAGTTTGTCTGCCTGAAAATGTATTGTTGTCCCAAGCATATTGCAACAAACGGTGTATTTCTATCGCTGCTCGTTTAGTTTTTATTGCCGTTTCAAATATACCGGTCATTTTTGAAACACCCTGTATATGAAATAAGAGAAATATTTAAAATAAGCCTACTTATTGTTAGCTTAGTCATAATGCAGATCATTTCTGTATTACAAATAATTTGTATATATTTTTAAAAGTGAAAAAGCAGGTCTGGTGTGTCTACTTCTGGCACCAAGCATAGCGAAGATGGAACCAAAACTAAATATGGCCCTGTTAGTGGTCGTAGTTCAGTGGTATGTTTCTGGGCTATAACATATTTAATATGTAAGAAACGACACTGTAATACTTTAGCTTACCTCACAGAAGACTGTTTCTTCTGATGTTCAAATAAAATGTGTATAATATGAAAAACCAATTGTGTATTTCCTTAAGAAAAACTCAACTTCAAAACTGATGTCACGAAAATGACTCCAGATAATAACAAAGAAATGCTTCTATAACTAATTCAGTAGCAGATTTCATTTTTATGGTAAGCTATTGTAAGATTGGCAGATATTCAAAATAAGCTTAAAAATTCACTTACCACTGGCCGTAAGTGGGGTAGCAGCCAAAACTGGAGCCTTGAACTTCCTGTTGTCTAGTTAACTAGCAGGCACTGTTGCAGCACTCAGCACACTTTTCGGTTAGTGTGCGATACTGGACATCCCTCCACCCCACCTGTTCCCGGAAATCTTAGTTGTGGTGACAAAGAAAAGTCATTAGTGTGGTATGTTGTCCCCCCCCTAGCCCCCCTCCCTACTTCCCACCCCTCCCAGTCTCTTCCTGCTCATCATTAATTGATCAGGTAGAGTCTTGTAGAGCTACACCTAAATCATATTTCTTCTATTTTAGGTTTAAAAGTGATAATTTGGTTGTTTGTTGTCAAAGTCAATGAATGTGAATGGCAAATAAAGCTTCTGGTAACAAATTGACCTGTAGTGTAGCCTAATATTCATCTTCACACCATTTTTATACACACTTTACGTTATATAAACTAAAACTGTCAAATAATTTCAGGAAACATGTAGTAGATTATGGACAAGTCTCGAACACCTTCTCTTCGCCACTCTGCCCGCTAAACCCCCTCCCTCCCCATCTGCCTGCCCTTCTGT
This sequence comes from Schistocerca serialis cubense, assembly GCF_023864345.2. NCBI lineage: Eukaryota > Metazoa > Arthropoda > Insecta > Orthoptera > Acrididae > Schistocerca > Schistocerca serialis. The sequence continues at coordinate 67,624,405 of NC_064648.1, read as the reverse complement.
GCCCTGCCCTCGGCAGTTTTATTCTGGTTCCTGGATCTACTTCATTGAATTGGCTACTCCTTTCCCACTCTGAGTGACCTGACTGCCATGTTGTTTCCTAAATTGTATATGTCTCCTGTTGACTGCCTTGCAATGTTCTCCATACCACACAGAGTGAACTCTGGAAACAATCCTTCACAAGTGCACAGCCCAAGTCACACTGTTCTCATGTTTAAGCTTTCTGAAAAACAAGTGGCTCGGTACTACACCAAAATTTATTAACAAAAGCACTATCATATGTAAAATTTGCGACTCGACAGAGACTTCGTGGTAGGGAGGATGTTGCTTGTAAACTTAGATGGAAAGTCATTCATAGAAATAAAAAGTTACTTCAGATGTGCCCCAGGGAATTGTATTGGGGTACTTTTGCTTCATGTACTGTGTTAATGACCTTCCAAACAACATAATCTCTGACTCTTTACCGATGATGCGGTGATCTGTAATGATGTCATCTGAAAAAAGCTGTACAAATATCCAATCAGATGTTTAGTTGCAAACGTGTCAATATTTGCATCTTGTTTAAATAATCAAGAATGTAAAATTGTGCTCACAAGATACAACAAAGTGTACTGTTGGGTTGATGCACAAGTTCATATCATTTTTCCAGAAGTGTGATAAATACAAGATACACATAACGGAGACTTTTGTCATCGGTAATATATTCTCCTTCAGTATTTACAAGTCTGTCAGGGCTGGGATAACTTTTCAATTCTGTCACTAGAAATCGTGGTTTTGAGGCGAAAAACTCAATGAGCCATGTTTGGAGCACATTTTCATCTGGAGAAGGTAAAAATATGAGTGTGCAAGATAGGTGAATAAAGGTGGGTGTGGAATGACAGCAAAGTTCAACTCCTGATAGTGTTTTTGTCAGACCAGCAGAATGCGGGTGGGTGTTAACGTGGAGTAGCATCTTTTCATGCAGTCTTTCTGGTTGTTGTTCTCAGATTGTCTCTGCAAGACATGTAAGTTGTTGGCAGTAAATTTCACCAGTGCTTGTTAAATCTCGGGGAAGAAATTCGTAGCACACCACACTGTTGCTGTTCCACCAGATGCATAACATTATATTTTGTGGATGCACACCAGTCATTGTATGGCGAGTTCTGCTTTAACCATTCCTTTCTTTTAGCGTCGAATGAAATAAGACTTGCACTTGGCGGCTGAACTTCCCCGAATGACTCCCCCCCCCCCCCGGCCGACGATGCCATTCGCTCATTTCCATTTCCCCATGTTAGCATAAACACTCCATTTATTGTCACAAGTAATGATAGACTATAGGAGTTGTTGATTTTGCTCTCGAGCCAAATGATAAGCAAGCAGAGAAAGCATGTAAGGCTGCCCACTGATTTATGTAATTTTAGAGTAGAGCTTGTCGTCCCCGTGATGGTGCGATAATCACAGTTAATCACACTTGCAGTTCTCGAATATCCTGCTGTGTATCATTACGGATTAATGTGTATAACAATCTTCGTCAAAGCCTGACTGTCTTCCTGAAGTGATCCTCCTTAAAATGAGGAAACCATTTTCTTGTCATGCTTTGTGCAAAGAAAGGCATTATCCTCATGCACACAGGTGAACAAGACTTGCGCATGATCTTAAAAGGTGTGTGCTAGTTTTGTTTACCCTCTTTGCACCGATTTTACCAGTTATGACATGTTAACGGTCCAAGAACTTTGAGCATTGTACTCGATAATGGCATAAAAGCTGAAATCTAGATAGTGCAGAAGATATATACAGTCAAATGGTTGTTCAGTTTTAGTGCAATAACCATTCGGACAGCAGTTGGCAACATTATCAGTGAAGGGTATGTAAAGCTTGTCCAGGTGATACAGAAGTGAGTGCAGTTGTCGTAATGCGGAAACGCAGCAATTTGTGTAATGTGCAAAACATCGCCATCATTGGCTTTTGGCCCAAGTGTGGAAGGATTTCCAAAAATGGCTAAGTTTGTAAACTGTTTGCATGACACTGTGGCTAAAGCGTACTGTGCATGGCAAAATGGCACTACCCAAAACTGGCACCAAGACAACTGGTGCATCGAGGACCGTAGATGACGGGTGAACGACACCTGCAGAGATGTGTGGGTGAATAGGCGTGCAACTGACGAGCAGCTGACCACCCAGATAAACCGAGGGGATGTAGACAGTCTCTCCTCAATGACTGCCCAACAAATGAAGCTGCACACGGGTCTTTGCAGCAGGTGCCAGGCTCTTGCACCTGTACTGACTGCTGCTAGGCAGTGACAAAGGCAGGAATTTGTACACTAATGCTGCATCTGGACGTCCACTGAGTGGTCGCAGGTAGCCTTTTTGGATGAATCAGTTTGTGTTCCATTGATGTGAAACGTCTGAAAGCAAACACCCTGCAACAATTGTCAGAATAGTGCAGGCTGGAGGAGGGAGTGCTACGGTCTGGGGCAGTGGTGGTCAAGTTTCAGCCCAGGGGCTGCATGCAGCCAAGCAACCAACAGCGGAATCCAAAAACACCGACTAACTTTTAAGAGTGTACCTTTCCTGCACAGTCAAAAAGAAGAATATTGAGAGAGATAGTAATATTTTAATATATGCTTAATTTTAATTGACAGAGTGAACTTGTTTGTGAGCTAAAAATATTTGACTGCTTACCTCAGGGGCAGAGGAATAAGTAGTGCAACAACGGGAGGGATTAGAGGAAGTAAGGGCTGTCTCTCTCTCTCTCTCTCTCTCTCTCTCTCTCTCTCTCTCTCTCTATCTCTCTCTGTGTCCCATCCCCCCCCCCCCCTCCCCGCCCCAGTCGCTCACCTTGATCAGCTCATAAGATATAAATTTTCATATGGAAGTTACATGCATTTGTGAAATGTGTAGTACAGAGATCATCATCTTCAAATGTGTGACACTTATTTGTAGCAAGGAGCATTAAATTAATGAAGGCTATCTTGAGGCAATGTAGTGAGTGCAAGAAAACTGACATTCAAAACATGTAGTGAACACTAGTGGTAATATTACATAAAGCATTTAATTATAAGTACAATTACTGTTATTAATCACTTAATCATCTGCTCGTACAAACAATGCTACAATACTTCGTCAGGCAGTTACAGTGTCACAACTTTGTGGTCGCCGAGGATGGTAGCAATGTGGAACAGGTAAGTCAGCGTGATGAGTTCTGAATGTACTTGTGGGCTGGCAACTGACCTATTGCACTCTTACTACACAGTCATTGGGGGCTGATAACACGCTAATCTATGTAGGTTACGAAACTTGTAAATAAAATTGAATGTTTGTCTGTTTGTTAGGATTGTATAATCTTAAAACATAATAGGCCAATTTATGTGTGATTTCACAAAAAGACCTGCATTGTCTGCAGAAATTTTCCACCAACAATGTACTGAGGGAAAGACAGTCCTTCTTCTGTAGGGAGAGATTTCTGTAGGCTCTCACATTTTGGTAGTCCTGTGTAACAGTTAAACAAAAAGGAGTAGCCTGTACAATAATTTTTGTGTGTAAGCAGACTAATTAGTTTATCCGATTGAGCTGAAACTTCGTACAGTTGCTGTTGATTTCTCTTTAAAAGTAATCATACTGAAAGAAGCATCAGTTGTTAGTCCTACCGACCACGCAAGAGAAAGAAAGAAATAGGTGTTTCTCGAGGAAGCGAGGATCACCAGGCGAGCGACGACTCGATCGTTTGTGGGTGACTCGGACACGTGCGTCAAAATCAGAAGACAGACACACGGGAAAACATTTGGAGCTGCTAGATTGCATGCTTTGGAATCTGTTATATGTGCAGGCTTTGTGAGGGAGACAGCAGAAAAATCTTTCTGCACAAGACAGAAAGACCAAAATTATTGTATACCCCAGAGCACTTGAAATAGACTTATTCATACACTGCAATGATGAAGAAATTTTTCTTTTACTTATTCTCTTCAGATACAAGTGTCTGCTTCATTGATGTGTACCTACTTCCACTAAATTACAAAACCGTGCCGAGCTTTAATTAATATTAAAATCTGTACATGTGCATCACAGTGTGGTGCCCCACAAGCCGGTGTCGGCTCTGGAGCAAAATAGTGTAGATGACTGCTGGTCTAGGAAATGTTTACGTGGCGTTCCCCGGTTGGTCTCGTCACTCTGGAAGGCACAATAGATCGACACAGTTATAAATCTATTCTTGGGGACTGTGTCCGTCCATATGTGCAGTTTTGTTTTTCCTCTGCAGGAAGTATCTACTAGCAGGACAATGCGTCGTGTCACACGGTGTGAATTGTGCGTTCAGAGAGCACCGGGAAGAGTTCACTGTACTAGCCCGGCCACCAAACTCCCCTGATGTAAACCCAGTCGAGAATCTGTGTGACTGTCCCCGTTGGGCTGCTCGCACCGGGGATCCTCGACTGAGGCATCTAGTGCAGCTGGCCACTGTACTGGAGTTGGCAGGTTCCGCATCACTGCTGGTACCTTCCAGAACCTCACAGACACTCTTCCTCCACTCCCCTCAGTTGCCCGCACTGTGAAACATGGGTATTTGGGCTTTTGACAGTTGTTCACATTAATGTGACTGACAGTGGCGTGACGTAGTTATTTGGACCTGCTCGGATACTCCTCTCCCGTGGTCAGTTCTTCTCCCAAACACCTTAATGGACATATGTTTGGTATTTCTGATGAACATTCTTCCTCTTTAATCAGAGATTGCACGTTTAGCAATATGACAGGTAATTGTGGCCGATGCACAGTGTAGTGACTGCCCAGTTCCAAATTTTTGTCAACGCCTCATTACGTTCTCCAGGAGATGAGAACGACGAGGCCTTTGTGTCTGGCCACTTTGATCACCACTGGCCTTACCTACCTGTGCTTTTTACTTGTGGAGCCAGTAGGAAAGTACTGTCTGCCAAACCAGTGGCCGACACACGGTCGAACAGTGGGTCCGTAGCCTGTGACGCTATTTGGCTACGGCACTGAACTTTCAAAAGAAAGAGGCACATGATGCGAGCTGCGAAAGTTTGCATTGCATTCTGTGGTGGGCACTTTGAACATTTTTTGCTAATTTGCGAGAAAATTACATCGTGTGATATGTAAGGTAATAAGCAGTGGGCCTACTAACATCTTTGTTCTTTACCTGTGAGGAGTCACTGCCTGAATTTTGTCACCTTTTTTAATAATCAGTGGTGACTAAGAAAACTGAATAGTTGGTATGTAAATTTTTTAATTTTGTGACATTTCATCTGGTTTTTGGTTTGTTGCAGTGGTGGGCAAGTTAGTGCCTCCAGCAACTAGCAAAGTGGTATTAATAAGTCTTCCAAAACCTGTTTTTTGATAACAGACAAATCTCTGACAGTTACTTTGGTGTGTTTTAGTACATTCTCATACTGTGAAAAATGTGAGGGTACAGGGGCACTATGTAAATCTCTCGTGGCGTACCTTGTATGTCTTTCCAAAAAGCTATTATTTTGACAAGTTTTTATGAGTGGCTTGAATATTTTTTGTATTCTTTCTCTTACACCCAAAGAAACATTTCTGTTATGTCAAACTGATTCGCAATGGTCCCCTCCATCTTCCAAATTTCCTCGTCTCGGTTTATGCTGCTGCTTACTGTGTGCTTCACAAGGCAGCACACTCCTTAGCATCTCTGCTACATTCACTGAGGTGTTGAGCTGCTATGATGATCCTCTTAGCTCTGTACTTGTGTGTGAAGAAAACTGGCACCAGATCTGAGCAGCTCACACTCTCTGGATATGTCAGCTGGCTATCACCTTGTGGATTTTGTATTATGTGGACATACCTAATGTGGCAGTTTTAGATTGGAGCCATTCTTTGCTCTACACTCGCGTTAAGTACTGGTAGGTTTCAGGGGTCCAAACTGTCACTTGTACGACACTGCTGACCTCGGCAGAGTGTTATGCTGTAACTGCAATGGAATGCTTCGGATGGTGTTTTATTTTGAAATGAGTGAAGAGACTACTTCTGGTCCGTGAGAAGATTTAGGTATGACCCTTTACAACACCAGAAGGAATTTGTCAGATCTGATTTCGTAGAACCACTTTGAATCCTGCGAATGGGAGGCCTGCTACTTTCTCCTCGGGCCTCTTTGCACTCCTTTGTTATAGTGTCCACACAACAATTGTATTGAAGTAATACAAGCTAATGTAGAGTTAATGTGACAGACCCTGTGTTTGTAGATGTAGTAAAGGGTGAAAAAGAGTGCTTTCTTCCGCTATGCCATTGGTCGAGTTATTGATTTGTGATCCTGTAAGCATATACTCAGTAACTTTTCTTCAATTCTGCTAAGTTTCCAGTAAATTTTGTGGTAAAAGTTACATAGTGGATATCCCTCGAATTTTTTGTAGTTTGAGGGATATATGTGCTTAATGTTTCAAAATACTAATTGCAGACTGGTCTGTTATCTAACATAACATTTTCTGAGTTTAAACAATGGAAAATCCAGGATGTATCTTAACACTATGATAAAAAGGATAGTTGCTTGACAAAGGCCTTGTTGGCCGGAAATTATCTTTCTGACAGTGCGTTTCTGCGACTCAGTATCTCCGCTATATAGTGTGTAGCAACTATCCTTTTGTTATTTTCTGAACTTGGTTTGGAGATACAGTTTTTATGATGATGTGTGTGATAAAAATAGTGAAGTGCTTTTAAATATTCCATGAATGTGAACATTTCACTAGGCTACACACTGATCAGTTGCCACAACCATTGTTTGGTATTCACATGTATTTGCTCCACCATCTCTGAGCAATATCATCTTTCGACCTAACTTCTACCTCTGGCTTCATAATGGATCGATCACACTCTAGCCAATTTCCTTTATACTGACTGTTTCTTATGTGGTATCTTCTGTAGAATGTTTAGGTATTAACCGACTGACCGATTATGTACAGTATGAAGATATTTGAAATTGTAATTAGTGGAACTTGAATAATAATGGGTATAAGTGTGGCAGTCACGGTTAGCTCCCAGTGCCCAATCGTCAGTCTCTCCCACAGGGTCAGTGGTGGCCCTTGACGGTCCCCTGTGTGTCCTCGTATCAGTCTATTTATCGTGAGCCTGCAGTCAATTTGTGAATCAGTTTTCCAGCAGGTGGCTAGAGCTCTTGCTGCTAATTGTGACATGGTGTGTTCGTGCACAAAGGTAAAGACATAGTGATTACAATTTTTTGTTCAGCTCATATTACATAATCATTAAATCAAAGAAACATATAAGTGACATCAGGGACACAGGTTCACTGCCGTCGTCTTACATGTGGGGGAACAGGCCTGTGCCTGTTCTGTCTCTGTGAAGTTTGTCCACCTTTTCCTCAACTGACGTTTGTCTCTGATTACTTTCAGTTTGCAGTTCAGGATTATCTCAGTTACTCTTCCATCCTTCATTCTATTCACATGTTGTTTCCACCTCCCTCTGTATTCAGTTATTTCCTCATTACAAGCACTGACATTAAACTCATTTCTAACATTTTCATTCTTTATTTAATCTTGTTGTGCAGCAGTTCCCTTTCCTTAAAAATCTCATCTATGCCGCTAATGTTAGAAAAAGATAGATTGCTATCCATCATACAGCAGAGATGTTAAGTCGCAGACAGGTATAACGAAAAGAATTGTATACGTGTAAGCTTTCGGCCAGAAGGCCCTCTTCAGAAATGCACGCACGCACGCACGCACACACACACACACACACACACACACACACACAATTCACGCAAATGTCTCTCTCTCTCTCTCTCTCTCTCTCTCTCGACCACTTTCCATGACTGCTGGCTGCCAAGGCCTGCCATCCTTGCTATTTGTATTTTGTTATCATTGTACTTTTTTATCCAACATACAACAGTAATAGTTTCACCATAATTTCATGAAAGACATTGTATCTTTCCAGGTTTTATAGTTAAGTGTGCTGTTTATTGTTCTGCATATTGCTTGAATTTTGTGCAGCTTAATGCCATGCCAGTGATCTGGGTTCAGTTACTGCCTGGATCAGAGATTTGAACGGGGAGTGGGTGGTGTTCTCTTCATCATTGTATCCTCTTCAATGCAAAAGTCATCAAAATGGTGTCACCTAAAGACTTTTACCAGGTGACTGGTGTACCTGAAGGGAGGTCATGTTTTATTTTCATTTCTGCGAGTATATGGTATAACTGCTAACTGGAAGTTGTGTTCACTTTCTCATATTACTTTTTCACTTTCTTGTATTATTTATCTTCTTCAAATATTAAAGCACTTAGATTAATTTGTTTACATAATTTAACTGCAGGATAATTATCTGATAATGCCCATTTTAATGACATTGTCAATATTAGTTGTATAAAGAGTGGATGAAAGAACACATGAGTCTCACTCCCTGACTGATTTTTATCTCATTTGTCCTTTGCTCTCTTATTTATTACAGTTTTTGTTTCATGATATAAGCTTTTGATTGCCTTTAATAGGTGTGGTGGGTAAGTAGTAGTGTAGGTTCATTTTAGTGATATTAAATTGAAAATAGTCATCGTTGATAATTTTATTCTTTATTTATTTTCTTCTAAATCTAGACTTAACTATTGCTCACTCTCATTTTTTAAAATGTAAATACCGTTTTCTTTTAGTCAGCTCAGATATTACTTTATATCTTCTTCATTGCACTGAAAATGGTAAGCTGTGCTTCAATTAATTCTATGGTTTTTTTTTTTCCAGGAGCAGATATTCGTTATGAACTGTAGATTAAAAATGAAGAGACTGCAGAAAGGTAAGAAATTAAGGTGGTGTGACATACATAAATTAAGGACTGAAAGCTATTGATAGTTTCAGACAATGTGTTAGGCAACGATTGGCTGAAACGTGGAGAAAGAAATAAAACAGAAGACAAATGAGTAGCTTTGAGAGATGAAAAGTGAAGGCAGCGAGGATTAGATATGGAGAAAACAGGGCCTAGATTACTCGGGAGGAATTGAATTGATAAAAAGAGGACAGTAAAAAAATGCAGGAGAAAGGGAAAAGAGATGTGTAAAACATGCTTGACTGAAAGTTCAGACGTGTGTAAGCAGGAATTATTAGAACATAAATGCAAGACTGTGGCAGCATAAATGACTGGAGCAAACCTACACAGTCCAGTCACATTAATACGACAACTGCATATTTTAGACATCAGCGTGCAGTACCCACTCCGAAGGTAGCTGGCAGCACTAGCAGTGGAGGGTGTATACAGTGGGTCGTAATGCGGAAATGGAGCGTTTTATCGGGCGTCCGAAAGGGTGTGATCCTCGGGTTTCGAACTGACGGTGGAAGCACTTCTGAATTGGCTAAGTTTGAGAAGCGTTTGTGTGTGACTGTGGTTAAAGTGTACCGTGTATGGAAAAATGGGGCTATCCAAAACTTGTGGTGACGCAACTGTGGTGCACGAGAGGCTATAGATGACGTGTGAACAGTAGCTGTGGAGGTGTGTACAGGTGAACAGATGCGCAGCTGTCTAGCAACCGACCACACAAATTATCAGAGGAGTTACTGACAGTGTCTCCTCGACGACCGTTCTGCGAAAGTTGCCGCGTACGGGCCTCTGCAGCGAGTGCCCGGTTTGTGCGTGCCGAATGTCGTCCGACAGCGACACAGGCCGGAATTTGCATGCCGGTACCGCAGTCGGACTACCACGAGTGGTGACGGGTGGCCTTTTCAGATGAATTAAATGTTATGCTCCGCCAACGTGAAACTTCTGAAAGAAAATAATCTGCAACAAATCTTACAGTGGTTCAGACCAGAGGAGGCAGTATTATTGCCTGGAAAATGTTTTCGTGGCATCCTCCAGGTGATCTCGTCATTCTGCACGGTGCAGTGGATCGACCCGAGTGTGCACCGATCCTCGGGGACTGTGGGCATCCGTACGGGCAGTTCGATTTTCCTGTGCACAGTGGAATCTGCCAGCTGGACAGTGCGACACATCGCGCAGCTTGCAGTGTGGGGAAGGCGAGCCAAAGGTTGTGTTTCATTGGCAGGACACTTAGAAGATGCAACAAGTCCACTAAAGAGACAGCTTACACTGCACTCGTTCGTCCTCTGTTAGAATATTGCTGCACGGTGTGGGATCCTTACCAGGTGGGATTGACGGAGGACGTCGAAAGGGTGCAAAAAAGGGCAGCTCGTTTTGTATTATCACGTAATAGGGGAGAGAATGTGGCAGATACGATATGCGAGTTGGGACGGAAGTCATTAAAGCGAAGACGTTTTACGTCGCGGCGAGATCTATTTACGAAATTTCAGTCACCAACTTTCTCTCCCAAATGCGAAAATATTTTGTTGAGCCCAGCCTATGTAGTTAGGAATGATCGTCAAAATAAAATAAGAGAAATCAGAGCTCGAACAGAAAGGTTTAGGTGTTCGTTTTTCCCGCGTGCTGTTCGGGAGTGGAATGGTAGGGAGATAGTACGATTGTGGTTCGATGAACCCTCTGCCAAGCACTTAAATGTGAATTGCATAGTCGTCTTGTAGATGTAGATGTACGTGCGCAGTTCAAAGAGCTCAGAGATCAGTTTACCGTACTCCCTCGGCCACCGAACTTCTCGGATGTAAAGCCAGAAGCCAGTAGAGTACCTGTGAGACTGTCTCGGTCGGGGTGTTCACTCCTCGGATCCTCAGCTGGGAATCGTAGTGCAGCTGGCAAAGGCACTCGAGCCTACATACGTCCACACCCTGTCCGTTCCTTCCAGAACCTCGTTTACTCTCTTCTTGCATGTTATAACAATTTCTTGGATAATTTAATACTTAACTTGTGTCGGCCTGTGGTTCATTGATAAGAACATCACAAAAGTTTCGAGCTTCACAAAATTATTTATCGACATTAGTTCACAACCAAACTGCACCGACTCCGGAAGTAAACGAAACACTGACTGACCTCCTCACTGAGTCCCTTTATATACAAACTTAACAATTATCATTGTTAATTTATTACAAAATGTAACTTACAATTAAAAACAATTTCATCTAAATAATTGCTGTTACATTTGTTCAGGTTATAACATATGATGTAGAATAATATACTACTTTTATCATCATCTTTGGCTTTTGGTGTGTGAATTAATTCACAATCTGATTTCAACAATTATTTTGATTATACTTTAATTTCGTAATTAGTGACTGTATGGATTTTATTGCTAACATTTGATCGAAGTATACACATCGTGCTTCGCCAGATTGAGTTAATTAAATACCCGTGTTTTCTTAGTTACCGGAATTTTGTAAATTTGTGTGATGTAAATAACAAGAGGCAATTAATTGCATAATTTACAAGCACCATTAATTACAATGAATGACATAAAAATGAATAATGAATGAAATTACATCACTGGGTAATAGTTATTTTCATTTGAACCAGGATGAGGTTTTTGTGTTAGCTAATTCACCAATTGCAATTAATGGCAATTAGAGGTGTTAATTATTTATGCTAACATGTCCGAAGCCTCTTAATATTTGTTGATAAACATTTATTACTTCAATTTTATGATCTGATATTTAATTTGACAGGTGTACATTACTTTGTCAATGACAACAATCTATTAACAATCATGAGAATGTACGTCATTCCACAATATTCTATACATCTTCACAAAGAAGAATAGGTTCTTTGGACAAACTGAACCGAACGATACCTATAAAGATACACATAAAAGGCTCTAGGAAGCAGTGAATCATATGATAAATACACGGATGTATATAAAAGGGTGGCATCAGACAGTTCATAATGATGTCGGAGGAGGCTGTTGTGTAATAACGTCCCACGGTGGTGTACTCTGCAAAAGGGCATTTTTTAGGCTTTTGATAGCTGGTCACGTTACACTGACTAGACAATGTAATTTCTGCCTATAGGAAAATCAGAGAGACCATTGGAGATAAGAGAAACAGTTGTATGAATATCAAGAGCTCAGGTGGCAAGCCAGTACTCAAAAGGAGAAGGGGCTGCTGAACAGCAGAAGGTATACACTAAAGAGCCAAAAAATTATGACCACATCCTATTGCGAGATTCAATCTGCATCGACTCTCTTCTGGTATTGTAAAAATGTAAATCATTTTTCACTTCTACATGTCTCACCACACTTACGGAAGAACACTCAGTGTAAAAAGAAATCGTGGAAAATTTGTGATTTGACATGAAAATGAAGCAAAATTATTATTTTGCTTCTTATTAAGAAGATAGAAAAGCTCATAATTCGCTTTGTAATGTGAGAGTGCAGTGAAAATGGGTTAACTTCCTTTAGTAGATAATGACGACACATGCGCCACCCCACCTACCTTAGAATTGTTAGTGTTAAAACTAACTTCTCGTGAAACCTTTACGGGGACGTGACGTGACGTTTAGCCCAGTTCTGTACTGCACCCCCACTCCTCTCCCTCCTCCCCCTATCCTCCCATACCGTTGACGACCTGCGAATGTCGCATTGCATGACGTGTGAATTGGCATTAGTTATCAGGGAGTGCCATGTACTCCAGAGGCCTCGTTTTAAGTTGGGTCTTTTGGTGACCTCTCAGATTGTACAGTCATACAGGATATGATGAAAAAGTAGTAGGACTGATTTACTGTAAGCCAGACAAACCGATGGAGGGGAGGCCGACTGGCTGGGAGTTACGGAAGGGACCTTCACGAACAGAACGTAACCCTCTGCAATCGTGTGTGGGCCTGTGGAGGGTGAGCACGCTGTTCTTTGTGAAGTAGTGTCATCACGTACGGCACGGAACATACTCTGGAGTGGTGCTACACTGTGAATTTTTGCTTCAAACTTGGAAAAGCTGCTGCAGAAACCTTTGATGTGCTCAAGTAGGTCTACACGGATGCCGCCATGAGCCGCCAGTCGATGAAAATGTGACAAAAGTGAAACAACTTACAGGCCCTAATTCTTGGTTATAGATTTGTCTGGTTATTAATTAGTTAAGCCTTTCTTATAGAACCACTCAAACCACAGTTACAAAAGATTCGAAAACGAGAAATGTTTCCACGTCGTCGGTGCCCAGATTCTAGACTAATTACCGAAAAGTGAGTTGTGTGGAAATTTCGACAGAAACTCCGAAGTGTGTTTGGAAAAACAATTGCGTTGTTACTGAAGGCAAAAGCTGGTGTTGTCAGTATGACTTTGGTGTTGTCAGTATGACTTCGAGAGGAAATGCCAAAGTTTGGAAAGGCACAAGGTACGTATCACCTGATTCGAAGAATACCTGGCAGAGCGAATCTAGACTGAAGACTGTTTTTCTGGTCTTATTTGATCTTCGAGGAATTATCCACAGGCAGTTCGTACCATTCCGGCAAACCACGAATGCACAGTTTTACCTGGATGGTATAGAGGGGTAGTGAAAAAGAGTCAAATGGGTGTGGCTGGACATAGTTCGTTCCCGGAAGCTCCACTGTGATGTTGTGCTGTGCCACACGACGCCATCAGTGCGGGAGCAGGCGGCCGAGTACGGCGTTGCCTCACCCTCCCTAGAGCCCAGATGCGGCTCTGCTGGACTTCTTTCTCTTCCCTCGCCATTAATGGGACACGGAGGGACGACGTTTTGACTCCGTCGAAGACAGTGTGCCGAAGCACCCGGTGTTGGAAAAGCTCCCGAGAGTCGTACCTGTGATACCTATACGAGAGGTACCTCGAGTACTCTCCTCTCCCGTGGAACCTGTCCCCTCTGCAGAAAGTACAGGATCTGTCATTACCTGTCCACTTGACTGCGAGTGGCGTGTCAGTGGTAGAGCTAGGCATCCTGCACAGGGTAGACAGTATAATATCTCTTGGCCCGTGCTAGCGGATAAAAATCAGTTCCACGACCTTTCTATTGTTATTGGTTTAAAGTGAAGATAAATCGCGAGGTGGCGCATTTTGCCTGCGCGAGTGAAATGTTTATTCCTAGACTCCGTGTTGCTCTGTGGCGAGTGAATAAAAGAAAGAAAATTGGAATGTGACTGGACTTCATTGTAATGCAGGGTAACGAGAGGATGTGTAAGAAGTGTGTGTGCAATGAAACGGGTGTTGTTAGCTGCCATATTCAATAATTTGTGTTTCTTGAGATTCACAAGCGATATGTAATGTTAATGTGGAGTTCAGTAATGGCCATAATACAGTCTGTTGTTTTTCGAAGGTAATTGCGCGTGTTTAATTTTGATCAAAGGATTCTGTGACGAAGTATTATGTACTACAAGCTCGTATAGGACTTCGAACATTTGGTTGTCGATGTTTGCTGTAGAACCTGCTTCAGTAACACGGTCAAAAGCATAGAGAAAGAGTTCTCTGCTAAAAGGAACTCATTTCACTTGCAGACAATCATCGAATGACCAAGTGTGAATGGCAGTGTTCCAGTTCGAGAAGATCCTATAAAAGTTTTCTTTCTCTTACATTTCAAAAGTTTTACAGCAACCGTCTGAGTCGGCAGCTGCATCCACACCACGAGAGTGACTTGTCTACGTGTACGAAATTACGTACGTTGTGGGGGTCATTGACGTTGCACAAAATATTGTACTTCACAGGCATACAAACACAGACGCTACACACACTAGTTCAATAAAAACGAGTTTAATATTACCAGCTGTAAAACCATTAATTTCTTCTTTTGAGCAGTAATATAGTAACGGTTATCAGGGAGGACTCAGGGTGTTGTAATGGCCCTCCTAACTGACAAGTTTGAGGTGCTGTCTTTCACTGAAACTGAGCCAGTGAGACTCTCTTCACCTGTTTTGTTAAGAGGAGGCAAACACGAAAGGTTAGGGGTCTGTTAATCGTTGGCAGGTCAGACGTACAGTGAATTGTGTTATCCCTTAGGGCAGGGGTCTCCAAACTACGGCCCGTGGGCCGAAACCAGCCCGCGTTAGCTGGCTCGTAATGACGTTTAATATTGTATTATTTGAAGACTGATATTGCTTCATTGCAAATAATCCACATTGGTTTGTTGCTTGACTCCACCATGAAATATTGACATCCCCACTGCTCTTTAAAAATTCTTCATTCACTGTCAACCTTTCGTTTCTTTTCCATATCTGTACAGAACTTCACAAAAGATTGTAACCTGAGAATAAAATTGTGCTATTTAATACTAATAAAACTAGGGACTAGTCTGCCTAAACAAAATGCAATGAATTTATTTTTAAAGTACTTTAATTACTAAATTAAATGCAATTACACTGTAGTTCGACTAAAAAATACAGTGAAGAAATACTCAAGTCATGCTATACGTATTTCTATTTTCCTCGCCCCTTCGAATTCAAACTTTGAATTGTCCCACACTTCGTCGTCTCACCTGCTAGTACAGTGCATAAAACACTAAAAAACCCGTGAGATACTCGCAACATAGACACAATCACGCAACAGAACTATCAAATATATGCTCTGGCTCTGCTACTCGCTACAAGACTACATAACTAAACTTATTGTTGCGCCGCTTGAAATAACAGTGCGTTGAGATACTCTACCTCTGTTACGTCTTGCAGTAATAGTGTTGCTAACAATGATTTTGAGATTTCGTTAACTTTGGAGGACGCTTTCGTGAAGAATGTGCAGTGACATACTTTTTTGTCGGTGAAATTCGCCAGAATAAAATACGCCAGAATTTCAGTCAGGTACGTCCACCAATCAAAATTATGTAATTAAATAAAAATCATAGTTCGTTTTAGTGCTAACTATTCCCATAACCTTAGATTTTTGCAATTTCATCTTTCTTTTAGCCTTATATTACGGTGTTCGTGGAGTGCTAGGGCGCTTTAATCCCACTAGGTATATCTCGGCCCGTGTGACTTCGTGGAGGAGTCAATGTGGCCCGCGGACTAAAAAGTTTGGAGACCCCTGCCTTAGGGAAGTGGCAGTGAGGGACAGGAGAGGTCACCAGGTGCACACAGTGTGTATGCCTGGAGGCCTCATTCAACATGTTGAAGAGGCTCATTCCAGCAGCCATTGAGGGAACAGCGTGCAACCAAATGCAGATTGTGGTGCATGTTGGAACAAATTATGCCCGTCATCTGGGCTCAGGGGTCATTCTTGGGTCATTTTAGAGACTGGCATAGGAGGTTGAGAAGACCGGCCTTGTGCGTGCAGGTTCAGCTAAGCTCACAATTTTCAGCATTGTCCCCAGAACTGATTGAGAACCTTCAGTGGAGTGGAAGGACTGAACCAGAGACTTTGAAGGTTGTGTGACGAGTTAGGCTGTGCCTTGTTGGACTTGAACTGTAGGGTTACCCTAAGTGGGTGAGGTGTGCACTACTCATCAGAGACTGCTACTCAGGTAGCTGACTGTGTGTAGCATGCACACTAGGGTTTTTTAGATTAGTCAGCTCTCCATCTAGTCCAGATAACGATAGCTGTAGGAAACCCAGAAGTATCAGTGTAAGATTGTAACAAATGCCTCCCACATGTGAGAGTATTACAATCCTAATGGTAAACTGCTGAAGCATTCCTAACAAAGTGCCAGAGTTTGAAGCACTCGTGAAAAGCAGTGACTCTCATGTAATACTAGATACAGAAAGCTGATTGATGCTGAAATTAATAGCATTGAGGTTTTTGGGGAAAATTTAAGTATATATCAAAAGGGTAGGCAAATGGGAAGTGCAGGTGCCGTATTTGTCACAGTAGACAAGAAACTCAAATCCACTGAAGTAGAAATTGAAGCACGTGATATTTTTTCGGCAAGACTCAATCTCAGGGGTGGACGTAAAAAGATAATTGGATCCTTCTATTGCCCACCAGACTCATTACCTAAAGTAACCAAAAACTTTAAAGAAAACCTCAGGTAACTTGTACGCAAGTTCACCAATCGTACTGTAATCATTGGAGGAGAATTCAGTTGTACAACAATTAATTGAGAAAATTACAGTTTTGTTAGGGGTGGTAATCATAAGACATCCTGTGAAACCTTACTAAATGCCTTCTCTGAAAACTATCTAGACCAGATAGTTAGGAACCCCACTCATGATGGAAAAGCACTGGTGTCCAAAATTAAAACAAAAAACTGCTATTTCCCTGCCCTGTGTCTAGTTAGAGATATACACATTCAAACTGTTAACAGATGTCCGTGCAATCGTGTTCTGCACGGCAGACCGCATTCCGGTCAACGGTCAAACACGCCAGTGATGACATCGGTGCACCTTTAAAACAGAGTGGAGTTTCCCGGGTAGTCAGTATCCACAATCGCCATGTACACAGTCACAGATGATGCAGTACGGCACAGAGAAGACGCCAGCCGGACTCGGATGGAGGGCTGTTGGAAGAGGTGAAGCAGGACAATTGCAAACTGATGTGACGCAGTGGCTTACTTGCAAATTGTTCTGTTGTTTCTCGTCTCTAGTGTCAGTTTAGAGAGACCGAAACCGTATCCCAAAGACTAGGGCAGGGCCCACCATATGTGATATCAGAAAGAGAGGACCTTTGTTTGGCTGTAAGAATACGACGGTATTACCTTAGTATTGAACAGCAACAAGCATCTGACCTCTCAGAATCCGTAGGACGTGTTGTCTAGAGGCAAACAGTGTACAGAAGGCTTCGGCAGAGTGGCTGGATACTTGCTGCACGTGTACTTATGACGAGTCCTCACAGAATAGAACATCTAGAGGGGAGTCGTCAACGTGCCTCCTGGACAGTCGAACAGTGGGCCAGCGTTCTTTTCACAGACGAGTCTCGATTTTGTCTGGAGAGTGATTCTTGTCTGATTAACATCTGGAGGTAATGTGGAACACGATTTCGGGATCCGAACATTGTGGAAACAGACCGATACCGAGGAGGATCCGTAGCGGTATACGCAGGGATTATGTTGGCCATTTGAAAACCTGTTAATGGAATTATATGGGTGAATTGGTAAGTATTAACTGCTGTCAAGTATCGTAACAAGATCTAGGGACCTCGTGTGCAGTTGTTACGAGGTGCTCTGGGCCAGGACTTTGAGTTGATGGGCAATAATGCTAGACATCGTAGAGCACGAGTGGTTGAAGTTTCCTCGGAAACGGAAGATATTGTATGCATCTTGTGACGTGCTTGCCCTCCCAGTTTGAATCTTGTCGAGCATGTCTGGGACGCACTAAGGATACGGGTTGCGTCACGTTAGCATCCACCAGCCACATTCCGAGACTTGTGAGCAGCTCTGCAGAAGAATGGGTGTTATTGCCTCAACATGACACTGGGGGCTTCATTCACAGTAGGATCCGTCGATGTCAGGCCCGTATTGCTGCCAGAGGTGTTCACACCCCATATGGACGCCATTAACGAGTTGTCTGTGTGTGAAAATCTGTTGAGTTGGAAAAAACAAAAATAATTTGTGTCTACCATTATGTTTGTTGCATTGGTTTACTTTCTGTGGTTTTTACATTGTTTCTACTTTACTATAACATATTTATACTGTTTTTAGGCAAAATAAATGTGACCTTGCAAAATTTATGTTCGTTGCTTTAATTTTGAACACCAGTGTATATTGGATCTAATACCAACAAACAGACCTGACCTCTTTGAGGATTTCCACATCAAAACTGGTATCAGTGACCATGTGGTTGTGGCAACAATGATTACCAAAGTACAAAGGACATCTAAAACAAGCAGAAAGATATAAATGTTCAGTAAAAAAGATAAAAAAAATTAGTAGTGTGATATCACAGTGAGAAACGTGAAACTTTGTACACAGGTCAGGAGCATGTAGGTGAATTCTGGCTCAGGTTTAAAAACAGTTGGCAACACACTGGATAGATATGTACCCAGCAGAACAGTTCATAATGGGAGGGAACCTCAGTGTCCGTGGTATTAGTCACTGTAAAGAAACAGATTACTGCAAAATAGCTACAAAACAAAGTTTGGGCTTAGTCCAGTCAAATAGCAGATATACCTTGCAAAAGGTGGGGTAGAAGAGTTTTTTTTCACTCATTCATATGGTTGGAATGATTAGAAAAACGAGTTTTGCCAACAAAATTTCGCTTGGGAAAACTTTCTGCAGCTTGGAAAATTTTGGCCTTTTCCAGTTTTTTCAAAATATCTCATTTTTTTCTCCTATCGCTTTAATGTCTATTTTCTTTTTTAAAGAGCACAAAATTCTCTACAAATTTGATTCTTGCCATTTTTTTTTCTACTCCCAATATCTAAGGCGCTACAGCGCCTCAAAAAATACCAATTTTTCAAATTTTGAGCATGGTGGCAAGATGCCTTATTTTTGAACACTATTTTTTCAGTTTCTGTTTGTGTAGTATAAATACATTATACATCATGTTATATGTTGGAATTTTTCCATCTCACTTTCAGGTATTCAATTTCTCTGTATGCAACATGAGGATTGCTGGGCACCCAACTATTGTGATTCTTACATCACTGCCTGAAGTTCACTATGGGCCACCTCAGCCCAGGTATTTGTAAAACTATAAATATAAAAATACATAATTAAGACACACACACACACACACACACACACACACACACACACACACACACACACACACACAAAATAAATTGTCTCAGGAAACTGAACTATTATTACCTGCAATAGCCAACCTAATTATGTAGGTAATTATTCTTGTGTATAAAAGCCACACAGTTGACATTAAAAATAAGTAGCTTTATAGCAATTAAAATGCATTGTCAGTTACTAAAAAATGTTGACAGTTCTGGGTGTGTAATACTTGTAATATCGCACTTTAGTGCACTCGAGACAGATATGAGCATCACTTCCAACATTTTGATGGGCCAGGTTCCCCAGTGTCACCAGAAATACCTTGAGTTACAGATTCAGGGTCTGTACATAGTTGATCCCAGATTGACCTCTTTAAAATGCGAGTCAGCCGCAGCAAGTTTGTTGATTTCGTCAGCGGTTTCCTCAACATCCTCCATAACATCATCTTCACTGCCTTCATGTTAAAATTTTGGCACGTTTTCACAGTTGACCCCAATACATTTATTGCAAATTGAAGAACATTTCAAACCCACTTTTCTGCAGGAGCACGCTCCGCCACAGTTCAGCTTGCATGAGCACGAAACAATGTGAAGAAGTGCTTCAGGTGCTGGACCTTGTCTCATTATAACGGGTCACTGTGATTCCAGCCCCATTTCTCAGGAAGTTTCCAGTTTCCCATCCAACTTTGGTTTTGTTGGTAAGTCCGCAACAAATGATGTTGTACAGCATCTTGTTTAGGTGGCAACCGTGCAAGATTGAGTTTGCTTCTTGTGGCAGACTTGGCAATTAGCTGGTACCGCAAATGGTATAGTGTGTGGGAACTGCCGACACCTCCATGCCTTTATCTACTTGTGTTGCAGGCCGGTAACCTCGTTTCTGTCCAGTAGCTGCAACACGGTGAAAGAACTTTCTGTAGCAAAATCTGTGGTACCACCCATGTGCAGCAACCAAATCATTTACATTTTGAATCTGCTCTCACTTGTTGACCAAATTCATTACCACGTCGTTTAGCCTGTTCTCATACTGTCGATTGCACTTCCAATTTCATTACTTTGTAAACAAAATTTCGTTTGGCATATGGCAATCTTAACTGCTTGGTTAAAAAGTAATCAGAATTCCCTTTTGCACATACGAAGCATTTCTCTTTGAAATTGAACTGACCTTTTTCCTGCGACCGATGTTCCATGACTGTTGGTTCCTGAGGATGTCGAAGGCTAGCTGCTATCATTCTCTTATTAATGTACTTCTTGTAGCATGCTTCATGCACCATCACTTCACTGAGCATTTTCAAAAAACGGGTGTGAGCAGACTCCCTGCGTTTAGCACTACAATCGATAAGTGTGCTCAGGCCTTTCTTTTTCACATTGCGTCCACCATTAACCACAGTTTTTTCACAAATGAAACACAAATTCATGTCAGACATACTCATTTTCAGCACCACAACGTATACTGAATGGAAGCGACTCCAAACTGTAGGACCATTATTGTTGTGTGCTAATAGCTGTCAGCGTGCTGTGAACAATCACCAGAGATAATCGCCTTCTGCCCGCCAAAGAATAAATACGCTTTTGTCCGCTAAAGAACAATTCCTACATACTTTTTCTTATAACTGATCATTAATGTCAATCAACTGTAGAAAATGAATGGCACCTGCATGCAATCGTATTACATATTGTAACACAAACTTCACGCAATCCGACGTGAATGTGTTCGTAGTTACTGAATATGACTCTGTTTGTCCTGGCAGTGCAACAGAGTGAGATGGTAAATTCCAATTAATAACATGATGAGTAATATGTTTATACTACACAAATAGAAACTGAAATAAGTGTTCAAAAATTAGGTAATTTGCCACTTTGCTCGAAATTTGAAAACTTGGTATTTTTTGATGCGCTGTAGCACCTTAGATACTGGGAGTAGAAAAAAATGGTAAGAATCAAATTTTTAGAGAATTTTGTGCTCTAAAAAAGAAAATAGGCGTCAAAGCGATAGGAGCAAATGAAACGGAGATATTTTGAAAAAAACTGAAAAAGTCCGAAATTTTCGAAGTTTTTTGACTGCAGAAAGTTTTCCCAAGAGAAATTTTGTTGGCAAAACTTGGTTTTCTAACCTTTCCAACAATATGAAAAACTTTAAAAAATAAAACCTTCTACCCAACCTTTTGCAAGGTACAGGCTTTTTTTCTGACAGTTTCACTGGACTAGCTATAGATTGATAATGCTGAATGAATCGCATTTGGCTGTCAGGAGAGCAGTGCAAGATGCCTTCAGTGACTACTGTAGCAGAATGTTGTCAATTGAAATTTCACAAAATCCAAAGAAAATCTGGTCACATGTAAAGGCTGTTAGTGGCACCAAAATTCTGTTAGTGGCGCCAAAATTAGTGTCTTGTCCCTAGTTAATGAGACAGGAACTGAAATTGAGGGTAGCAAAGCCAAAGCTGAAATCCGTAATTACATTTTCAAATGTTCCTTTACAAAGGAAAACCCAGGAGAATTGGCCCAATTTAATCCCCTACCACTGGAAAGGTGGATGAAATAAGTATTAGTGTCAGTGGTGTTGGGAAACAGCTGAAATCGTCAAAATTGAACGAAGCTCCAGGGACCGATGGAATCCCTGTTAGATTTTATACTGAATGTGTGGGTGTGTTAGCCCCTCTTCTAACTATAATCTATCGTAGATCCCTGGAACAAAAAACCGTGCCCAGTTCTTAGAAAAAGGCACAGGTCACACCCGTCTACAACAAGGGTAGTAGAAGTGAGCCACAAAACTACCGTTCAATATGCTTGACATTGATTTGTTGTAGAATCTTAGAAAATATTCTGAGCTGAAACATAATGACGTATCTTGAACAGGTGTAGCTGCTCAATGCCAATCAGCAAGGGGTTTCGAAAACATTGATCGTGTGAAACCCAACTCGTATTTTCCTCACATCGCATACTGAAAGCGAGGCAACTATGGAGTCACTGTTGGGATTGGTCAACTCATACAAAAACCTGGGTGTAACACTTTGTAGGGATACATAGGTTCAGTCGTGGGTGAAGCATGTGATAGACTTTGGTTTATTGGTAGAATACTGGGGAAGTGCAGTCAATCTACAAAGGAGATTGCTTACAAATAAGTGTGTGGGACATGAATCAGATAGGACCAACAGGCGATACGGAATGTACACAGAGAAGGGCAGCACAAATGGTCACAGGTTTGTTTAATCTGTGGGAGAATGTCATTGAGATACTGAAGGAACTGAACTGGAAGACTCTCGAAGATAGACGTAAAGTATGCTGAGCGAAGCTATTAATGAAGTTTCGAGAACCAGCTTTAAATGGCTACCCTGTGTATTAGTTCACATAGGGATCGTGAGAATAAGATTATAATAATTAATGCAAGCGCAGAGGCAGTCAATCAATCATTCTTCCTGTGCTCCATACGTGAATGGATCTGGAAGAAACACTAATAACTGGTACAGTGGGAAGTACTCTCTGCCATTCACCTCACGGTGGTTTGCAGAGTATAGATGTAAAAGTAGATGCAGCAAGGTTCCTATTTCGAAGGCTATTAAGTGTGTGTACCAATATGTGCAATAAATTATTTCTAATAAAATCAGTCATACTACTTTTTGATCACACCCTGTATCTTCCATGTCATCCTAATTTACTACTCCTTCTCTTTCCATAAATATTGTTTCAAAGTTAGCATAATTTGTATAGCTTTTCCCACATTTCGTGCTTCCCTTCTTCGCATAGTACTTGCTTGCTCTCTGTTTTTGATATGGCTCATAGTATAAAATGTAGTACATCAATCTATAATTTAAAAAGAAAAAAATTGCTACTTAATAAAATTGTACACTAGTATTAAAAAATTAGCAAGTTCACAGTTGTACTTTTACGACATCATAATTCACATCTGACAGCAGACCACATGAGGGCATGTCGCTAGTAGTCCCTGAGGTGAAGTGTGGCAGTGGTCACCTTCTTACCTTTGTACTTAATTTGTGAAGAAAACTGACACCAGATCTGAGCTGCTCACCTCTTTGGGATGTTTCTGCAAACTATTCTCGAATTGCTGAACTTCCAGTGTTGTGTTGTCTGTTAATGAAATAGTTAACAGTGGAGAATTTTCAACATCTGGAAGTGTCTCGGAGTCATCGTCTCACAGAACTGTATATATTTGTCCAGCGGAGCAGTTCTCGGAATAAATTCGAACACAGCTGGCTGATCTCGGTACGGATGGAGGGTCGGTGATGGTCCACCGTACACAGCCGCGCAACTGATAGATCACTGCTTGTGACTGAGAATATTCTAAGTATGTATTATGTTTGGGAGTAACCTTAAGAGCCTTGTGAATGAGAATAAGCCACTGTGGGGTACAGAAGGTGTGAGGGACATCACAATATGCGGACAATACTGTGGTAAGGAACTGCACAAAATGTGGTTGTAGAAGACTGACTACATGTACATCTACCTCCGCAAACCGCTGAGAAAGGCACGGCAGAGGGTATGTCCCGTTGTACCAGTTTTTAGCGTTTCTCCCTGCAACGTTCACATATGGAGCGTGGGAAGAATGATTGTTTTAATACCTCTGTGCGTGCTGTAATAATTCTAATCCTGTCCTCACGATCCCTATATGAGCAGCACCTAGTAACAGCAGAATGGATCAGTCAAGAGAGCTCAGTGGCTTCAGATGTCTGAAGAACAGGCACCACATACATATAATTAAGACGAAATGGCCAGTGATCTTTTCAGTGAGGACGCGTACCGGGCTCAAACTCCTACAGGAATCGGCGAAACGCCACGAGCAATGAGGATAGTGGGCGAGGGGCAGTACGTCGGCAGTGTGTAGGTAAGTGGACAATTTGGGTCTGGTGGGAGGCACGAGAGGGCAGTCCGTGCAATTGTGGTGACTACTGGGTCCGGGTGGCTTAGTGGTCGGAATATGTGCCTAGTAAGCAGCAGACCTGGGTTTGAATCACAGCCGGGGCAAGTTTTTCACTTTCCCCGTCAATTTCAGTCAATCCCCACTTGTAGCTAATGTCGGTAATTCCTCTGTGGCTTAATCTCGTGGAATTGCTTCTCGAACTGTACTCCTGTGTTACTGAATTTGGTGAACCCTAATTGAGTTATATACACAACGCAGCAGTTATAATTCTTCTTGTATTTAATGACACTGAAATAACAGGTTTACATTTGATCTGAAAACGGGAATAAAAGAATAGAACGTGGAGATGATGACTGTTTAAGGGCCCTCTTTAATAGTGCACTTACAGTATACGGGATCTTTGGAAATTCCCATCGTGGACTTCGACGACTTCTGGAGGGAGAGGAGTGAATATAAAATATTTTGAATAGGAACGTATGTCAGGAAGTACCGTCGAACAGTGCTGCAGAGCGTCAAAGTTCTCGGCAACAGTGCCTGTAAATGTACACTGGAGAGCCAAAGAAACTGGTACACCTGCCTAATACCCTGTAGGGCCCCCGCGAGCACGCAGAAGTGGGACGACACGACACGGCGTGGACTCGACCGATATCTGAAGTAGTGCCAGAGGGAACTGACAGTGTAAATCCTTCAGGGCTGTCCGTAAATCTGTAAGAGTACAAGGGGGTGGAGACCTCTTCCGAACAGCACCTTGCGAGGCATCCCAGATATGATCAGTAATTTTCACGTCTGGGGGATTTGGAGGCCGGTGGAAGTGTTCCTGGAGCCACTCTGTAGCAATTCTGGACATGTAGGGTGTCACATTGCCCTCCTGGAATTTCCCAAGTCTATCAGAATGGACAGTGCAGGTGATCAGAGACAGGATGCTTATGTACATCTTACCTGTGAGTCATATCTAGATATATCAGGTGTCCCGTATCACTCCACCTGCACACCCCCAAACCATTACAGAGCCTCCTCCAGCTCGAACAGTCCCCTGTCGACATGCAGGGTCCACGGATTCGTGAGGTTACCTCCGTACCTGTACACATTCGTACACTAGATGCAATCTGAAATGAGACTCGTCCAACCAGGCAACATGTTTCCAGTCATCAACAGTCCAGTGTTATAGTTAACGGGTCCAGGCGAGGCGTGAAGCTTTGTGTCGTGCAGTCATCGTGGGTACAGGAGTGGGCCTTTGGTTCAAAAGCCCATATTGATGAAGTTTCGTTGAATGGTTCGCATGCTGACACTTTGTGATGGCCCAGCTTCGAAATTTGCAGCAGCTTGTGGAAGGGTTGCACTTCCGTCACGTGGAACGATTCTCTTCAGTCGTTGTCGGTCCTGTTCTTACAAGATCTTTCTCCAGCCGCAGCAATGCCAGAGATTAGATGCTTTACCAGATTCCTGATATTCACGGTACACTGGTGAAATGGTCATAAGAGAAAATCTCCACTTTGTCACTACCTCGGAGATGTCCCATCGCTCGTGTGCCAACTAAAAAACCACGTTCAAATGCCTTTAATCTTGATAACCTGCCATTGTAGCAGCAGTAACCGATCTAACAATTGTACCAGACTCTTTTTGTCTTATACAGGCATTGCCAACCATTGCGCCATTTTCTGCCTGTTTACATACCTCTGTATTTGAATATGCATGCCTATACCAGTTTCTTGGCCACTTCAGTGTATGTATATACAGAGTGATTCCATGATGATGATAACAAACTTTGAAGGACAATGGAGAAGGAGAAATGTATCAGTTTGAGGTAAGGATCCATGTACTGGAAATAGGCAAGCCTAAAGTAATAAGTGAAAACTGTACCTCCAACAGTGGGCTACTTGTCCTGGTACTGTTTTTGCTAATATTGAAGGGGAGGCAACTTGGAGGTGGTAGTATGGAATAAAACAAGAAAAAAAATTGGTTAACTGTAAAATGCATACCTTAAGAGCTGTGAAGAGGGGCAGCAGCCTTTCCAGTAGTTGCAGGGGCAACAGTCTGGATGATTGACTTATCTGGCCTTGTAACATTAACCAAAACAGCCTTGCTGTGCTGGTACCGTGAATGGTTGAAAGCAAGGGGAAACTACAGCCGTAATTTTTCCCCAGGGCATGCAGCTATACTGTATGGTTAAATGATGATGGTAAAATAGGCCCCCATTTGGATCTCCAGGCGGGCACTACTCAGGAGGACATCGTTATCAGGAGAAACAAAAACTAGCGTTCTGCGGATCAGAACAGGGAATGTCAGATCCCTTAATTGGGCAGGTAGGTTAGAAAAGTTAAAAAGGGAAATTGATACATTACAGTTATAGAGGGAATTAGTGAAGATAGGCAGCAGGAGGAAAAAGACTTCTGGTCAGGTGAATACAGGGTTATAAGTACATAATCAAATAGGGGTAATGCAGGAGTAGGTTTAATAATGAATAAAAAAGTAGGAGTGTGGGTAAGCTACTACAAACAGCATAGTGAACGCATTATTGTGACCAAGATAGATACAAAGCCCACACCTACTACAGTAGTACAAGTTTATATGCCTGCTAGTTCTGCAGAAGATGAAGACATTGAAGAAATATATGATGAGATAAAAGAAATTACTTAGATAGTGAAGGGAGACAAAAATTTAATAGTCATTGAGGTTGGAATTTGACAGTAGGAAAAGGAATAGTAGGAAAAGTAGTTGATGAATGTGGGATGGGGGTAAGGAATGAATGAGGAAGCTGCCTGGTAGAATTTTGCACAGAACATAACTTAATCATAGCTGACACTTCGTTTAAGAATCATGAAAGAAGGTTGTGTATGTGGAAGAGACGTGGAGACACTGGAAGATTTCAGATAGGTTATATAATGGTAAGACAGAGATTTAGGAACCAGGTTTTAAGACGTTTTCAGGAGATGATGTGGACTCGGACCACTATTTACTGGTTATGAACTGTCGATTAAAACTGAAGAAACTGCAAAAATGTGGGAATTTAAGGAGATGTGACCTGGATAAACTAAAAAGAAACAGAGGTTGTAGAGTGTTTCATAGATAGGATTAGGAAATGATTGGCAAGAATGGGGGGAAAGAAGTACAGTAGAAGAAGACTGGGTTGCTTTGAGAGATGAAATAGTAAAGGCAGTGGAGGATCAAGTAGGTAAAAAAAAAAAAAAAAAAAAAAAAAATAGTAGAAATGCTTGGGTAACAGAAAAGATATTGAATTTAATTGATGAAAGGAGAAAATGAAAAAATGC
The DNA here is from genome assembly GCF_023864345.2 of Schistocerca serialis cubense. Taxonomy (NCBI): domain Eukaryota; kingdom Metazoa; phylum Arthropoda; class Insecta; order Orthoptera; family Acrididae; genus Schistocerca; species Schistocerca serialis. Next base: position 67,596,908 of record NC_064648.1, on the reverse strand, counting down.
AATAAATGGAGCAGGCAAAAAGGAATACAAATGATTCCAAAAGGAGATCAACAGGAAGTGCAAAATGGCTAAGCAGGAATGGCTAGAGGACAAATGCAAGGATATGTGACTATGGGTAAGATAGATACTCCGTACAGGAAAATTAGAGATACCTTTGAAGAAAAGAAAAGGGAAGGCAGGAAGGTAGAAAGAGATTATAGAGGGTCTATACAAGGGCGATGTATTTGAGGGCAATATTAAGGGAATGGAAGAGGACGTAGATGAAGATGAAATGGGAGATATGATACTGCATGAAGAGTTTGACAGAGCACTGAAAAACCTAAGTCAAAACAAGGTCCCAGTAGTTGATAACATTCCATTAGAAATACTGATAGTGTTGGAAGAGCCAGCCCAGATTTGGTGAGCAAGATGTATGAGATAGGCGAAATACCCTCAGACTTCAACAAGAATATAATAATTCAAATCCCAAAGAAAGCAGGTGTTGACAGATGTGAAAATTACCGAACTATCAGTTTAGTAAGTCACAGTTGCAAAATACTAACATGAATTCTTTACAGAAGAATGGAAAACTGGTAGATGCCGACCTCGGGGAAGATCAGTTTGGATTCCGTAGAAATGTTGGAACGCATGAGGCAATACTGCCCCTACGACTTATCTTAGAAGGTAGATTAAGGAAAGGCAAACCTATGTTTCTAGCATTTGTAGACTTAGAGAAAACTTTTGGCAATGTTGACTGGAATACTCTCTTTCAAATTCTGAAGGTGGCAGGGGTAAAATACAGGGAGCGAAAGGCTATTTACAATTTGTACAGAAACAAGATGGCAGTTAGGAGTCGAGGGGCATGAAAGGGAAGCAGTGGCTGGGAAAGGAATGAGACAGGGTTGTAGCATATTGCCGATGTTATTCAATCTATATATTGAGCAAGCAGTAAAGGAAACAAAAGAAAAATTCGAAGTAGGTATTAAAATCCATGGAGAAGAAATAAAAACTTTGAGGTTCGCCGATGACATTGTAATTCTGTCAGAGACAGCAAAGGACTTGGAAGAGCATTTGAACGGAATGGCCGGTGCCTTGAAAGGAGAATATAAGATGAATATCAACAAAAGGAAAACGAGGATAATGGAATGTAGCCGAATTAAGTTGGGTGATGATGCTGAGGGAATTGGATTAGGAAATGAGGCACTTAAAGTAGTAAAGGAGTATTGCTATTTGGGGAGCAAAATAACTGATTATGGTCGAAGTAGAGAGGATATAAAATGTAGACTGGCAATGGCAAGGAAAGCGTTTCTGAAGAAGAGAAATTTGTTAACATCAAGTATAGACTTAGTCATTCCTGAAAGTATTTGTATGGGATGTAGCCATGCACGGAAGTGAAATGTGGACGATAAATAGTTTGGACAAGAAGAGAATAGAAGCTTTCAAAATGTGGTGCTACAGAAGAATGCTGAAGATTAGATGGGTAGATCAGATAACTAATGAGGAGGTATTGAATAGAATTGGGGAGAAGAGGAGTTTGGGGCACAACTTGACTAGAAGAAGGGATCGGTTGGTAGGACATGTTCTGAGGCATCGAGGGATCACCAATTTAGTACTGGAGGGCAGCGTGGAGGGTAAAAATCTTAGAGGGAGACCAAGAGATGAATACACTATGCAGATTCAGAAGGATGTAGGCTGCAGTAGGTACTGGGAGATGAAGAAGCTTGCACAGGATAGAATAGCATGGAGAGCTGCATCAAACCAGTCGCTGGACTGAAGACAACAACAACAACAACAACAACAACAACAGCAATGAGCACTTGCTCACCTTCACTAGTGCGAAACACATATTCTCTATAGAAGAAGTGGCCATAGCTGTTAAGGTACGCATTTTAGAGGTCATGTTCACTAGACATTTTTTTCTTGTTTTGGTCCATACCACCACGTCTGAAAATTGCATACCCTGCAATCTTAGCAGTAACAGTACAAGTACTTGTATTCCACTCTCAGAGGCTGCAGAACAGTTTTTGCTTATTACTTTAGATTCATTTATTTCCGGTACAGGGATCCTGGCATCAAATTGATACATTTATCCCTCTCCATCATTCCTGGAAGTTTGGATCATCATCACGGAATCACCCTGTATATACACACATTTACAGGTGGCAGCACATGTAAGTTTGAGGCTCTGTAGCTTTGTTAGGTGGCATTTCTGTACATGGGTTTCTATTCAAAATATTACGTATCCATTCCCCTCTACAAGTTCTAGAAGTTTGTAACAGGAATTTTTGAATGTACTGTATTTTGGAACTGTATTATCATAGACTGCCTTTACAAACATGGGCATTAATAGAGAAATTGTGAATGTAGTGTAAAAGATACAGAAAAATCAGATTGGTGGTTGAGGAATGTCCAATGGCCCATAGGTGTGGAATGGTACCTGCTTATATTAACCATACCTCACTGCAGTACACATTTGTAGCTGGCTGGTCACCCTATGTGGCCAGATGTGTGTGACCTGTGTTGTCTTAAGTCTGGTTTGTCCACTAGGTGAGTCAGCACGACTGAAATCGTCTGCTCCAGCGGGTAAAAAGTGCCAGACCATCTCGACTGCGTGCCACCTGGCTCATTGTTGCCTCTCTGTGGTCAGCATGTGCCAGGAACTTTGCTGGATGAGACAGAAAGGCTGGGGTAAGCTACTTCTTCACAGTAATCTCCTGCAATGTTGGTGGTGAAGACCGTTATATAGTGCATCGGGTGAAAACTTTGATTATTTGGACTACTGTTTTGACGAGGAACACTTTGCAGTGGCTACATACGCACACGGATACGTGACTATGACAAATTTAGTATCAGCATTAGTGTAGATGAATTAAGGCAAATTGCTATGGATGTTTTGTTGCAGAACAAGAGTGTTTGATGTGCAGCCAAGTTCCACAAAAAATGCCTCGCGTATTACTAAGAACTTTGATCTTATTACAAACTGAAATGTTTGGATATGTAGGTGTGTGAAAGATGCTAGAGAAATTGATTACATAGTCATCTTTGTTAACAATTGACTATGAGTTCTCAGTTTCTTAGTAAGAGTAGACTTCCGAATATTTGTATCATTGTGTAGGAAAAGTTGACTTTTGCTCCTGACACGACTGGGAGGATGTGTTATACAACTGTTAAACATCTCTTGCCCAGCTCGTACACTATGTGATCAAAATGGCTTAAAAGTTCGTTGTGCCCTCCATCTGTAATACTAGAATTCGATGTGGTATTTGCCCACCCTTAGCTCTGATGACAGCTTCCACTCCTGCAGGCGTACGTTCAGTCAGGTGCTGGGAGGTTTCTTGGGGAATGGCAGCCCATTCTACACAGAGTGCTGCACTGAGGAGAGGTATCGATGTTGGTTGGTGAGGCCTGCCGTGAATTCGGCGTTCCAAAACCTCCCAAAGGTGTTCTATAGTATTCAGCTCAGGACTCTGTGCAGGCCAGTTCATTACAGGGATGTTATTGTCGTGTAACAACTCCACCACAGGCTTTGCATTACGAACAGGTGCTTGATCGTGTTGAAAGATGCAATCACCATCCCCGAATTGCTCTTTAGTAGTGGGAAGCAAGAAGATGCTAAAACATCAATGTAGGCCGGCGGTGTGATAGTGCCACCCAAAACAACAAGGGATGCAAGCCCCCTCCATGAAAACCACGACCACACCGTAACACCACTACCTCCTAATTTTACTGTTGGCACTATACATGCTGGCAGATACCATTCACTGGGCATTCTCCACACCCACACCCTGCCACATTGTGTACCATGATTTCTCACTCCACACAATGTTTTTCCACTATTCAACTGTCCAATGTTTACATTCCTTACACCAAGCGAAGATTCGTTTGGCATTTTCCGGCGTGACATGTAGCTTATGAACAGCTGCTCGACCGTGAAATCCAGGTTTTCTCGCCTCCCGCATAACTGTCATAGTACTTGCAGTGGATCCCGATGCAGTTTGGAATTCCTGTGTGACGGTATGGATAGATGTCTGCCTGTTACAAATTACGACCCTCTTAAACTGTCGGTGGTCTCTGCCAGTCGGCAGACGAGGTCAGCCTGTACGCTTTTGTGCTGTACGTGCCCCTTCATGTTTCCACTTCACTGTCATATCTGAAACAGTGCACCTAGGTATGTTCAGGAGTGTGGAAATCTTGCATGCAGATATGACGCAACTGACACCAGTCACCTGACCACATTCGAAGTCCGTGAGTTCCACGGAGTGTCCCATTCTTCTCTTTTTCAATGTCTAACGACTACTGAGATGACTGATATGGAGTACCTGGCAGTAGGTGGCAGCCCAATGCACCTAATATGAAAAAAACATTTTTTTGTGTTGTTGTAATTTTGATCACACAGTTCATTTAGTATATCAAGCATTCACAATGTTTGTACGATTCAAAATATTTCTCAATAAACCATACATGTTTTCAATTGTTAACAAGAAATGGATTATGCAATCAATTTCTTTAGTAATACTATCAAACAGTAATTATTCTCATTTGAATTTATTATTGGATCTTAGTTGTTCTCAGTAAAATAAAATAAGTTTTAATTTGAGATAAAAATTGTATTGCCTATCTTCAGTTTCAAACCAGACACCAAAACATGACAGCAGAATGGATTAGGATCCTTAAATACAGTATTTTGGGCACCGTACAACTTCTCTAACTAGGCCTAACCATTGACTTCACTGGATTCTACAGATCTGTTTATGTTTCAAATACACACCAATCTGTGCCCATTCCTACCATTGCAAATATGCGGGAACTGCAGTGACATACGCTTGAGGAGAAAATTTTTTTAAACTTACTGGAAAAAAAACAATTCAGCCATTCTCAATAGGACACTATTCCTCAAGGGACTTGTTACTTGCTCACTAATCATTAACAACACTTCAACAAGTAAGTGGATGTGATTATAACAAACCTGAACCTCATTAATAATTACATTGTGATACTATTCCTCCAAAACTTCATTTCATCTCTCATACATAGAAAACTTTGGCAGGATCAAAGCATTTGTATCAAACTTATCACCATATTTGGCTACTAAATTATTTCTGTCTCCTCTCTTTTCTCCCTCTCTCACTGGCACTGTGTCTTCTCTCTCACAGCAAAATTGTCTGTCTGCTTCTCTCTCTCTCTCTCTCTCTCTCTCTCTCTCTCTCTCTCTCTCTCTCTCTCAGCACAAAAAGAAAAAGTGCAGATTTGTTGCACGATAAAATTTTTAGCAAGGAAGGTGGGTTAGAGATTGAGACAGCTGGTTCTCCACGTTCCTCTCAGTCTTTTAAACGAGGTTCATATTGGTCTTTGTTGTGCTCTTACAGGAGCACTTCTCCATTAGTTTCTTTCTTTCCCCTGCCACAGCACGGTGTGTTGCTTGTATGAAACTAATTCTGTTGGTCAGTAAAGTTTTGACAGTTTATTTACATACTTAACAAAGACAACAATCAATTATTGACAAAATTATTTATTTCTAAAAACAAAGATGAGGTGACTTACCGAACGAAAGCGCTGGCAGGTCGATAGACACACAAACAAACACAAACATACACACAAAATTCAAGCTTTCGCAACAAACTGTTGCCTCATCAGGAAAGAGGGAAGGAGAGGGAAAGACGGAAGGAAGTGGGTTTTAAGGGTGAGGGTAAGGAGTCATTCCAATCCCGGGAGCGGAAAGACTTACCTTAGGGGGAAAAAAGGACAGGTATACACTCGCACACACACACATATCCATCCACACATACAGACACAAGCAGAAATATGTCTGCTTGTGTCTGTGTGTGTGTGTGTGTGTGTGTGTGTGTGTGTGTGTGTGTGTGTGTGTGCGCGCGCGCGCGCGAGTGTATACCCGTCCTTTGTTCCCCCTAAGGTAAGTCTTTCCGCTCCCGGGATTGGAATGACTCCTTACCCTCACCCTTAAAACCCACTTCCTTCCGTCTTTCCCTCTCCTTCCCTCTTTCATGATGAGGCAACAGTTTGTTGCGAAAGCTTGAATTTTGTGTGTATGTTTGTGTTTGTTTGTGTGTCTATCGACCTGCCAGCGCTTTCGTTCAGTAAGTCACCTCATCTTTGTTTTTATATATAATTTTTCCCACGTGGAATGTTTCCCTCTATTATATAAATTATTTATTTCGATAGATAAAAAATCTAATCACCAAGTGGCAGCAGAACACACACATAAGACTGTTGTGGCAGACAAGCTTTCTGAGCCAATGGCTCCTCCTTCAGGCAGAAGGGTTGAAGGAGAAGGAAGAAGGGTGAAGGAAAAGGACCAGAGAGGTCTGGGAAAGGGGGTGGTTTTTGGGAAAGTCACACAGAACAGCAGGAACCGTACGGGACGAGGAGGAAAGACTGATTGTTGGGGACTGCATCGGATGAGATTTGAAAACCTGAGATCTTAAAGGTGGAAGACAGGGTAATATGCAAGACAGAGATTACTACTAAAACATCGTGCACAAGTTAATAAGAGTGAGAAACTAAGTGCATTGTTCATAACAGAGGTGGGAGGTGGTGGTGGAAAAATAGACGTGAAAGACAATGAAAGATAGATAACTAAAAGGAGTGAAGCAAAGAGTAGTTACAGTGAAGGAAAGATGAGACGGTAGAAATTAATGTAAATCTTTTCTCCGCCTCTATTACATACAATGCACTTAGCTTCTCACTCTTGTTAACTTGTACACTGTGTTTTAGTAGTAATCTCTGTCTTGCATATTACCCTGTCTTCCACCTATAAGCTCTCAGGTTTTCAAATCTCGTCCAGTGCAGTCCCCAACAATCATTCTTTCCTTCTCATCCCACACGGTCCCCTCTGTTCTGGGTGACTTTCCCAAAATCTACCCCTTTTCCTACTATATCTCTCCAGTCCTTTTCCTTCACCCTTCTTCCCTTCCCTTCAACTCTTCTGCATGAAGGAGGAGCCATTGGCTCCGAAAGCTTGCCTATCACAACAGTTTGTGTGTGTGTGTGTGTGTGTGTGTGTGTGTGTGTGTGTGTGTGTTCTGACACTTCTTGGTGAGTAGATTTTTTATCTGTCTATTTACAAACTTAAGGCGCATTTTCATATGTACACACATGTAAGCAACAAATAAGGAAGCATAATATATGGTTAACACAAAAGCATGTGCCATCTAGTGCAGGTTCACTTGAGATAAAAATGCCTATCATTACTAGGCTACACCTAGTGATGTGGTCCAGACAAATGCCCAGTGGGCAGGACATTTATAAACGGGCATTTTCCCAAAGCAGTTTTAAGTGCCCAAAATCAGGTCATTTGTTAAGAAATACTTTTTGAAGATATTACTGCTACAATATATAATTTATCAATTAAAATAAGGGATGGGATGACACTTCCGAAATTAGAAGTTAATAAATATTTACATTTAAAAATATGTATTACCTTTATTACTAAGAATGAAAGGAAAGGAGAGAGAAGCTTTTTTTTTACTGGCTTTCCAATGTGCTGTACCAAGGAAGTGCCTGTGTTGCTGACACACACACACACACACACACACACACACACACACACACACACACACAATGAGTGTAACACACTTCATAATTTGTGTCAAATCCCTAAATATTACTGAAGATTGATTATTGAGAACCTTCTTGATAGTAACTGTATTCTTGAATGTTGAACTGTTTTCAGTGAAAAACAAAAGAGAATGCTTTTTTGTCAGATGTAACGACATTTTTTCTATTCTGCTCATTTCTTTATCTACTTTTGAAAGACTGCACTGCTATGAAGATAAAACGAGGACACTAACATAAAAAAGATTTAATAACAAAGAATTGATCCCCAAGACACTGGAATCGTTCAATTCTGATATTTGCCGATTCCTAGAGAATCGGTAACTGTTGGACTCGTCAAATCGGAGTCGGCACATGAATCGTCCTTAATTAAGATCGTTATGGATATGCATTTTTTACTCAAATTTTTTTGCAGTAGTAAAAATACTGCCGAAGGCTACCTACTTAATATAAACTATACTTTCTTTCAAGAATTACTTTTAAACTTGAGTTTTGTTTTCTTTTTTTATGTACTACCACAAGAATTGACCTCATTAAACATGTGTAGTTATGTTTACAGTCCAATCTATATTCCGTAACAACTCTTAAGCAGCTTTATCAGCTTGGTTACCCAACCAAAACAACAGTGTTACAAAACACCTTTTCCAATACAAAATATCAGTTTAAAAACTTTTATAAGTGCTGCTTATTAGTTAATCTTTAAAATGAATAAATGCCAGGGTGTTTATGAATTTTGGGCATTTACCCAGGCATTTATTCTGGACATTTGCCCCAACTTACAAATGCCCAGGCATTTTGCATCATTACTCTTAATGTTATAAATATGTGCAGCTTACTTTCAAGTATTGGAAAGCTTCTGTCTTAAAATTAGGTGTACAGTTTAGAAGCATGTACTGCCTGGCAGTGCAAGTAATTTCTTACTCCTAAACACCCCGTTATGAGAGTCGTCTTATGTGAGGTTGCAAGGAACCCTGACCAACTCCATCTCTCTTACATAAGAATACTTCTATGCTTTATGCTTTCCTGCAGCACACACGCCCGTACTTCACTTCTATAACTGTGTACCTGCTGGGTGAAGTGTGAGTAGCTTTGCTCCCTTAGTGTCCAGGTTAGGTCTGACCCTTGCTCACTTGAGATAAGCAGATAAACTGGCTTCTCCAGGTTTAGTTTCATATTGCAAAGGATATTCAGCTGCCATGATAAAAGTTGACCCCACTTCGTGATGAACAATGAAGAAAACTGGCACCAGATCTGAGTGGCTGAAATCCAGAAATAGTGTATGGATAATTGTTAGTTGCTCAGAAATTACCTTTATTGCATTGCAGCTGCACAACAGGAATTGTAAATGTTTTGCGGTGTTCACTGTAATGTGCCTTCTGCAGCATGTCTGTGGAAGCATACAGGGTCAGGGTGACACTTCTTCTGAAAAAGATTATTCCATTAAGTTATCATTGTTTAAAAGCTGCAGTATTCTCAGATGAGAGGAAAGAGTAATGTCACTATTGTGCAATGCCCCACTCCTTCACCCCCCCCCCCCCACCCCCCCCCCCCCCCCCCACACACACACATACACACACACACACACACACACACACACACAAGCTAATTGTTAATTATCATTAACTTCTTACGATGCAATGTTGCTCCTCATTCCTCGAATTCTCACTTTTTTTTCCAAGTTTGAGTAGGCACCCTTCAGTGTGTACTGAAAGTTATGTTATGAGGCATGCGGGTTGCTAGTGGGTACTGTGTGAACAAGTTTTTCTGATAAATGTATATTTGAAAATGCTTAGTTTGCGTGCTAGTGTCTCCGAAATGTTTGATGTAAACAGTTTGGGCCTCACAAGCTAGGCAAGGAGTAAATTGCAATCATTCTGAGACTCTTGACATGCTAGAGCATCCAAAATGGGACCGTAGGCAAACAAATGAGAAGTGACATGCAGTAGACGGCATATTGTGTACTACGTACAACATTTACTGTTGTTATTTCTTGATTTGTTACACAACACACACTGTACTCCATAGTCTTGTGCAGACGATGGTAGAGTACAATACTGTCTTGTTCCGTAGTTTCATAAATAACGTAATTTTCCATCATTCGTGAAGTTATGAACAATGGTGATTGTGTACACCACTGAAATATGCACATATATGCTTTTCGTGTACGAGGAGCACAAAGCAGGGCAAGATGAGCTCACCAGCTGTACGAAGAACACTATCCCAACAGGCGTCACCAAGCCCACAGTATGTGTGCGAGACTGGAGAGGTGTTTACATTAAACAGGCAGCTTAAATCTTAATGGGCACTAAATGGGCCGTCTGTGACCAGAGTTTGAAGAAGCTGTGCATCACAATTTAGCAGAGCAGCTTTCTACGAGCACCCTAGCTGTAGCGCACACCACGTGTGTGAACCAGGTGGTAGTGCGGCACGTTCTGCACAGTGAGTTCGTTTGTTCTTACAAACTCCGGAAGGCTCACATGATGACTCTGAACGACTTTCCTCATTGCGTCAACTCTTGCCGACTGCCGCTCGAATAAAGTAGGCGGGATCCTCGCTCCCTACAGTATATCCTGTTTTCTAATGAGTGCGCCTCTACCGGGGACAGCATGTCCGACACCAGAAACAGCGATGGTCGGATGGGAGAAAATCTTCACACACTGCAAATTCGAGGCTGCCGATGTTACTTTACTCCCGACGTTTGGGTGGGTTTCGTTGACGACCAAATTGTAGGCCCATCCGGCCTCGTGCTCGTGCGTGCCAACAGTCCCAGTAACGCTGTATTTCTGTGAGAGGTCATACTCGTCTCGTCGAACGAGGTACCGACGATCGTCTGTTGTGCCGAGTGGTTCCAGCAGGATGGCGCTCCAGTGCACTTAGACAATGTGGTACGTGGTCATTTGAATGACACATTCAGCAGCAGATGGATTAGACACGGAGGCCCAGTAGCCTGGCCCTGTTGTTCTTTAGCCGTGACACAGTTGTTTTTATGTGTTGGATGACACAAATCCGAGTATCAGCTGGAGTCATCTGTGGTATGCCAGGAATCTTTCCGAGAGTTCGGCAAGATGTCACCAGGTGATACATAAATTGTATCAAAGTTGGGGGTGCTCGTATTGAACATCTTCTGTAAGTGAGTTATACTGGTATATACTGACAGTAATAATGTACATTATTTGCTCCTTGCCTAGCTTTAGTGGTCATAAGTGCCTCCGTCCTCCTCCCACAATTCAGAGGTACTAGCACCCAAAAAAATCATTTTTAAACATAAGTTTACAAGCCCAGCACAGTCACGCGGCACCCGTTGACTGATGCCACACCTTGTAACTTAGATTTTGATACACGCTGTGTAAAAGGTCTTTGCAACCGACTCCACAGCAGTCTGCTGTGAAGTAGCAGCTCTTACCAGCTTTTTATGGTGTCCGTGGCGCATAATGGCTGTTGCGAAGGTGACGGTGACCTCGTGGTACATAGTGGATACGATTGGGTGTATCTTGTATCTGCCTGAGTAGATGGCCTCTGCTGTGCCCCACCTAACAGATAGACCTAACATACGGCAGTTCTTATATTGAAATATTTCCTGTGTATCACAGTGACAGCTTTGCTGAGTGATGTAATACGTCAGCTGGTGGATAAGCTGCTAATGTCAAAACACCTTTTTTAATTACCTGTGTCTTGACTTGAAGGGGAGGGGAGGGGGGGAATCTTTCTCCCCCCCCTCTCTCCCTCTGGCGTGCTTCTGAGTGCTTTCTTCTTTTGTAAACCACATATATTGTAACAAAAAAAATTGTACTCAGAAAACAACTTCAAACAGTTCTGTCTGCTTGACAAATTTACCTGAAATTCATTTGCAGTGATCAGTCAGTTAATAGTGGTGCTACTAACTCCGACCTCTTTTGTTTCTAGACCTTTCCTTCTGCATTGTCATAGCCATCTTCTTCCACGGAGGCTGGTGCAACTCAGTGATAGGTATCTGTTGCCGGGAGAAAACTTTAAGAGTAACAAGTGTGGTCAAATGTGAGCTGCCAGCAGTGTCGCCCGTTCAGTAGTGATGCCATTTCCATTGACGTTCTGTCAATGTGCACATGTGGAGAAATCCCATGCTGTAAACACGCATGCCTCGTTTTCCAAATTACATTAAATAAACTTTCTTCAGCAGTCGACAGTCATCATTTGTCGATCCTAAATACCCTGTGCCACATGTAACTTTAAGAAAGTGATATGTTACACTATAATACCTCACCAACGAGGGTGACTGACCAGCTTTAAATTAGTACTGAAGCATCAACTTTTAGTTTCCTATTGCAAAAAGTATTCAGTTGCCATGATGACAAAGTAGACTCTGCTTAAACCAACAGTGAAGAAAACTGGCACCAGATCTGAGTGACTGAAATCCAGAAATTACTTATTCTTAGCTATTCTTACTTAATTCTTAGTTACATATTTTTTTGTCGTGTGTGCATAATTGTTAGCAGCTCAGAAATCATCTTTATTGCACAGTAGCAGCCCAGCTGGAATTGTAAATATTCGCTGATATTAACTGTTACCTCCCTTTTGCAGCACGTCTGGTGTACACTATACAGGGTGTCCAAACAAAACACCGACAACAGTTACTGTGTTGTGCAGAAAGGCAAAGTAATCTGTTTTCAAGAAGGAACCTGTATCGGACAATGCACGGCTTCGGTGCCGGAGGGCATCAGAGTCAGAAAATGAACAGTTGTGACCCTTCGTTCTGGTTCGTTTTGGTATCTGAATACGGAAGGTTTGCAACCCTTTAGCAGTCTGTAGTTCGGATGGACGACCTGAAAGTCTGTGCGCTACATTCCTCCACACGGCCCTCGTGTGCATCCTATTGCGGACCTTGTGTGGTATGCAAGTGCAGTGACATCATTGACAGCAGCGTGACATGTACCGATACACAATTCTGGAAATGACTGATGTGGTGCTTGCAAATGGCAAAGCGGATTGCAGTGGAGAAGCTGCTGCAAGATTTTATGTGAAAAGTTTCCCAAACAGATGTATACCACATTCGTGGCCATTGAGAGAGACCGCAGAGAAGCCGGAAAGTTGCACGTGGGTATACTCTGCCTGAGGTGTGTCCGTTGTACAGTATGAGGGGGTGGGGGGGCGAAAGTAACGGGAATTGGGCTGCGGTGGGGAGGGAGAGGGGGGGGGGGGGGGGGAACACATTGTTTCAACTACAGGGTGTCCAGAAAAGGACTCCCTGATTTCAAAATTAAATATCTCGAAAACAAAGGTCGATAGAGGAATGCAGTAAACAGTATGTTTATTGTGAAAGCTGTAAGAAATTTATACAGCTGTTTGAAATAATAGTTACAATAGCTGCTAACAGATGGCGCTGTAATCGCCATACGTAATTCCTAGTATAAATAGTGATCCGAAGCCCAGAGAGATCAGTTCCACTATTGAAACGTGAAAGGAGGTTAACGTACCGAAGGAAGAGATTAAAACCATGTACTCCATTGAACAACGCGTTTTTCTGGTGCTAGAGTACCACAGGTTAGAAGAGAGTCCTACGGCAACAAGGCGAAGTTTTCAAGCATGATTTAATGTTCCAAAAGGACCCGATGCGAAAACCATTCGTACGCTCTTCGCAAAATTTCAACGAATGGGCAGCGTAACTGATGATCTAGTGGAGCATGTTGGCCGCAAGCAAACCGCAGTTACGCCTGAAAATATTTACGCCTGAAAATATCGGCACAGTTTCTGGAATTATTCAGCGAAATCCAATGTCATCCGTCCGTAGAATTGCATCTGAGACTGGTTTGAAGCATTCCAGCACGCAGAAAATACTGAGAAAGAGCCTACACGTTTCCATTCAAAATTCAAACGCACCAGGCCATACCCGTACGAGCTGTGCAACAAAGGGTTGCCTTTGCTAATCAGATGCTCACAATGATTGATAGTGAGGGATTTGATGTTGGCTGCATCTGGTTTACAGATGAAGCACACTTCCAGCTGAATGGATATGTGAATAAGCAGAACTGGCGATTTTGGGGTTCCGAAAAGCCATATTGGGGCTGAAGCGAAACCCCTGTATTCTCCTAAAGTTATTGTGTGGGGTGCAGTATGCAGCAGAGGCATTATTGGCCCCGTTTTCATTCGAGAAACGGTCACTGGTGCACGTTACGTTGCAATTTTGGAACAATTTGTCGCCACACAGCAAGCGTTAGAGGATCGACCAGGTACTGAATGGTTTATGCAAGATGGAGCCCGACCACATCGGACCGAACAAGTGTTTCGCTTTCTTGAGGAATACTTCGGCAATCGAGTCATTGCTTTGGAATATCCCAAATTTACTGGTACAGGCGTGGATTGGCCTCCATATTCGCCGGATTTGACTCCCTGTGACTTTTTTGTGAGGCACAGTGAAAGACACGGTCTACCCGAAGCATCCCGCCATGCTGGACGAGCTTGAATCGGGGGATCTCTGTGGCATGTGAATCCATTTCGGTTGAGACACTACGAAATGTGATGGCGAATTTCATTCTTCATTTGCGCCACCTCTGTAGTGCCAATGGTGAACATTTTGAAAACATTGTGATGTGATTGTTTGCAAAGATTGTTTTCATATGATTATTTCAGTTATGTATGCTGATATGAGCTGTACAGCGTACAGCGCCATCTGTTAGCAGCTTTTGTAACTATTATTTCAAACTGCTGTATAAACTTCTTACAGCTTTCACAATAAACATACCGTTTACTGCATTCCTCTATCGATCTTTGTTTTCGAGATATTTAATTTTGAAATCAGGGAGTCCTTTTCTGGACACCCTGTAGGTGATCATATCACTGGGCCACAACTACTAACAGGACCGGTCTACCTCACATATAGTAGAGATGTGTTGTCTACCCTGTTGGATGTAGTGCCACTAAAATGTTTGGATGGACACGTGGCTGCAGTACGCCGGAGCTCCGACACACTTCGATGCCGATGGGCAGAATCACCCGATCATCGCGTACACTAATTGACGGATTGGTAGGGGTGGACTGTTCCGTGGCCAGCATGGTCGGCAGATCTGAAACCTCTAGACTAGATTTTGTTAGGTAATGTGAAGAGTTCGGTGTACAGTGCACATGTAACGTCAGCGGAGGACCTTATTGCTGGAGTCTGCAGAGCGACTTGAGATACTTGAAAGACAAACGTCCATATTGGCTCACGTGTGTGAATCTCAGCCCGCTGATGTAGACTCTGCATTGACATAGGAGATACGCAGTGTAAATCCCGTTTCTAATGTGGAGAGCATGACGTGCTACTCGTGTTGGACTGATTGACATAATGTGGAACACATACCCATCTCAGTTTTAGACACTTTCCAGCACCCAAGCCGTGTGTTACTGGATATGGGTTCCTTCTTGAAAACCGATCATTGTGCCTTCCTGCACAACATACTAAGTGTTACCTATGTTTTTGGGACACCCTGTAAATGTTAAGAAAATACACAGTTCGATCATTCGATCGTTGTGGCTATTGGCATCGCGGAGTCCAGAGCAATTAAATTGTCCAGTGTGCTGTTCAGTGGTGAGTACATTCAATGTCAGCGCTCTCTCTCTCTCTCTCTCTCTCTCTCTCTCTCTCTCTCTCTCTCTCTCTCTCTCTCTGTGTGTGTGTGTGTGTGTGTGTGTGTGTGTGTGTGTGTGTGTGTGTGTGTGTGTGTGTGCGTGTGTGTGTGTGTGTGTGTGTGCTAACATTTATATTCACTATATAAGTAATGCATATAACACTTTTACTTTGGGTAACTTATGGTATGTTCCATTAAGTTCTGGGTGTGCAGCCGCAAGAAATCTCCTTCTTCTAATATTTCGGCTGTATACCGTCCAGCCATCTTCAAAGTGAGTCACAAGACTGCCGCGACTGCGCATGCGGCCACAGATGCAAATGCGCCAGAGACGTTGGTCGGCGGCAGAGACGTGCATAATGCGCGAGTTGTATCTATGACTCCGCAGTCGATCTGTGTCGGCATACCGTTATATCATTGTGAGCTGCACTGTGACAACGTCTTTGTGAGTTTATTACAGCAAGTAATTTATCATGATTTATCAAGATTGAAACCACTATCTCTATTAATTAAATTTATCATCAAGCGAATTTAAAGTGCCTCCTTCACCATTGAGTCCCAAAAGGATGATGTAGTGGCCCAAATTTCGACGTTGTCATACAACATATTGTGACCATTATCAATACAGTGCTTTGCCACTGCCAACTTGTTAGGTTGTAAAAGTCGTGTGTACCTCCGATGTTCTGTACATCTTTCTTGGACAGTACGAGTTGTTTGTCCAATGTAAGAGTTGTTTGTCCAATGTACTGTCCAAGAAAGATGTACAGAACATCGGAGGTACATACGACTTTTACAACCTAACAAGTTGGCAGTGGCAGAGCACTGTATTGATAATGGTCACAGTATGTTGTATGACAACGTTGGAATTTTGGCAACTACATCATCCTTTTGGGACTCGATAGTGAAGGAGGCAATTGAAATTACCTTGACGACGAATTTAATTAATAGAAATAGTGGTTTCAATCTTGATAAATCATGATAAATTACTTGCTGTAATAAACTCACAAAGACGTCACAGTGCAGCTCACAATGATATATCGATATGCCAACACAGATCGACTGCAGAGTCATAGATACAACTCGCGCATTATGCACGTCTCAGCCACCGACCAACGTCTCTGGCGCATTTGCATCTGTGGCCGCATGCGCAGTCACGCAGTACAGCAGTATAAAGGGACGAAGTGAGCACTGGAGCGGCAGTCTTGCGACTCACTCTGAAGATGGCTGGACGGTATACAACCGAAATTTTAAAAGTAGAAGAAGAAGAAGAAGATGATGATGATGATGATGATGATGATGATGATGATGATGATTTCTTGCTGCTGCACACCCGAAACTTAATGGAACCTGAAGACTCATAACTTATGGTATGTTTTGAAATCTTGAGAAACGGTAGTGAACATGGGTTCAAATCATGACTAACATTCTCAACTGTATTACTGTATTTACCCGACTATAAAATGACATTTTTTCCCACTGTATCATTTGATGAATACAGAATCATCTTACATTCACAGATAAACCTTTGGATGCGGAAGTCAGTGTTTTTACAAAGTATGGACACATCTGCCGCCTCCAGCATCCTGGGCTGAAATGCTGGCTTTCCATCGCATAGCGATATCAGTTCAGATAGTGATATCAATTACTTAAATAACAACCGAGATGAAATTTGAAGTCAAGCTATTTTGCTCACTTTTCATAGTTCATTATTTTAGAGAAAGTTAATGTTTTTCAGTGATTTAATACTTCCTAAGCTTAATTTGGACACTTTTCACTAATGGGAAATACTTTCACTATGTATTCCACCGAGCAGTATTAAGAAGTGTGGAAGTGCTGTAACAAATATATTTGAGAAGGCTGTGCACAGGATCACGGTTTGGGAGGTGGGGGGGGGATCTTGCTGCTCAGTTCCAATTTGAGCTAGGAGCAGGGGATAAAAAATTTACAGTTTAGCCTGGAGCAGCAGCAATTTGTACAGCCATTTGAACATATGTCTTACTGTAGCTATGTTACAGTGTATTAAGCAAGGTTCGAACAATGAGCCATAGATGGTGCCCAGGCAAATTGTGGAACTCAGTTAATTTGTTTTGCAAAAGATGTTAAGTGGGCTGAAATTAATGCTTATCTAATAGCACCATTTGTATGTGCAGCATTCAGATTTTACATGCAAAAAAAAAAAAAAAAAAAAAAAAAATTCTGGAAGGTTTTTGAAGCACGCTGTGTCTACATTTAAACTTTTACAAATTGGTGCAAACTTTGCATTAAGGTAGATAAATGGATAAACTCAAAATTAAATTTTTTTTATCACATAATATTTATCCATTGTCAAGATCCGCTGGATTTGAAATCAAGCTAAATGTGTAGCATGTTAAATTCATTCTTGTGTGAGCTAGTGTGTGTAAGTGGTTTAAAGTGATTAAAAAAAATTAAAAATGCGTTCTTATGATTAAATATTGCTCTAAAAACCTAGCTTTAGTCAGTTTCTACATGCAAAGTTTTTTTGTTTTCCCCGCATTGTTTCTATGTTTCAAACTTGGGCGAATCAGTCCAAATTTTGTAAGAGACAAACGAATGCAATTAATGATTGTCATGTTATTTTTTGAAAGCTTCATCCAATACCACAGTATAAGCCTTAGTTGACAATAATTGACATTGGTTGCCAAGCTATGGTGGTCTAAAGTCAAAATTATGGTTGAGTAAAGGTTGAGAAGTGGAATAAAGAAGCTATCGTAGCACAGAAAAGGGCGAACATCCTTGGGGCAGAGCTGGAGATGTAAAAGAAGGGAACTAGCTTTTTGATTTATCTGGCAGCTTTAAGCAACTTTCCCAGTGCAGTAAGCTCTCACAGCTGCAAAATGTTGGCATACCTGCATCTTGCAATTTGTTAGGCTAAAGTCCCTGATTCTGTGCCCAAAATCCATAAAATTCACCAGCTGTACTAAACAATTTATCATATGGTGTAGCTACCCTGGACACGAGTAAATAAATAAAAAAATATCATGTAGCTGAAGAGCTTGCATATAATTGTTAAAAAAGTTTTTCTTGGGGGAATAAAATTTCTTAAAGTGGATTTGTTTCTGGGGAATGACTTCATGTATCATGGTATTGTATCTGATGCAATGCATTATACAGTCAAACCACCATATAACGATTACCAATGCGACGATTTTGTATGGCCCTAGCTGATTAGGCAAGACTTTCGGCGCTTTATTTCTAGAAGCTTCACTACTTACTATAGTACTGTATTTATTCTAGTGGTAAAGAATACGAAGTGCACAGCCGAGAGCGAGCTGTGCTCACCGACAAATGTCAGAGAGCTCCTTTGTTTGAACGAGTGTTTAATTTATCCATTGTTGAGCTTCAGTAGCAGACAGAAGTGTTTTTTTTTTCATATGCTGCTTATCGCCGTGATTTTTGCAATCTGTGAGTGTTTTTAGTTGATGTAAACTCTTTGGACTTCGCTAAGATTGGGACAGTGGCTGGTACTCGGAAACAAATAAAGTTGGAGGCAGAAATGAAGGTTTTCAGAGACATTGATAGCGGAATGAAACGAGTAGACATGGCGAGGAAGTATGGACTTGCACAATCAATGTTAGCTACATTCCTTAAAAAATGAAAAGGAATTGAAGAAAGTTTTGTAGGTGGCAAATTTAACCCTTCAAGGAAAAGAATGAAGACGTCTGCTGCTGACGATGTGGACAGTGCTACAGTGCGATGGTTTAATGAGTTTTCCCAGGCTTCATTTGGTTCCTTTTCTGCTAAAGAATCGATCTAATACATACGAACTGATTTCCTAATGTGCACAAGGCAAATGACACTAACATAATTAATATAAAAGGGCACGAATTATCCCACAGAACCTAAATGTCAGATGTTGCAAAAGGCAGATCGTGCAGGAAAATACTTTGTTTCGCAGCAACGCCGCTGCTATGCTGCGTAGAAAATGGTCCAAGTTTTGGGCGTCTTCCCTAGGAACTGTTCACTTTAAAACTATATGTCTTGAAATTTGTGTGTCCAGTATTAATAAGATTTTCGTAGGTTACAGCACACACATTTGTAGTGTAGATCTAAAGTTACAGAATTTTCCAGTCACAAATAAAAAAGTCCTTACCATTTTTCTAAACAAACTTTTCCTTAGATCACGATAAACTTATAATAGAAAGCTTGGATTAGTTTTGAAGTTTTTTCATTATCAAAAACTGCGACCACTACGACTGCACAGTGGGGTACTGAATTTGTAAAGAGTACTATTACTCAGTGGTTGCACTGGAATGCGTGGTTAGTCGACAGTGGCCGTAGCCGGCAGCAATCGTAGGGCAGTCGGCCACCTACCAGCAGCTGGGCAGGCAGGACGTGCTCTAGCAATAACGAAAGGCTTAAATTCGGTCAATATTTCTGCAAAATAGACAAATTTTTGTTGCTTCTTCATTGCAACTGGTGCTGGGTTGTGGGGTAGCATTTAAATACAGGGTGTACATAAAGTCCGGGAACACTTTCAGTTATATATTGCAAAAGAATTAACATTGCACAGATGTCATTTTGAAGAGAAACTCTGAAAGTTTTTACAAACATTCGATATGCGAGCCATGAATGACCCAGCAGATGTCAATACGGTAATCGAATTCTTGCCATTCCGGTCCCAGCATGGCATCGTAGACCGTGGCAGTTGCTTCCTGTATTCTCTCCCGGAGTTCTGCTACATCACGTGGTAGAGGCGGTATGTACACCAGATCTTTAATGTGCCCCCACAGAAAAAAGCCACACGGAGTGAGATCTGGTGATCGGGGAGGCCATTTCGTGAAACAGCTGTCCTCTTCTGTAGCACGGCCGATCCATCGATGTGGCAGCTCCGTGTTCAGGTACCCACAAACTTCACAATGAAAATCGGGTGGAGCCCCATCCTGCTGAAAGATGAACAGGGAGTCCAGTTGCATATGAGGCATCAGCCATTACTGCAACATGTCCGAGTAGGAATATCCAGTGACAGTGCTCTCGGTGAAGAAGAATGGCCCGTACAGTTTTCAACGTGACAAGGTTCACAAAACATTAACTTTGGCAAATCACGCTCAAATTCAGTGCATTTGTGTGGATGCTTTGTACCCCAGATTCGACAATTACGCCTGTTGACTTTCCCATTAGTGTGAAAAGTGGCTTCGTCGCTAAAAATTAAGCAATCAACACCACCATCCCCATCCTCATTCAGTTGTTGCAACCGCAAACAAAACTCAAAATGCTTGTCTTTGTTGTCGTCATTGAGCTCCTGCACTAGCTCCAATTTGAATGGTTTCATAGACAGCTCCCATTGCAAGACTTTATCCACACTGTCATTGGAGCCATTTAGAGTTCACGGGATGCACAACGCACAGATTTCTTTGGCCTCTTTACGAATGTCTTTCATACACGCTCCACATTCACTTCACTCACTCTGGGCTTTGCCAGGCACAAGCAACCCGTCGTAACGAATTTGTTGTGCCCGTGGTAAATGGCCTTCTTTGTTGGTGGCTTCTTTCTGTACTCGGTTCTACACATCAGTTGAACAGCTGTAGCACACCTCTTTTTTTTTTCCAAGCTCCAACTCTCAGAAAGCTCGCTCCGCACCTGAACTCACCATGTTTCCGACTAGCACTGACTATCGACAAATTACCAAACTACGCTGTGGCGATATATGTGAAAAAAATCTTTCAGGGTTTCTCTTAAAAAGGACATATGTATGATATCAATGCAATGTTTGACTCTTGTGCAGTAAATAATTGAAAGCATTCCCGGACTTAATGTATACCCTGTATTATGGATAGGGTTTTGTATTCACAGCAGCAGCTTTGGTAGTTGACGTCATGCACTAATTCAGTTTGATGATTTTGAAGGGTAGGATGGGGCTCGGTGGCAGCAAATTTCATTCGTGCTACCAATTGTGGTAGGGCATTACGTGTACCGTGCATTTTATGAACATCTACCACCTCTGAATAGCATTTCGCCTGACTATATATGCAGTCAGAACTGGGCAAATATTCAGCAGTAGTATGTATATCTACAGGAAACAAATTAATTCCAACATAAGTATTTTCACACGTAACACTAGGAATAGACATAATAAATGAAATGTTAGACTCGAGAACAACGCTAAAGCAAGTACAGCTCAACAGCACTGTTGATTTTCAAGGTTGGCAGCAAATGATGAAGCAAGGTTTTTGGCCAAAGTTGTGCAGTTTCTGCTGACTCACACAGGCAACACAAAATTGCTTTTAAGATACTGGTTATTCATCTTGTACAAACAACAAACATCATTGCAGCAGGAAGAAAGTTTGATGTCACAGAAGTGAATGTTCGTAGGAGTCAAATAAATAATAAATTAAAGAAAGCTAGTTATACATGCCAAACTTTCTGGAGACCAAATTGAGGAAGGTTTCAGAAATTGGAGCTGCAGGTTATTCAATATGTGCTCGTGAAGAGGCTTCCCAATTATTCAAAAAATTATCCAAATGAAGCAGCTGGAGATAAAAGAGGAATTTTCAGACTGCACGCATTGCCGAAATCCGAGCGAGTGTGAGTTGCTTTGTGGCGAGGATACTGCGTGTGGGGCTAATGTTGTTATGCCGAACCATACTAGCTCACTTGCTTCGTGTGGCATTTGATCAGAATTAAATGGGAGGTCATTTACGTATTAGAAACAGTGTATCTAATATTGAACCTAGTGGAAGTAAATTATGGATTTGTTGAATTGTGCTGCACAACTTTCCCTATCTGTATTGATAAGTAAGGTGTATGTAACATTGTTAAATGTACTGTTAATTCCATAAAACCTTCCGTGATATACAGTAAAATGTCTTTAATAGAGAGAATACTGATACAGATATTGAAGATAGTCTTGTAATGAATTCGTAACCCCTGAATTGAACATTGGAAGATGCCGCATATTATACGCATTACAGTTTTTCTGTTGATAACTAGAGTAAAGCTCTTAGAGAAGATCGCAGTACGAGTGTTTCCATTGTTTTTGCAAAACAGGATTAGATCTAAAAATGTCTGTTCTTGAAAGACGAAATACTTCTGTGAAGATTTCTCTTACATTGCCTGAGACTGACCCCCCCCCCCCCCCCCTACACACACACACACACACACACACCACTTTCATTTGTAAATACAAAAAGTGCTTTAAAAAACTTTCAAACTTCAATTTATTCAAATATCATGAATGAACAGGAAGAAGCCTTAATAACCATACAGTGGGATGTACCTCCTGCCATGCTTTACAGAGTGTAGATGTAAGAGATCTGTTCAAAACAATTCTGAAACTTTGTCCACAAAGTTTTTCTACACTTACCTTTTGCTTATTGTGCACGGTCTCCTACGAAATACTGGGCTCCCATTACAGTGGATACATCGCTCCCAGTGCTGTTTCCTCTTCCAGAAGCAGTCTCGGTGCATTTCGTGCTGGATTGTGCAAAGTGCCATCTGCGAATTTTATCTCATCTATCGTTGCAAATCTTCATCCTTTCAATGGGGTTTTCAAATTTGAAATTAAAAAATGTTCCGTAGGAGCAGGTGTGGAGAGTATGGAGGGAGGCAGCATAGTGATTTTGTTTTTTGTACAGTAGTCGCACACCGACAGGGATGCGAGAGCCACAAACTGTCTCGCCACATTTCAGGCCATTTCCTTCTCACAGATGTCACAGCACGTCCCGATAGTACCATCGATTGGTAGTTTGTCCCTGTGGTGTGGTGTGAATTCGTGATGACTTAATCATTCAAAGTCACAAGAGACTATAAGCACGGCCTTGGCATCTGATTTGACCTGATGAGTTTTTTGGTGTCAGAGAACCTTTCCTGACCCATTGTGAAGATTTAACTTTGGTATCAACATTATATGCATAAACCTATGTCTCATCACCAGTTACGATTCTCTTAAGTTACATTTCATTCTTATTTGCACAATCCAAAAGACATCTCGAAATTCAAAAACTGTGCGACACAATGTTCTACTCAATACCGCACAGAACAATAACTGATAGACATAAAACAATGAAACTTCTGATAGTTACACATTAAACACAGGTGTGTGCAGGAATGCCAGTTGCACTTCACTCTGACACACCATTGGTACGAAATTATGAATAGTTTTGGAATTTTTTTGAGCAGACAGGGTGTATATGACCCGGGACATCTGGGAGATCCGGGAAAAAACCGGGAATTTTTTCGTCCGGGAGAAAACTGGGAAAAACCTGGGATTTTTTTAGAATTCCGGGAAATTTTCCTTGTTTTAGATAGCAGATTTAATTTTTGTGATTTTGACTGGTAAGAATCAATACTCTAATAAAGGATATTACTGTATCCCGCTTCTGCAGAATAATACTGCAGCAACCAAACATGAACGAGAGAAAAAAAAAGAAATTAAAACTTAAGTTGCAAAGGAAATCCGCCATATACAATAACAAAACACAGTGCACATAGAAGCGTCTGCCAACCAAAGTGTGTCAAAGGCTTTAGGAAGAATATTCAGTGCTTCCTAACAACAAATTGCCTCCGATGAGCGTGACGTGACAGCTGTTTACATTTGATTCATTTGAGCACTTGCGGGCGGGCTCTTGCGCATGCGCAGTTGAGTCGCCTATGAGTAGTACCTTCTCCCGCTTCTGGCTATATATGTGTGGCTGAGCACCACTATCTAAATTGCTCCAGTTCAGAAATATCGTAGATCCAGGGCTGATGCACAGAGCAGTCTGAGTTGTAGTGGGGAGGTAGGTAGTCTCCACGTGACCTGTGTTTATGTTTAGTGATTTTGCTGTTTCCTCTTCCTTTATTGCTCTCTCATTAAATGAAAACAAAACGGATTTCTGTGGCCAGGAGCTACCAAATGAATTAAAATACGTTTACATTATTACAGAAGGCTAAAATATGTTGTTAGTTTCAGGTTTTATTTCTACCTTTGACAGTCAAGCATTAATCACCTTGTAGAACAATGAAGTTATTTTTGTCTGTTTGCTAAAGAGATTTGGCTTTTATTAATATTTTGCGTTGAGGCAGTCAATTTATTTGAAATGAAGTGTTTAATTTCACACTGTTGGCTAGTTTCAACTGTTCGCTGCATTTCAAGTGCACGTTTCCCATCTTCTAGCTCGTATGGCATAAAGAACCAAACATGAGATAATACAGTACTGGTACTCAAGAAAATTTACATCCGAATCTGGACATACGATTGTGCACTTTAAGCCGAATTATGCATTTTAGTATAGTTCACGAAATTACGATGCTCCTGAAGTATCCTTTGATGTCTTGTTTATTTTATGACATAATAGAGATCTTTTAATGTTTTACACCTACGAACGTGCGGGCTTCCTGCGTCATCGAAGCTGCGCAGGCTCAGTGACGCCTTTTATCTGCCACTCTCTGGCAACTGCTGAAATGAACCAATTTCTAACAGGCCATGGGAAAATATTGTGAAAGGTGGTTTGAAAAGTGTTAATTTCAAAGTAAACTTCCTTTTATGCAAGATGAACTATATGCGAGAATGTACGATGTATTTCTTAAATCACAGAGCGTTTGACTCTCGTTTAAAAATCAACTTTTTGAGGACGCCCATCTAGAAGAATTTCGAGCCTAGAAGATCAGGCATTTACGTCGTTATTAAAAATTGTACTGGCACATTTGTGTGATGTATCTTAAAGTGCAACCCGTGCAAGATGATCAGCATTTTATGTGGAAGTTTAGCTTCTCTTGCAGCTTATTAATCTTAGAGACCAATATTATATGTGAATGCTATGTATATTAATTTAAACCATTAACTTTTCTTATTTGTGTGTTCACGCTACTTAAGAGTGATCTTGCTACTGTCTGACTACACTACGTGTCCTGTGCTGTCATCAGCTGGTGAGGTCGCGTAACATGAGATATGACTGGCTTACAAAAGCGCATCGCAATCTAGATTTCATTGCTTTGGAAAATAACGTGCAGTGTTTGGTGGAATTCGAATTTATACTTCCCGTAAAACGAAGAAATGCAGCGTACATGTCGGTGCACATCAAAGATCTTTCCCAAACGTGTTTTTTCCCCTTTGGGTTTCGTTTTCTAAAGTACCGGCAAATTCTACATCTGTGTAGAAAACCGTAAAAATTCTAAGGATTGGTAAGTTGTACAGTGCCGAGGAAAAGTATACTGTCATTTAACACAGAAAAAGTGTATTTTCACCCGGGATAAAGTGTATTTTCAACCGGGAAATCCAGGAAAAATCCACGTATACACCCTGGCAGATCTCGTAGATACCCCCCCCCCCCCCCCCCCCCCCCCCCCACTCCCTTCTGTCCCTGCAACGCTGCTGCCCCCACTGCACATACACTACTGTAGCATTCTTCTCCCCTCCATTTTTTTCCTTTTCTATTGAGGGGGTGGAAAAATTTCTCTCATTGGGTCTTTCACTGCTATGATTGTAAACTGCCAATAGTTTTGGATGCAGCTCTTTTCCATAGCACTAGTCAGCTCTCATTATGGCTAAGACTTAACACTCTCCATAAGTCAATACAAGATTAGATTTTAATTGTGAATCTTGTTTTTGAAATAGTGACTCTTTTAGTTTACTTTATTCCAAGTTCCTTGTAAGAAGCCCGTGCAGTGTGGATAGCCGCATGCAGCACGTGCTGTGATGTAAGGACATCTGCTGATGAACTCCAGCCACAGCATACTGTCCTAAACAAGTATTTCAACTAACACAAAACATCACTGTAACCACCATGGCAATATTCATTACACACACACACTTGCTCATTTGTAGATGATAAGAGTGCAGAAAACTTCACGCCTATAATGCATATGGGAAAAATCACTCATTTAATTTTTAAAAATTCTGTACACTCACAGCATTACAATGAATGTCTTAACTTTGTGGGATCATATTAAAAATATAATATACTTAAATCATTTGTAGATAGTATTGTACTAATGGAGAAAATCTGTTCGTCATTGGAATTCTTTAATACTATACAGACACTTTTTAGTAAAATACTCGTGAGAGTATTCCCGTTTAAACTGTTTTGTATAATATGGCAGTTTGTTAAACAATTTCATCACTGTGTGTTATGCCTTATTAGATGATAAGCACAACCTCTCATAGTGTTATAAGTATGTACATCGTAGTTTAACTATTGGATAGCTTGTATCTTAAAATCAGTTGTGCAATTTTAGAAAATAGTCTGCTAGCAGTGTAATTGATTTCTTACTCCTAAGCATCCTGTTACACGAGTCATTATATCCGAGGCTGCACAACACAACCCTCATTTCCATAAATATGTGCCCTCTTAAATTGTGAGAAGCTCTTTCTCCCTCACTGTCTAGGGTACATCTGAATCTTGCTTACTTGAGATAGTCAGACAACTGCCTTCTCCGGCTTTGTTTCCTATTGCAAAAGATATTCAGCTGCCATGATGACAATTGACCCCACTTTGATGAACAGTGAAGATAACTGGCACCAGATCTGAGTGGCTGAAATCCAGAAATTCCTATCAATGCTCAGTTACGAATTTTTTTGTTATGTGTGCATAATTCTAAACAACTAAAAAATTATCTTTAATGCACTGAATCTGAACAGCAGTATTTATATATGCTGTCTCATGTTCACTGTAACTTGGCTTTTTCAGCGTGTCTCGTGGACAGCACGTCGTTTGAGAAAATGCTTAATTTTGTCATCATGGCAGTTGGCATAATGGAGTCCAAAGCAGTTAAATTGTCCAGGATGCTGTTTTGTGGTGAGTACATTCCGTTTCAGCATTCTATATATATAATCTATTTATATTCACTGTACGGGGAATGCATATAACACTTTTACCTGAGTAACTTACGTGTTTCAAAATTTGTGACCTTAAGTAGTCAACATTGGCACATACAATGATGATGGTTACCAGCACTTCTCCCCTTTATTTCTTTATTTGCCCAACTGTGACGTGGCCTTTTCCCCAATTGTCATTTGAAAAATACACAGTCTTACATTTTCAGATAAAGCTTTTATTGCTAAAGTAAATTTTTTAGCTTATGTATTGATATAGTACATGTCTTTACATTGACAGGTGAGTCTTTGGCAGTTCAGGTCACAGGCATATTTAATGTGACAGTTTCAGAAGGGTGGGGTAGGTTGCAATGGTACCAGGACATCCAAATACAGGGACAGTAGTGACAACCGAGCAGCATATTTTGTCCTATTCCCAATCCCAGGAATACATTGAGCATACCTTGCTTCTTAAGAACATCTACTACATTTAAACCGCAGTTTGCCAGACTCCAAATTTAGCCGGGGCTCAATTGATTTGACAAATACTTGCAGTGGTGTGTGTATTGTAACACAAATATATTCACACTTAACGTCTGAAATGCAGTTAAATTAAGTACAAGGTTCGACAGTAGCTGCAAAGCAGCAACTCCTTGACAGCACTGTTGATTTTTGGGAATGGCAGCAAATGATGAAGCACAGTGTTAAGCCGAGGTGGCCAGATTTCTCCCAATTCAGCACTACTAAGCAGCTTGATTAATGTTCTAAGAATTATAGCTATTGATAATGGATGCAAATTTCATCTGTGATTCTGTTGAGAAATATGAGTCTACCAGTTTGCACTTCCCGATTGGCGTGCACAGGCAATACAGAACTGATAATACAGAATCCACAGACAATTGTCCAGCAGGAAGAAAATTTGATGTAACAGAAGCCAATAGTGAATATTTGTAGGTTGTGTCAGATAAAGAATAAA
Organism: Schistocerca serialis cubense; assembly: GCF_023864345.2. Classification (NCBI taxonomy): domain Eukaryota; kingdom Metazoa; phylum Arthropoda; class Insecta; order Orthoptera; family Acrididae; genus Schistocerca; species Schistocerca serialis. The sequence continues at coordinate 67,569,055 of NC_064648.1, read as the reverse complement.
TTACAAATTACCAGTTCTACACACCAAACTTTCAGTGGACCAAATCGGGAAAGGTTTCATCAATTGGAGCAGCAGGCTTTTCTGTACTTCTGAGAGGAACGCAGTTAATGCTTCCCAGTTACTCATGGAAATGTGGACAGTTGTAGGGAAAGTGAATGGTTAACTGCAGTTTATTGGGAGAGTTTTAGGAAAGTGCATTTCAGCTACAAAGGACACCACTTATAAAAAAACTTGTGTGACCATTTCTTTAGTGTTTGTAATGCCCATCAGGTCAGAGTAAAGGATGGTGTCACAGCATGCTGCTAGATTTGTTACCTTTAGATTGGATTGACTCGTGATGTTTGGGGATACACGAGAGATTGAGAGATTTTGGGCAAGACTCAGCATTAGGGGTGGGCATAAAACGATGATTGGATCCTTCTAGTGCCAACAGATTTGTCTCCTAATGTAACTGAGAACTTTAGAGAAACCTTCAGTTAACTTGTAAACAAGTTCCCAATCACACTGTAATTGTTGGTGGTGACTTCAGTTATCCAACAATCAAAAAGTAGTAGCCATCATCTGAAACATACTAAATGCCTTCTATGAAAACTATCCATAACAGATAGTTTGAAACCACACTAATAATGGAAATATATTGGATCTAATGGCAAAAAATAGACGTGACCTCTTTGAGGATGTCCACATTGAAACTGGTATCAGTGACCATGATGCAGTTGTGGCAACAATGATTAGCAAAGTACAAAGGACAACAAAAGTAAGTAGAAATGTATATGTGCTCAGTAAACTAGATAAAAAGAATCAGTAGTGTTGTATCTTGGTGAGGAACGTGAAACTGTCAGCACAGGCAGGAACATGTAGAGGTTCTTTGGCTTGTGGTAAAAAGAATAGTTGACCATGCACTGGATAGATATGTACCCTGTAGAACAGTTCATAATGGGGAGGGGGGGGGGGAGGAATCCTCTGTGGTGCACAGTCACTGTAAAGAAACAGACTACTGCATAATAGGTGTGAAACAAAGCAGAGGACTATAGGTAGAGAGGTACTGAATGAAACACATTTGACTGTCAGGAGAGCGATGCCTGAAGCCTTCAATGACTACAGTGTTGTACCAGAATATTGTCAAACAATTTTTCATAAAATCCAAAACAATTCTGGACATATGTAAGGGCTATTAGTGGCACTGCAGTTAGTGTCCAGTCTCTAATGAATGAGACAGGAACTGTAATTGAGGTAGCAAAGCAAAAGCTGAAATGCTTAATTCTGTCTCCAAATGTTCCTTTAAAAAGGAAACTTCAGAACAATTGCCCCAATTTAATTCTTGTACCACCGGAAATGTGAGAAATCAGTATTAGTGGATTGAGAAACAGCTGATAGGGTTAAAACTGAATGATCCCTTTAGATTTTATACTGAATTTGTGGCTGGAGTTAGTCCTTTAACCTTAACCTGTCGCAGATCCCTTGAACAAAAAACTGTACTCAGCGGTTGGAAGAAGGCACAAGTAACACCCATCTACAAGAAGGGTGGTAGAAGTGATAGACAAAACTACCATCCAATTTCCCGGACATTGATTTGTTGCAGATGCTTAGAAGATACTGTGAGCTCAACATTGACACATCTTGAACAGAATGACCTTCTCCATGCCAACCACCATAATTCTGAAAACAACATTGTGGAGAAAACCGATCTGGCACATTTTTCACATGATGTACCGAAAGCTTTGGATCGAGGCAGTCAGGTAGACGCTAATAAGTCACGACCCATTTTTAACAGGGAAACTAAAACAGCTTAGGTCCAACCCGCCATTGCCCGCACCAAAACTAAGTTTATTGTGCAGTGTCATGACCTATACAAGAAGGATCCATTTCCTAACACTACTGTATATTGTGTTGATGGTAATGCAGGATAGGTGTGTAATAGTAGATACATTGGTCAGATACAAAGGGACGCTCTTACTAGATTTAAAAAAAAACATAAAGATGTCGGTAATTCCAGGTCATGCATTTGATTGACAATTGGCGTGAACTACAATAGGTTAATGATAATTTGGCAATCTTGCACACTGGAGGTAAAAGTTGTATACTTGAATGTTCTTAAAGAGAGAGAAATTTTAAAAAGTCTTCATTCTGACCCTCTTGAAACTATTAATGAACATACAGATTTGTGCTACAGAAGTATTTTAGCTAATTATGACATACTTCAAGTTACCGCTTAAGTTTGTTTCAGTGTTTTGTCTGTTTGGAGAATTTTCTGTTTTAACTGTGTTATAAATTGGTCTGATTATTTTCTTTTAAATTGGTTACACACCTTTGGTTTTATAGCTATATGTACAGGTTCCCTTCCTGTCTAGTGTTTAGAGCATCCAAATTCTTATTTGGTTTTCTCACTTGTGCTACCAACCTTCCACCTGCTGTAGCTGCACGCAACAACTGTGTTTGCATCACATGTGGCGTGCACTTCCACTGCTCTCTCCCCTCAGCTGTTTATAATACGGCCAAGCGAGCAGACGGTGGTTGCCACTTCCTTATGTTAGTGTCTTTCACATCTTGTGTGTTAAGTTTCTTCTTTCTAATATTTCTTAGGTTTGTGTTAGAGGTTTTCTAATGGATTTGTTCGTTTTGGCAACTTTTTAGGTTCCCTGTTTATAAAGTGGGATGTGAACTTTTGTTCCTGAGATGATGGAGGGTTGAAGTAACCTCGATTCATCTATCCGTATAAAGGAGGATAGTTTGCTGCTCACCATAAATATCACACATTGAGTTGCAGACACACACAGCAAAAGACTGTTATGATATAGAGTTTGGCCACAGCCTTCTTCAGAAGAAGGAAAAAAAAAAGAAAGGAAAAAAAAACACACATTCATTTACACAAGCCAGCACACTTTACGTGCACGTGACTGACATCTCCAGTAGCTCGGACCACAATGTTTTTCATTGTGCCTTTCTGCAAATTAGTGTTCTATCCTTACGGTGAGTAGTTAGCTATCCTTTTCCTTATATTGTTGATACTCCAACCTGGATTTTTCCTTAGTCCATCTATGTTGGGTCTTGCCCACTCGTCTTGTATAGGGTGCCTAAGGGATGCTGAGTTCTCAGAATACTATACAATAATTCAAAAAAATAACATTACTAGTTTTATTTCTATAATGCAGAATTGACAATACTTAACTCAAATGCACAAAATGTTGTCACAGGCGAGGGGTGACATGCAATATAATTCAGAGTCCTTCTGTACACAGTGTTCCTGCAAGTTGACACACATCACTAATACTGCTCTGCAAATCCTGTCCACTAATGTCCATATACTGGGCCGATCCGAGCGCAGAGGCAGGCAGGAGCGGCACTTACATTCACTTTCTCTCGAGGGCACTCCTGTCGTGGTGTGGTCGTATTCCACGCACCGTTGGCCGGCATCGTTTCACCGCCTACTCTGGTCTTGTGTTCTTAGTCTTCGTTTCGATGCTTGTGGTTACGCCAGAACAATCTGTGCTTCTATGTGCGTACTGTCGAGTCATCAATTTCCTCTTATGTGCTTAATTTTTGAATTGGGCTTATTATAACATAGTGTTTCCCCCATTACAGTGTATGCCAGAAGGTGGAATTATATTATTGTGAAGTTGGTCGTAGAGAATAAAGCATTATTGGTTTGACAGCTGTTGTGATTTCTCCATTTTGTGAAAATGGACTAAGATCAGGCACAAGTGATTTTAGGCAGTCTCCTTTGTAGATGGGCTGCATTTTCCCACTATTCCGCCAATGAAGCAAAATGTGCCACTTGCCTTACTTACGACTGGGCCAGTGTGATTGTTCCATTTTATATCCCTATGGATATTTTTGAGGTCAACTGATTGCGGTCGGGCTACTTTTTCTCAGTGGTTGATGTCCACAATTTCATGTTCCTGATCATTTAAAGTGAAAGGGTTTGGATGGCAAACCAACTTCTCGATATCGGTGTTCTTAAATAGTTCTTTAAAATGATTACCGCAAGGATCAATTAACAATAAAGTTTTGTTTGATGATCAAGTGTAAGTTTGTATCTTAAATGGATACTAGGCTCCAGCTGAATTTTAAGTGCTTTTATGTAGATTTTTCTTTAATTTTTTTTAATTTTTTATTTTATTTATATATATATATATATATATATATATATATATATATATATATATATATATATATATATATATATTTTTTTACATCCTTGTGGTGGCAGCTCTGAAGTCCTCTGTGCAGAGTCGGTAGCTCTTTGCACACCTCCTGCAACGTAGGCACGTTTGCCGATAAACTCTAACTGCCACCCGCCGTCCGAGGCATACTTCAAACAAATAATAAACTGCAAAACAAAGTTTTGGACTAAAACAGGGTATTGTGTATGTAGAAATTGTCTTCCCGTCATTTAATTCTAGCTCATTTATAGACGAGGGCACAGAAAGTTTTGCATCACTAATTCTTATGGGAAAATTCCAAAATTTAATTGAGTTAGTTTCAGTATACTCACAGAAGATTGTTGCCAAACTCTGTACAATTTGGAAGACTAACTAATTCATTTGCAAATTCTGTATAGGATTCCATCAAACCTCAGAGCCTTGTTTAATTTTAGTGATGTCACATATTTATATATACGAAGAAAAAGTGTATAACTAATACCTATTTTTGTGTTTGATCTGAATTTATATGAGGACTGACTGCAACTGGTTGCAAGTACCTCAGCTTTCTGAAGTGTGTTACATTTTACTAGTGTGTGAACCCATCCCTCATTATTAATGAGGCTTTGGAAAGAAGGCAGTTCATACAAGGGAATTTCTCTGCCCTTCTAGGGGCATCTTATTAACATTTGCATCAAGTTAATGCTCAGTCTACAACTTCTACATTTGTAAATAATATTGTACACCTAATTGTGATTTACACATTGTTAATGATTAAAGTGTACGATTTGCAAGTGATGGGCGGTGAATGAATTGTGACATTCCTTCTCACAGACCCGAGCTGTGTAGGCAAAGGTTCGATTGCACTGCAGTCAAATCTTCCAGAGAGCAGGTATCAGCCTGCCCAGTGCCGCAAGTTTGTGGATAGTTGAAAAAGTGCCGCACGTATCTTGTCTCAGTGGTACAAGTTTCTGTGCAGAATAGTATAAACTTTCAGACAGTATGCATCTGGGTGGCCACAAGAACACTGAAACTAAAGTACTCGGTGTAATTTACGTATCTTTTTCCTGTCAAACTTCCATCACATAATTTGTATCAGGGAGCTGTGCTGTTCTGTTAACAAATAGCATAGGACATTTTCAAAAAAAGTTAATGCCTGTATTTTGTCAGTAAATATAAGTATTAAAAATGTGTTCATCCTAATTTGGTGATAAAATGTGATTGTAAAAAGTGTGTGTGTGTGTGTGTGTGTGTGTGTGTGTGTTTTTTTTTTTTTTACTGATGAAGGCTGTGGCCGAAACCTATATGTAAGTTGCTTCTAGCTGTGCCTGTCTGCAACTTAACGTGTCTTCTTTACAATAAGTAGCACTCTGTCGTTTCCTACATTATTGCCCATGTTTACAGCAAAACTTTCGAAAGACGATTCACTAATAAAATTACATGTAGTCATTAAAATTCCATTGCACGTAATGAAAGTTAAACTAAATAAGCCTGCTTGGGAGTCATTGTTTTTCTTGTCCACAAGTAAATCATTTAAAAAAATCAAAGAACCACCTAAAATTGCTTGAGATTTGTTCATTAATGTAAGTTCTGTGTCTACGTGATTAGGCGTGTATATATTTCTTTCTTTACAAATGATCAGTACTGTAACTTAATAACCAAAATGCTAAATAGATATATCACCTTCAATATTTTTTTTAAGCTGATGTTAGGTCTCCTTTAAATAATATCCCAACACACTTCCATTACCTCCATATTCATATTCACAAAATCTAATTTGAAACTCCCTTCCGGTTTGCCCAATGTAATATTTCTCGCTTGAACTGCAGAAAATCTTGCAGGTACCTGTGCCACAGAATTTATTCAGTGGTGGTTCTAAGCTGTGTCACAGCACTGACCCAGTTTACTATCCATTTGAAATCCCACTGTAATAATACATTTGCAGAAGACAACTGCTATCCTATCTGACACTGACACAAAGTATGACAGTGAAATATACTTTTCCTCCTCCTTGCTAACCACTTCATTGTTTCCTACTCTATTAAAAATTTTTCTTGCAATCTTCATAATTGCTGCCTCAGCGAAGCCATTAGCCGTTTCAACCTGCACTATTGTGTCCGTTTCCTTCTTAGTTACAGCATTTTTAAATTAACTTTCATAGTTACTGTTATTATGGTCACACTCTTCTAAGAGGCCTTAAAGTCCCATTTACAAAAGGACCGTTCAGATTTGATGCAGGCATTACATTTAGACAGGTATCCCACAATTTTCTCACAACATATGTAGTGATACATCAGTAAATGTGGCAACAAATTTGACATTATCAGATTCTCTGCTATTGACCTCAGCTGCATATAAATAACAATAAAACAAATGAGAGTATGTAAGGCAGGAAATAAAATGTTAATGGAAGTTTTTCTTCTGTGAACAGCGGTTAGTGGTACAGCCAGTGTGGAGATGGGAAATGGTGTGGACACACTGGCCATTGCAGGAATACGAACTGTCCGCGGTGACTTCTTACGCAGCCTCAAATGTGTCGGAGAGTGGCAAGTGACTAGGAACCCAGCCGCTTGGTGCCTGAGGCAGACTGACTTCACTGTGTCCAAAGTGCTGTAGTGGGAAGCATCAGCTCTTTGTGTTAAGGGTGCATCTGAATTTATGTATCCATATTTGTCCTTGAAATAAAGTCATACGCAACTGCTCACTTTATTTTTAATAATTTACTACTTCCATGTTACTGAACACTTGGAAAAACATGAAGAAACGGACATACCAATCTGCTAGGAAGCTACAGTTATTTTTTGCATAGATCTGTCTACTGTTAATCACCTAATGTAGATGTACTAAATGTGATGGCGTTGTGATTAATAGATGTATTAGAATTCTACATTGACAGTGTATTGCCATGTATACATTCCCATAGAGATTTAATTCCTTTCAATTTAAATATTGTTAATGCAGTAATGGTTTGAAGATTCATATTTCTTGATGTCGAACAGGGTGAGAAATTTCTGTAATCTTCACTGGAAGTCATTGTAATAGTTATTGTAGATTGTCACCATTGCTTAGGCAACCAAAGATAATATTTGTTTTGACGTTTAGTGACACCTATGTTGTAAGTCAGTATCAGTCCTATGTAAACTTAAATGTTCTCCATTAACATACTTCATGGTTAGTTTCAGTTAAGCTGAGGAAACTTAACCGTAGCCACTTAAGGAATAACGTGTGTTTACCTGCTCATAGTGAACTGGTTGGCAAGTACTGGCAACATAAGGAGGTGTGCATAATTTGCGGTACGTCAAGGTGTATGGCTGGCGGCTACTTTCACCAGCACAGATTCACTTGTCAAGTTTGCACCCCCACAGCCTCTTGCCATGATTACCAGTGTAACAGTCAGAATTGATTGATATATTAACTCTCCTTTAAACAGAGTGATATTCACTTCTTCTTTCTTGAAGAAAAGGATGCAGTGTCCAGCTCTGTGATAAAGAATGCAGTATAATATAACCGTAAATAATACAATCTCTGTGTGTTCCAAAGTTTGCCAGCTACGGTGTATTCAGGTATCATTTTCAGGATGAATTGATTTAGAAAAGAAATTGCTTCCCTTTGCAAAAGATATATTGTAAAAACTTTTCCACAAATATATATTGTTGTCTGACATACATGCAATATGTACACCCAGAATCTGACTGGAAGAGACAGGTAGTTGAAGAGTGAATAATTTGATATTGGCCTAAGGAAATGTTGGAATACAGATATACATTCATCTCTCTTTTCTTACAAATCTCTTTTTGGCACAGGCATGTTTATTTGCATCTTTGCACCACAGTGTTCGGATTCTTATTAAATGACCTATACTTTATGTCTAAATCAAAATAAGACCTATCACAACTAACCCCCCCCCCCCCCCCCAACTGTATACTGATGTTTTCCTTGATTACTATTGTCCATGGTTAGTGGTGTGTTTTACAAACGTACTAACATAACCAAATTTCATATGGAAGTATCACTTAAAACTACCTTTTGGCCTGGCTGGGGGATCAAATCCCTTTACTTGTGGTCAGGGTTATATCTTATTTATCACCTGCACGTCAGCTTTATTTAGATTACAGTTTACATGAAGTTTACAAAACTTTAGAGGTTCATTTTCTAAGAGACCATGAATCAACAAATGGTTGAATTAGTATTTTGCTCATTATTGAGGTACAACCACCACCAATAGTTTCTGCAGCCACATCTCTACTCGTTAAGTGGTGTCTTTTGTGCACATGCCTTGTGGTACTATTGGTGCTACTATGGAGAATAATTCAGCCTCAGGTCTATGACTTTGTAGACTACGACGACTTGCACATCATTAAAGTGTCCGTAGGATAAATGCATGTCGATATGTGTGGTTAAAAAATTCAATGCCACGACGGAGAAGCAATAAAGTTCTGACTGTGGTTATACATCATCGGCATCATGTCAAGAGCTCACCAGCTAAGACCATAAATTACTTGCTTTAATTCCTCCTTCATAGTAAAATTCATTGTCCATCGCTACTACAAAGAGCTCGTAGAATGTTTTCGTCATTGTAGGCACATGCAAGTTCGACCACTACATCATAAGTGTGTGTGTGTGTGTGTGTGTGTGTGTGTGTGTGTGTGTGTGCGCGCGCGCGTGCGTGCGCGCGTGCGTGCGTGCGTGCGTGCGTGCGTGCGTGTGTTTCCTTATTCAACACACGTTAAATATTTGATATGTGGACAGTTTCTCTTGAAGTCCCTTTTCGTATACAGTTTCTCTTATGTCTTTGTACGAGTGCTTAAAATTTTGCAAAACTTACATAAATAAATTAAAAAATGATGTAAATTTGCTACTTATAACTATCCATAAGTGTCATTTTAATATTAGCTGACACACAGTCTGAGATGTTTTACTTGCATGCAAGTTTATGCATGAATTTGTCACACAATTTTTTTATGTTTGCAGGACAATATTTAAATAGAAGTGAATGATATTTGAGCAGTTGTTTTCCCCTTCAAAATTCATAAAGCACTATTACTGTGACAAGTTATTGATTAATAAATCATTTATGTTCATAACTTGTAACTTTTAAACTCGTGACATAATCTTTGTTTACATTAATTACTTGCAAAACATTTTACATGATAGGACCGGGAAAAAAAAACCACTATACATATATGCAACAACTATTACCATCATCTCGCGTAACTCGAGCTTTTGGATTTCTGGATTGCTAATGAAAGGAACAGAAACTTCACTCTCATGTCTCCAATACAAGCAATCCTCACTAAACTAGCCACTTGTAACCTCCCCTTCTCTCTTTGCTCAGTTTCTTCCACTGATCTTTCCTCTTATTTCTTCCTTCTTCATAACGCGGCTATATCTCAGGGTTTTCAATTCAGAAATGTAGTTAGTAGGGGCCACGTGTGTGGTGGTTCATGATATCGTAGTGCTGTGAGGGAGCGTCACTCGTGTCTCTGCTTTGAGAAGACTGACGACTAAAGTACGAACATTTCTCAAAAGAAAAACAGGTATGTGCTCTCTTTTCCTTTAAAACTATAAATAGTAGCGTATCTAGTACTATCTATCATTCTACTAAACTGAATGAGTGCGACACCATTGATGAAGTTTCAACCTCAAAAGAAGTTATTAATACCAATTAGCTGAAATAAAAAAAAGACTCATCCAATCCACAAGTCACTCAGAGTTAGAGTAATTAGTTTCTGATGTGTGTATAGTGGTGATTGATACTTAAAAGATCATTTCAACAATTCTATCACTGTCCGTTTGAGTTGCTAAGCAACGTATCAACGCCGGCCGAAGTGGCCGTGCGGTTAAAGGCGCTGCAGTCTGGAACCGCGAGACCGCTACGGTCGCAGGTTCGAATCCTGCCTCGGGCATGGATGTTTGTGATGTCCTTAGGTTAGTTAGGTTTAACTAATTCTAAGTTCTAGGGGACTAATAACCTCAGCAGTTGAGTCCCATAGTGCTCAGAGCCATTTGAACCAGCCCAACGTATCAACAAGTTGACTATGCAATGATTCATATTTGTCGTATCCCGACAGTAAATCGCTTCTCGCTTGCTTTAAGCATCAAGAAGATTTCTATGCCACTCCTAAAAGTCTTTGATAGTTATTATCAAGCTAATGTCCGTAAATTGCGGTTAATGTTACTGAATCATACACATGACGATAACACCCGATATCCAGCCACGTATCTTAAACTCCGCGCTGATATTTGAGAATTCGCATGCGATTTGTTTGCACCAAAGTCGGGCCGTGGTTTCCTAGAATAATTTTTAAATCAACTCCAGGTTGTAAATTAACAATTCTGTGCCCATTCGTGAAAGTTACAGAAGATCCGTACTCTATGACTACTTGGTCGTGCACTTGAGCAACACGGAAGTTTTTGTTCTTACAAGGAGAAAACATATCATGCATAATGCAACAAGGTGATTTGCTATGTCAAAACATGTATATATTTATCTCATTAAAACTCATTAATTGTTAAATGTTGTTTATAATTAAATTCATTACTCTGCAAATAATCAATAAAATTTAGAAATGAATTACATGTATAAAAAAACCTCAAGTTGATATGGCGTAATGGATCACTACTTGTTTCGACTCCCCTACACTCAAGTTATGCAATGTAGATCCGACTATATTGGACATACTCATGTAATGCTATACACTCCTCATCTGAATCTACTGGCTGGTGGTCTACAAATTAACAGGGAGTTATAAGGAATGAACGAAGCATTTATCATCTCCTGGCTGAAATCCATCATTTACACAACATACAATAACTGAGCGAATTCTCTGTGAACTCTTCTTAGTGTTTTGCAACGAACTATATATTCAGTGTTTGCAGCATTATAGATAAAATTCTTAACATCATTGTGTGGTAAAAGTTTATTATTGACATCTGCTTAAAAGTACCTGTAACGATTGTTCTTCAGCGTACTTGATTTATACTTTTCGTTGTGGGATACAGCTCCTATGTACTATAATATGTATGTACACAAATACTTAGCTGCGAAAGTTGTGTTGAAAGAAATGTTTGTAGAAGGACATTCAGAAAAGCCGTGATCTTATGTAATTGTCTTGAACACTTGTATTCAGTGTTCACATCTGTTACTTGCATAATTCAGTGTACAGTCTGAAAACCTGCACCTTTGTTTAGTACAGGACCTGGACTGCATTTCACATTTTACATACTATAACTTCTTATATTCACTTACGACAGCCACACTTTTACATTCATACCCATATTTATATATAAATAATTACTCATATTGCGGTGTGGTCCATTTTGTTTGGTAAGGGCTACCTAAATTCTCTTTCTTCTGGTTACTAAGGCATGTGCTTGCCTTGATCCCTCTAAAAAGTTTAATATTAAACTTACAAACTAAGTACGTAGTGGCTCCAATGCCAGCCAATGTATCAATCTCACTTATCACATATATATTCTCATTCAGTATGCAGATGTTTTTAGTTCATTATTTTCTGGCTGATTCTTGGAATTCAACCCTTTTTTGTGAGAGTGATATTAACAGTTTGTCTGTCACTTCAACTTACCTTTTTCCCGTGTCTTCCATATTCGTACAATGAGTGCACATGAAACTAACAAGTATCTTCCTAGACGAGGCACATTGCCATTACCCCTTCCCGTAGCTTATTCAGAGCATTAACATATCCCCAGAATTACTCATTGTATATATAGATATTTTCTATACTATAGTGCTTAGTTTTTGCGTGTAGTTATTTTTGTGTATTGTAAATAATAACCTAGTGTGTAGATATCTTCCTGCAGTTAGTTCATTTTCTTTCCTTCCACCTAAATATTTCTTTATCTTAGTTCTGTTTTCTTATATTAGGTTTATTCTTATAATGTAAACCTTATTACTTATTTTAGTAATTGATTTATATTCATAATCTTTTGGGTATATTCTACTTGGTATACAAATACTGTTAGCTGCGGGCCTGGAATGTTATGCAGCGTGTTTCTCATTTTGCCTTTGCACATGCACCGAGGTCACTCTCCTGCAGTTCAAATTTCTAGTGTTTTTGTGCATTGCCTCTTGTCGTAATGTTACATCATTTATTTCTTCCCACAACATTTATCAATTTATGCTTGGAAGGTGTACGTATTTTAGTAGGGAATTTGCCTAATGGCGATTAAATTCAGCTCATTGCCTATTTCGCAACATCCTTTCGCCAGTGAACAAAATCTTAAATAACTAATGACTTACAGTATTTCTGTTTATGCTCATATAAATAACAAGAGAGGAACTTGTCCTAAAACTAAGTGAACGTCTTTCATATTTTATAGTCAAATGTTTTCACTATACTTCACCACAACTACTTTGAGTTGGTTTAACCTTCGTCTGATCCATTCAGCATACGAATTCCTTTAGATACTTGCGTGGATAAATGCCCTTGTCCTTTCCACTTACAGGATAGGCTAGTCTGTATGATCCAGAACGAGGGACTTGTGTAATTACAAATGGGCCAGTGTGTGAGAGTTGCAGTTTGTGGTTAAGTTTTCCAGGTTTGGTAGACATTGGGTTCATTCACAGCAATGCTTGTTGTCCTGTATGGAATTGTAGAGTAAGTCTTAAACTTTTGATGAAGGTTTCTCGGGTCTACAGCCGGGTGATAGCGTTGATATTTCGCGACGTTTCGGGAAGTGTCATACTAACCATCTTCGGGCACAGTGTCGAGATTCGTGGAGAGCGGGTTATTTATATGCGCGGTGGCCCCCCCTCCACTGGACCTCCGGTAGCTGCAGTGGAGCAGTGGCGTGTGCACAGTGCTGGGGATGGCGGTCGCCCCCAGCGGCCACGTTCATTTCTTGGTGTAAGCCTTCTGTCTGCGTCCGCGGCAGATGACGTTGACGGGCGCACTCCCTTAAACTTTTGTTCTAAGACTTTTTTCCTCTCCTCGGCCTTTTCTTAGCCTTAAGGTTTGGCGTATTGTTTCTTCAAATTACATCTCTCCCGTGGATAGTTTAGACAGTGGTTTCCAATCATACATTTCCCATTTCTTAAACATTAATTCAGTTGGTGTGAAACCTGTGAAAATATGTTGCAAGTTATTAATGATTTGCTGAAATGGCAAGACAAACTCGATCTATTTTGTATGTTTCTGTGGTGAGTAATGGTGTGTAAATCTAGTAAATTCCTTAAATACCTTCCCTATGGGACTTGCTTTAAAGTGGAATCGTGTTACCAGTATGTGTTTTACTTTATCTATGGTTGTGAATTCCTTCCAGCTATTACTTGTGAAGTACAGTGCATTATCAGCTAACGGTACCTGGGGCTTCCCTACTCTTGGGAGATAGTCATCTGTAATTCTTTTAATAATAGCACCAGCAGTCACCGATCCCTCTCTATACAACTTAACATACTTTGAGAAAAAATCATATTGGGCAATATTTAACACTCCCAAATCCTTTTGAATAAGGACTGGCAGCATCCAATGATACTAATTCTAAAGGTTTTGTGGGAACTGTTTGATGCAGTTCAATTAATTTTGATTTTTTGGAGTGTTCTGACAAGTAGGAGAATTCCGCACCTCATGTTTGGGAAGAAACAGTATGTGTTCCTTATCAGTGCCTTTATAAAACATCATCATTACCCCATACGTTGCGAGTATAAAGAATGAATTCATCTCCAAACTTTTCAGGTAAACATATGCACCTCTGTTCTTGGTTATGTGTATGTCGGTGAAACAAGATTTATTTATAAATATTATAAAATTGAAGTTATCATCATCTCCTCCTTACATAGTTTGAGTCTTACCATCTTCCTGAGTGGCTCATCTTCTTGTAGTTCCTTCAGGCTATTGTACCTTTTTACATAATAAGGTTGGTATGTTTTGTCCTGCATAAGTAAGATGGAGATTACAGAATCCTGTTCGGTGAATTATAAAAATTCATTTAACCTTCGGGGTAGCCGCGACAAGGCGTCAGAAATTGCGTTTTGTTCACCTTCGATGTACACTACCTCGAAACTGAATTCCTGCAACTAAAGACACCATCTGGCTATTCTTCTGTGCACCAGTTTGCATGTCAAGAGGAAAAAAAGCGCTTGGCGGTCACAGTAGCCTTCAGTGTGTTTTCACCACAAATAATATTCAAATTTCTTAAAACCCCACTCTCTATAGAGGTCTGCTTGCAAAACTAACAGGGTGTTTGTTGTCCATCTGTCTGAGTGATTTGGAATAGACATGGCCCCGGACTCTGCAAAGATGCGTCGGTGCTTAAACAAAACTCTTGCAACATTTCTGGGTGATGAAATATATTTGCATGAGGAGAGCTTCTTTTATATTTTCAAAGTCGGTTTGACACTGAGTTGTCTGTATCCACGGTTATTCTCCCGTAACAAGTTTAACAAAGCATCTCTTCCAAAATTCAGACTACTTTAAATTTGCTGTAGCACCATATTCTGAGAATCAGTATAGTACTTGTCCCAGAAGTCACAAATGCTCTTGCTAGCTAGGCATTGCTATTAGCAAGTCATCCACGTAGACTGTGACAGGATCTAAAACTTTACCTAATGCGGAAATGAAGACACCTGCGTCCAAATTTAAGTGGAAAGACTAGATACAAAGTTCGTAGCTTCTGCTCTCACATACAAAGGCTGTGTACTTCCTGCTGTCTTCGGGGTGAGATATCTGCCGATACGATGCCTTTAAATCGATTACGGTAAGGTATTTGACTGTATGGAACTTAAGTAACTGTTCTTCTGAGTTGTCGGGACGTGTCTTAACAGGAACAGTGATATTGATTATATTGTGGCTCTCAAGTACAAGCCTGACACTGCCGTTGGGTTTGGCGACAACTGAAATAGGGCTACATTACAGCGAATATGATTGTTATATGACACTCAATTTATCGTCGTCTCAATTTCCTTTCTTACTGCTGCTTCCTCTGACCAGAATATGATGCATGATGAAAAACAGAACATTTTGTGTGGGAAAACATTCTCTTTCAAATTCTGAAGGTGGCAGGGGTAAAATTCAGGGAGCGAAATTTGTACAGAAACCAGACGGCAGTTATAATAGTCGAGGGACATGAAAGGAAAGCAGTGGTTGGTAAGGGAGTTAGACAGGGTAGCAGTCTCTCCCCTATATTATTCAATCTGTATATTTAGCAAGCAGTAAAGGAAACAAAAATTTGGAGTAGATATTAAAATCCATGGAGAAGAAATAAAAACATTGAGGTTCACCAATGACATTGTAATTGTCAGAGACAGCAAAGGACTTGGAAGAGCAGTTGAACGGAATGGACAGTGTCTTGAAAGGAGGATATAAGATGAACATCAACAAAAGCAAAACGAGGATAATGGAATGTAATCGAATTAAGTCGGGTGATGGTGAGGGAATTAGATTAGGAAATGACACTTAAAATAGTAAAGGAGTTTTGCTATTTGGGGAGCAAAATAACTGATAATGGTCGAAGGGGGGAGAGGATACAAAATGTAGACACGCAATGGCAAGGAAAGCGTTTCTGAAGAAGAGAAATTTGTTAACATCTAGTATAGATTAAGTGTCAGGAAGTCGTTTCTGAAAGTATTTCTATGGAGTGTAGCCATGTACAGAAGTGAAACATGGACGATAAATAGTTTGGATGAGAAGAGAATAGAAGCTTTCGAAATGTGGTGCTACAGAAGAATGCTGAAGATTAGATGGGTAGATCACATAACTAATGAGGAAGTATTGAATAGGATTGGGGAGAAGAGGAGTTTGTGGCACAACTTGACTAGAAGAAGGGACTGGTTGGTAAGACACGTTCTGAGGCATCAAGGGATCACAAATTTAGCATTGGAAGGCAGCGTGGTGGTTAAAAATCGTAGAGGGAGACCGAGAGATGAATACACTAAGTAGATTCAGAAGGATGTAGGTTGCAGTAGGTACTGGGAGATGAAGCAGCTTGCACAGGATAGAGTAGCATGGAGAGCTGCATCAAACCAGTCTCAGGACTGAAGACCACAACGACGTCTATTTTATGTGTGTAACCTTTTATTACTCCTGAGCGCTTTCAAATACATGCGCGTACTAAAGTATTAATTCATTTACCTTTGCTTGTACTAGTGATAGATCCATTCTTATTTCATGTAACTGAGCATCTTTTTGTGCATCACGGTACAGTCCAGCTGAATAAGACCATTGTACTGTAATGACCATACTTAAAAGATGTTTGGTTTCTATGGTACTAGTTCTGATTAAATCTACTGATAACCTAAGTTGTCCTATGTCAGTCTGTACCTTGTACTTTGGAAGGTATCCATACCAATAATACAATTAATTAAAAGTTTTTCCACCACTAGAAAAATGCATTTTAGAGAACTATTTTTGATCAGCATCGGTGGTAATGCTTGAAGTTTCACCCCTTTAGATTTGCTCTGTACTGCAGCCAGGATTCGACAGTTCTGCACGGGGAAGGTTGGTATGTGTGTTCAGTTTTTAAGGCCTATGCAGACTCCCTTCTTTTCTCTTACAAATTGTGCACATTTTCCTGACACGAGTCATCCTCGGTATATACTACTTTGTCATCTCAGGAAACCATTAGGAATTAATTGTATGCCCTCATCCCCTTCCTCCATCTGCAAAAAGGAGGGTGACCTGTTCAGGTTTTCCTGATTAGTTGGGAGGGTAATATCTTCATTCTGGGTAGCCTGCACTATATGCACAGTATGGTCCCGACTTCGCCAGTTTGTGTCTTGTGTCTGTGAATTAAATTCTATTTGACCACAACCTCTGCCAGTACATAATTGTTGTTCCACTGGTTATAGCTACCAAGAAGAGGACAGACGGGCCATCTATCACTGGTTGACCCTTGCCAATTATTATATTGTTTATTACTGCCCGCCAGGATTACATTTTGAATCTGTTGTCCAAAAACTCCTCTGTTCGGTATATGCTGGTCTGTTGTGATTAGGATTGTAATTTCCTTTAAAACCTCGTTTTTGTCCTTGGTTTCTTCGCTTACCATAGTTACCTCCTGTGTGATTATTATGAAGCAGATGGTACAGCCCCCCCCCCTCCCCCCGTCTGTTGGTTACTGCCACTATTACTGCATTGCGGATCACTATTTTGCAGAGGTTCACTTTGCATGTGATTGTTCTGCATTCACGACTGCCTCTCTCTGTAAATCAGGTCAATCAGATCCAGAACAGATAAAAAGTATTCTACATCATTGTCATGTATTTCGATTAATTTTTCCTTGATGTGTGCTGATTTGAGAGACTGGATTTGCCCAATATCTTGTTTTGTTCAGGTATTTTTCAAAATACTTCCATAGTTCCCCGTGTTTACTAGTGAAAGGTGTTGGGTTAAATACCTCTGGCTGTAGCCTCTCTTGGAATGCTATTGACCAGAATTTGTCTAAGAAGGCATGCTCAAACTGTTAACAAGTATGGCACCGCTCGGCCGTATCGCTTGCCCGTAATAACGTGTCGCCATCGGTGTGCCCCGCAACGAACCTGATCTTCTGTACTTCGGTCCTGTTAGATGGTAACATGCTACGAAAGGCTCTGATGACTACCACGGGATTTGTTATTTTCCCTCTGTAGTAAAAATCGGAAACTGCCTATGCTGGAGTAACCCTTTGTCAGCTAGATGAGTAGACAGGCAGAAAGTACCGTTCGCTACTGCACAAGGACATATCCCGTGTATGCTAGTACAACTGGTATTGACATTGGTACCTACTTCTCCACCTGAAAGACAAGTGGTAAGCGGCAGGTAGGTACTGCAGCTCTCTATTCTGCCTGACTGCACCTCATTGCTAGCGATTAGTCGTCTTGAACAACCTCATGTGCTAGTATTGTACCCTTATCTAGAAATCCTGATTTGGCTCTCTCTATTGTTCTGTATGTCCTCAATTTTTTCTTGGGTTTTCTTTACAAACTTACTGCTCAATTTTAAATTATTCAATTCTACAAACAGTTCCTGTGCTTCCTCAGGCAAGTCTCTACATATAGTTTACAGCTCAGTAAGAGTATCTTGCATCTCCTTTACACTTCTATTAGTTTTTGATTGAGTCCCTGCCTTTTAATCGGTGTGTGGCTCACGTTTTTCAGCTTACCTGGCCTTTCCTCCTGTGCCTTGTCAACATCTGACACTTTTTTACCTAGCTTATCTGTTTCCTCAGTCAGATCTGTGAATAACTCCACTTTTAATTCTCTTCACAGTTCGGGCAACTTGCGTGTTAAATCATTTTACAGGTCAGTGCACATCATCTTACTTAAGCTATCAGATTTTCGCAATTTGTTCATTTGAAAGTTTTTCTTTGTTGTTTTGAAGAATGTTCAACATTTGATTATGTTAATTTATTAAATTTTTGTGTTACAAAGGTGTGTGTTTGTTCATTCTTAAAGTCATTAAGAGTTTTCATCATCCCTTGCATAAGTTGTATCAGTGTTGGGGTGTCATTTTGAACCTACTGTGTCGTATCTGATCACGTTCAGTTCAGTTGTGTGTGATGCAGAAATTTTAGATCTACTAGAATCTGCGCTACTGCTCCTTTTACTAGCTCCATTTGAAAAAATGCTTCCCTGTGACATTTGCGAATTTATTTCATCTGCCGTAAGTAAAGTCATGTCATTAATCACAGCACTGCTATCTTCAGTTACAGTCGATATTAAATAATACTTGCGACTGTTGTCTGACTCGCTATCATTTGTCACCGTGCTAGTTGCGGTGACATTTTGTACGTATACATTAATTACCAAATTGTCAACAATGGTTTTATGTGCTGTATCCATTTCTGCCCTTGTCATTTACTAATTTCAAAATTTTAAAATGAATATCCCTTTCTGAATTACTCTGAGAGAAAATTTTCTAAATTATTCTGTGACATGTTGCAAACATATACTTTAACTCATTGTTGTCTTTCTTACACTTAGTCAGAATTCTCAGCCAAAAAATGATTTTTTATAAACTATTTACTACAATTTAAAAGGCTCCAATTTTTAGGATGAGAGGGGAAGGATACTACGAGTGAGGCACTACCGAGCGCAGCGGCGCATGTTTTAAGTTAGTTTTCCTACCTTCTTGATGGGTTGCACAATTTTTTTTTTCTGGTAGTTTCCATACAACTTTTATTCTCTGTCCATGCATATCCTTCTTTCATGATCCTTCCTCTCTTTCTCTTGTCAATTTTATTCGCTTAATGTAACAAAGAAATCAAATGATAATTAATGCAATGGAAAAATTTTTACAGCATGTTTTATACATTTTAATTACTTCTATTATGTATATCTGGCACTGTCCTTTTTATGGTTGCCTGCGATACTGGTATTTAAGCTCTGGTGCCGTAACGAGGTACGATTAATGTAGACTATTTTGAGGTGTGAGGCTGGCGGGTGCTTTCACCAGCAAAAACTCACACGTCTTAAGTTCGCACCTCCACAGTCTCTCGGTGCATTACCACTGTAACAGTCTGAATTGAGTGATATATTAACTCTCGTTTGAAGATAGCGGTATTTACCTCTCCTTCCTTGAGGTAAAGGATGCACTGTCCATCTTTGTGATAAAGAATGCAGTATAATACAATCCTAAATGATGATGTTATATCCGAAGAGTGCAGGCTACAGTATCACTGAAAATGTGCTTTTGTCCCCGTTATACCTTAGTGGATGATGGTTTCTCTGCTTCCCCTGTATGCAGTGTAAATCTTTACTATGGTTCTTCTGGAAATACCAAACACTTCAGCTACTTTGGTTACGGAGGCACCCACCGTGCGAGCACCTACAATTTTCAACCGTTTGAATTCACTTAGTTATGACGTAATGCACTCGCAGTTATTCAGAACACTTTTCTGACCACGGCAGACAGTTGCAGTACATTCAGGACATTGCACAGGTGCCATTCCTGGTCAAATACAACAGCATAGTCTGCAGGCTTGGCTAGTATCTGCATTTATGTTTAAGTGCATTTCTCATGATGTTTTCATATTCTTGATCAACCCCTGTATATAAACAGGCAGGAAGAACAGCAATGAAGTAATAATAAAGAGGATGAATAAGATGAAGCTGACCTGTATGACCAGGATACATACAGAGTTGGCAAGAAAAGTTATAACATTTCTCTAACTACTCGTAATAATGGGATTGTTTACTCATTGTATCTGGCAATCTGTCGCAGCATAAGTCCTGAAACAGTAACTGTAAGAAAAAGAAACAGCAGTGCGGGATCCATACCAGATAGGGTTGATAGAAGAGATAGAGAAGATCCAACGGAGAGCAACGCACTTCGTTACAGGATCATTTAGTAATCGCGAAAGCATTACGGAAATGATAGATAAACTCCAGTGGAAGACTCTGCAGGAGAGACGCTCAGTAGCTCGGTACGGGCTTTTGTTGAAGTTTCAAGAACATACCTTCACCGAGGAGTCGAGCAGTATATTGCTCCCTCCTACACCTCTTGAAGAGACCATGAGGATAAAACCAGAGAGATTAGAGCCCACACAGAGACATACCGACAATCCTGCTTTCCACGAACAATATGAGACTGGAATAGAAGGAAAAACCGATAGAGGTACTCAAGGTACCCTCCGCCACACATCGTCAGGTGGCTTGCGGAGTATGGATGTAGATGTAGGAAAAAAAAAATACTACAAAGTTATTTTTTGAATAATTAATCCTGTTTTTTGTTTCCACTGAACATTTATTGTAAACTCGGATTAATTATTAATTAAAAAACATCTTGACAAATCTGAAATAAGTTGTAATATACTTACAATAATGAAATAAATCAAGGTTAACAAGCTACATGCTTTCTGTCTAAATACACTCAAAAAGTACCGACTCCTATGCCTATATGGCTACCCCTACATATATATCCTAATCCCGAACAATCCTCGGCATTGTTTAGAATCATTTTTCGATTAATTAACAATTAAAACTCTCATCCTTCAACAAATGTCACATTTTAAAGATTGCCTAGATTGTTATATATTAAATACGAGCGAAATCTAAACTTTATATAAGTTGAAGCAAGTATAAACTCTTAGGTATCAAATGTTAACAATACACTTGTTATATTTACTAATTACAGGAGATTAATATCATATAAAATGTTCCTACCAACTAACAGACTTCTACACACTAGTGTAATTAAGATTTCGTAATCATTTCCTTCGTAACATTTTCACGAGTACATATTTCCATACACCTCTTAGTCAGAAACTACTGTTTATGGTTAAAATTTATTCATTTTTATTAGTTTTAATTGGACTGTTACGTTTCAAAGTATCCAAGGAGTCTCCATCCCGTATTACTTCATGATGCAACACGAGTATGCGCACAGTAATTTTTAATGGTCCATTTGGGGGAAAAGTTTCAGACAAATTTTATTCTATTAGAGTTCTAGCATTTGTAGACTAAGAGAAAGCTTTTGACAATGTTCACTGGAATACTCTCTTTCAAATTCTAAAGGTGGCAGGGGTAAAATACAGAGAGCAAAAGGCTATTTACAATTTGTACAGAAACCAGATGGCAGTTGTAAGAGTCGAGGGACATGAAAGGGAAGCAGTGGTTGGGAAGGGAGTGAGACAGGGTTGTAGCCTCTCCCCAATGTTATTCAATCTGTATATTGAGCAAGCAGTAAAGGAAACAAAAGAAAAATTCGGAGTAGGTATTAAAATCCATGGAGAAGAAATAAAAACTTTGAGGTTCGCCGATGACATTGTAATTCTGTCAGACACAGCAAAGGACTTTGAAGAGCAGTTGAACGGAATGGACAGTGTCTTGAAAGGAGGATATAAGATGAACATCAACAAAAGCAAAACGAGGATAATGGAATGTAGTCGAATTAAGTCGGGTGATGCTGAGGGTATTAGATTATGAAATGAGTCACTTGAGGTAGTAAAGGACTTTTGCTATTTGGGGAGCAAAATAACTGATGATGGTCGAAGTAGAGAGGATATAAAATGTAGACTGGTAACGGCAAGAAAAGCGTTTCTGAAGAAGAGAAATTTGTTAACATCGAGTATAGATTTAAGTGTCAGCAAGTCGTTTCTGAAAGTATTTCTATGGAGTGTAGCAATGTATGGAAGTGAAACATGGACGATAAATAGTTTGGACAGGAAGAGAATAGAAGCTTTCGAAATGTGGTGCTACAGAAGAATGCTGAAGATTAGATGGGTAGATCACATAACTGAGGAGGTATTGAACAGAATTGGGGAGAAGAGGAGTTTGTGGCACAACTAGACTAGAAGAAGGGACTGACTGGTAGGACATGTTCTGAGGCATCAAGGGATCACAAACTTAGCATTGGAAGGCAGCATGGTAGTTAAAAATCGTAGAGGGAGACCGAGAGATGAATACACTAAGTAGATTCAGAAGGATGTAGGTTGCAGTAGGTACTGGGAGATGAGGAAACTTGCACAGGATAGGGTAGCATGGAGAGCTGCATCAAACCAGTCTCAGGACTGAAGACAACAACAACCAGAGTTTAACAGTTAGTTTTAAAATTGCGCACTAGTCACAATATTGTATACAGAATATTCCACTATTTATTTATTTATTTATTTTTAATCATGACTGATGGTCATATGTGCAGACCAAATAAACCCTAAACACTCATGTATCTTGTGCACAATGATTTTTTTAATGTAAATTGTGGAAAGGGGAAAAACCACTGCATACATGGAAGAAATATAACTTAATTTCGTATTTTAGAAAAGAAATAATCAATTGAACCTTTGTATAATCATGATATTTGTATTTTACTTCGTATTTGAAGGTGAATCCTGTTCATTTCATACTTGCTTAAAAAAATTATTAAAAAGCCTGCATTACTTTTATTCGCCGAAGATATGAGTTTACAAATCCTACTGTTAAATATTTGAATTAAATCATATATGTACTCAAAGTATAAACCAAAGATTAGCAATAACATAGAGAAAGTAATCCTTGTGTTCCATACATTCAAAAATTAGAATAAATGATGAACCAGGTTATGGCAAACAGAAGTAACATTTGCAAAAAGAAAAAAAAAAAAAACTGGAAAAACTATAAAACCATTTTGGGGGCAGAAGTATGCGTTGTGTGGAACAATGTATTAAAGCTAATTTGTCCCTTTGAAATTTTGTTTCTTGCAATTTCTGCATTTTCTTACACCCCCCCCCCCCCCCCCCCCCCCACACACACACACACACAAAACTATTTGAGTTTGTTAACAAAGTCATATCATGTTGTTTCTCTGCCTGATCAGTGAATTCATCTGCAAATTTTGTAAGATAATGTATGCAGCGTTGAGCGTTGTAAAAATTGTCTTTCCATTTTAAATTCATTTTCATTAAGGTCATAAGTGTCAATTTTCCATTTTTGTTCGGCATTTTCTGTATTTTTTTTACATCTTCGAGATATTGATTGTAACAATGTCTTGCCATTGAAACAGAGTTTCGCAAATCTTTATTGATAACAACTATTTTTTGCATTTACACCTAAGGTATGTATATGATCACAAATGATTCTCAAATCTACATATTTGTATGATTCTTCTTTAAGATTTTCAACTTCATTTTTTTTTTCTTTCCACAGTTGCTTGGTCATGGCTTAGTAGAAGCAGCTTCTGGGCACATGGTAAAACTTCTAAATGATTCGCTTTTAAGTGAGAGGAAAAGAATTTGTCCAGTTTCACAGTTTCTTTGTCAAAATTTAAAAATTCTTCAGCAATTATGCAAATGATTTGTGACAAAATCTGCATGAGTGTCATCACAGTCTGAAGTTTTCATAATATTTAAATCTGATAAGCTATTTAGAAGACATATCATCTTTCTCATATGATTTTGTTTCTATTCCACTAAATTTATTGATATTAAACACCATAAATTTCTTACAATCCTGAAAAATGCAGGCACTTTGAAATTATAACTGACACAATTTTAATTAGCACAGATTTTACAACCATACATAAAGTCTGTAGTTCTGCATCAGAAACTTTTTTTAGAGTAATACAGTTTTACCAAGAAAAACAAGGTTAACTTTTTCTGTAGAAAGATGGTTCTTAGTGTTATTGAATTTAACTTTTATTAAGTCAACTTAATTATATTATTCAACAATTCTGGTTTCATATTAACAGAATCTTCCGTCGGTTCTTGGTGGAACAACATTATAATAATAAATGAAAAGCACCAGTTTGCTTTTGTTCTACAATATTTTTTTATTGCTAACCGGTTTTCGGCTTACAAGGCCATCTTCAGACATTTACTGAGTATTATCACCAAAGAAGTTAAATGTTAGCAGACAACATTGGGAGAGAAGTAACACATCTAGAGTGAGTGAGTAACATCTTTGCAATTAAATAGTAAAAACTGAACAGTACATAAATAACAGTGGAGTTGACAGGAAAACATTTAGCACAAAATAGGAATAGCATGCCTACATAACAGTTTCTATTAATAAACAAAACTAATAAAATAAGATAAAATTAGTACTAGACAAGGCTGCATCAAGAGGTATGAAACATGGAGAGTGATACACAACCAATTAAGAAAGAAGAGACAGTTGTCAATGTAAATACAGAATACACGAGGAGCTTAAGCAATATCAATAAGATAAACTGAAATTAGTAAATGCAGGAAAATTGAGGCGTTTGAGGGAACCTCCAGTTTGAAAGTGTGATGGTACTGCATTTTAACATTAACATTATAATCAAAGCAGTGGCTGTATACCAGTTTACATTAAATAAATGAGCAAAGTAAAATATGAACAGTATTTGATGAGACAACTACAAGGGGAGTAAAACATGGACAGTAATACAAGTACTCCCTCAGGATTGGCATCACATTCTCTTCACCGATGAGTGTCTCATATGCCTTCAACTAGATAATTGTCGGAGACAATCCGGTCAGGCTGAAGGCCTTAGACACACACTGTCCAGCGAGTGCAGCAAGGTGGAGGTTCCCCGTTGTTTTGGGGTGGCATTATGTGGGGACAACGTACGCCACTGGTGGTCATGGAACACACTGTAATAGCTGTACGATATGTGAATGCCATCCTCCAACTGATAGTGCAACCATATCGGCAGCATACTGACGAGGCATTTGACTTCGTGGATGACAATTCACAGCCTCATTGTGCACCACTTGTGAATAACTTCCTTCAGGATAACATCGCTTGACTAGAAGGGCCAGCATGTTCTCCAGATGTGAACCCTATCGAACTTGCCTGGGATAGATTGAGAAGGGCTGTTTATGGATGACGTGACCCATTCTGAGGATCTACGCTGAATTGTCGTTAAGGAGTGGGACAATCTGGACCGACAGTGCCATAATGAACTTGTGGATAGTATGCTATGACGAATACAGGCATGCATCAGTGCAAAAGGACGTGCTACTGGGTATTAGAGGTAACGGTGTATACAGCAATCTGGACCACCACCTCTGAAGGTCTCGCTGTTTGGTGGTACAACAAGGAATGTGTGGTTTCCGTGAGCAATAAAAAAGACGGAAATGATGTTTATGCAGATCTCTATTCCAATTTTCTGTACAGGTTCTGGAACTCTCAGAAGCAAAGTGATGCAAAACTTTTTTTGATGTGTATATAAGGAGTATTTTGTTCATATAAGGATTTCCAAGCACTCCTTGAAAATTTTTTCAAGACGAAGTTGTTTATAACGAGTGCAAAGAGTCTTTTATGTACTCTGATACCTGCAGACACAAAGGTCAGAAATTACAATTCAACGGTGGTACAAATCTGTAGTTATATTTGAAGTGCAGCTACTAATGGTGGTCTAGTGTGGACTGTAATGATCATATGGCAGCAAACCTCCGTACATATTCTGACGCATTATTTTGGAACTGACTTACGCCAGGAAAAAAAAAAAAATATTTCCAATTTTGGTCACCAGGTACAAATGTGGCACTGTACACTGTTTGTATGATGGAATGACATCGACACTGTCATTTGACAAGCCACGACGCGTGTGAGCGGTAGGGTTATTGAGAAGAGCGACTGTATGCTGTTAGTGAATTAATGTGGATGTCAGCAATTACAGTGCTGCACTGAGAGAGTGCCGCGACAGAAAGGTCTGAAGAGAGGCCCGATTTCATTAAATGGTTTAAAGAAGATGATAATGAAATTATCTGCCTTCTAATATTGTAACTTTCAGTTTCAAAAGTTCTCTCAGGCCGACTGTATTTGTCCTTAAAAATCTGCCATACTAGTAACTTTATAAAGGAGGGAGGCAAGTTTGAACATTCCGTCAGCATTGTGGTCATTAAAGACTTAATAAAGGAGATTAAATATCATGTATAGTTTATCAGAGCCTAGTCAGACATGGTGGGAGTTATGGTACAGAATTACTCACGTATTGGCAATGTGTTACTACCTTTTGGATTTTTCAAACAGGGCAGCAATAGTCAGAAACTCTCAACACAGTAGAATAGAATAAATTACATTTCTCACTGGACTCTTTCACCTGCTACAAAGAATCTCACTTCTCTACTATTTCAAATGGAAAGGACCGATGTTTGAGCTACTCTGAATTTGTTTCTGCAGAACATCTTTGGTTAATTATGGCACCTGGGAAAAGTGGTCAGAATTATGAAAATCTAAGCTACTGTGATACACATCACAGCATTTATTCTGAAAGCTATCACATGTTCTTTCTCTTTCGTTTGCACCTGTAAACAACTCACTACTTCCTCTATTCAGCAAGTAGTCTCCTTTACTCCTATATTATTTCCTACTATAACTTAGGTTAACATTTAGTATAATTTATTTTAGTAGATCAGGTTTTTTAAATGACTGCAAGGCTGGATTAGGAGTGGTCCTCTCTATACAGAATAAGATTTTAATACTCTGTCAGAAACCTCACAGTAGCTGAAAGAACTGCCATCTTGGGCTTGTACTGTTGTAAGATTTATAGATATTGGTGTTACACATATCTTCATGAGTAAATCAAAGGCATTTGCATTTGGTTGTTTCATCTTTTGGTACTGGATTGGAGGCTTTTATTGTGATGGTAGTCGTAGTGGAAGTTTATTGATTAAACTTTGTCCTATGAATTAGGCAGAGCACTTTTTTCGTAGCACAAGATGCTCTGATTCCAACTGTTAACCACCCAATCACCATGTTCTGATATTGTTTAGTCATAATTTCATCATTTGATTATCTACATTTAAGGACTGAAGATTCCTGATAGTTACGAGTAGCAGTGTTTGTGGTAAAAGCCATGTGTGAAGTAGCACTGGCCTTTGTAAGCAGTATTGTATTGTCACAGATGCAGATAAATTGTTTCCTGTGACTAATATCAAAGTGATCATGTAAATATTGAGGAAGCAGCTATATAATACAACCACAGGTTTGAACATTGTTGGTTGTCTGCTTAATTTTGTCTGTTCATGCACACTTAATATAATAATAATAATAATAGTCTCATCTTTTATTGAAGCCCAGGAGTCAGGAGCAGTTCAACATAATCTTAGTTTAAGTCAGAGATCTAGATCCATAGTCCATTTCCTTGGCTATATTAGACATTCAGTAATACTATAGCAGCTTGTACTCACACAGGTGCCTCAGTTACATTACTCTGACTTCCAAATGATCCCCTGATAAGTGCAAAATCTGTTGACATGTTTTTTTCACTTTTCAGTAGTACATGGAGCATAATTTCTTGTATTTTAACCATGCAAAAAAATTTCTGTTGCTGTTTTCAAATACCCATTTTTAATTATACCATTAAATACATGAAGACCTTGGAATGGAACTTGTCATAGGCGATGATACTGTAAGGAAGTTGGTTTTTAAGAAGTGTCTCGTGGTCACTATTGTTGATAAATGTAGACTGCTTGTTTCGTAACCATCGCTAGGATTACTGTGAATAGGGTCTTCAGGCTTCAAACCCCATTCTTGGAAGTGGCTCTGCTTGTACCAGCTGAGTATTAGTCTAAAAATTCCAAGTACTGCTCAATGAACTCAGCATGTCTTCTTTTCGAACATAAATATATTCTACCTCTGTTACAGCTGTTCGTTCCATATTATATCCAACTCAGAATTAGATATTACAATTATTCTCGATATGGTTTTGTCTATCTAATCTGCTAACTGTGTGCTAGCCAAAGTCAACTTCTTGTCGGTCTACGATTTCAGTGGGATTGTCCCAAGCTGCAAGCCTCCTGGGCCCACAGCAAATCTCTTAAGTGGAATGCCTGTGGCATGGAATAATTGGCTAAAAGGCAAATGTCACAAAATTTATACTGCTTATATCACATTTACATAGAAAAATTAACATACAATACTGGCCATTAAAATTGCTACACCAAGAAGAAATGCAAATGATAAACGGGTATTCATTGGACAAATATATTATACTAGAATTGACATGTGATTACATTTTCACACAATTTGGGTGCATAGATCCTGAGAAATCAGTACCCAGAACAACCACCTCTGGCCATAACGGCCTTGATATGCCTGGGCATTGAGTCAAACAGAGCTTGGATGGCGGGTACAGGTACAGCTGCCCATGCAGCTTCATCATGATACCACAGTTCATCATGAGTAGTGACTGGCGTATTGTGATGAGCCAGATGCTCGGCCACCATTGACCAGACGTTTTCAGTTGGTGAGAGATCTAGAGAATGTGCTGCCCAGGGCAGCAATCGAACATTTTCTGTATCCAGAAAGGCCCGTACAGGATCTGCAACATGCGGTTGTGCATTATCCTGCTGAAATGTAGGGTTTCGCAGGGATCAAATGAAGGGTAGAGCCACGGGTTGTAACATATCTGAAATGTAACGTTCACTGTTCAAAGTGCCGTCAATGCGAACAAGAGATGACCGAGAGGTGTAACCGATGGCACCCCATACCATTACACCGGGTGATAACGCCAGTATGGTGATGACGAAAACATGCTTCCAATGTGCGTTCACCGCGATGTTGCCAAACGCGGATGCGACCATCGTGATGCTGTAAACAGAACCTGGATTCATCTGAAAAAAATGACGTTTTGCCATTCGTGCACCCAGGTTGGTCGTCGAGTACACCATCGCAGGCGCTCCTGTCTGTGATGCAGCATCAAGGGTAACAGCAGCCACGGTCTCCGAGCTGATAGTCCGTGCTGCTGCAAACGTCGTCGAACTGTTCATGCAGATGGTTGTCGTCTTGCAAACATCCCCATCTGTTGACTCGGGGATCGAGACGTGGCTGCACGATCCGTTACAGCCATACGGATAAGATGCCTGTCATCTCGACTGCTAATGATACGAGGCCGTTGGGATCCAGCACAGCGTTCCGTATTACCCTCCTGAACCCACCGATTCCATATTCTGCTAACAGTCATGGATCTCGACCAATGCGAGCAACAATGTCGCAATACGATAGGCTACAATCTGACCTTTATCAAAGTCGGAAATGTGATGGTACGCATTTCTCGTCCTTACACGAGGCATCACAACAACGTTTCACCAGGCAACACCGGTCAACTGCTGTTTGTGTAGGAGAAATTGGTTGGAAACTTTCCTCATGTCAGCACATTGTAGGTGTCGCCACAGGCTCCAACCTTGTGTGAATGCTCTGAAAAGCTAATATTTGCATTTCACAGCATCTTCTTCCTGTCGGTTAAATTTCGCTTCTGTAGCACGTCATCTTCATGACTAGCTAGTCTCTTTTGTAAGTAGCAACCATCTACAGATCATACACACGAAATGTATTCTCAGTTCCGAATATGGGTAACCATCAGCTGTATAATGGAATGGCGACAATGAAAATTTGTGCTAGACCAGGACTCAAACCTAAATTTCCCGCTTATTGTGAGCATTTGCCTTACCATTTGGCCATCCAAGCACGAGTCACGGCAGACCCAAATTTCCGTGTGTCGACAACCTGCACTACATCCGTTATGTATATTCTCATGCAGGGGAGACATTTTAATTGAAAGTCACCTCACTTGGCATGTACAAATGAACTTTGCCTCGAATTCAGAATAACACAAGAACTGCAGTATCATATTTATCTGCCGACACAAAGTGAGCAACTTTGAAGTAAAATGTCTCCCTTTTACGAGAATACATATAATGGATGTACAAGTACAGATTGTAGACCCACGGTTGATGACATATGGAAGTTTGGGTCTGGCCGTGAGTTACACTCAGATAGCGAAATGGTAAGGCGACCGCTCCCAATAAGCAGGAAATCCAGGTACGAGAGGCAAGTTCAGCAAAAAAACTTTTATGCAACAGCACAAAAACAGGATGGTTCTACACCCTGGTTGACAAAATTGTAATAGAGCATGAAATCGCCATCATTTCATCACACAAATTGTCAACAATGAAATGAAATGCTTGTATGTCCAGCTGAACTAACTTGACTGTCCCCATTCAAAGTAGAAGACATGAGTTTTTTAAGTAAATGACATCCAGGCAGTAAAAGATTTTTAACTTTTTTTAATAAACCGAATTTTAAAGTTCAAAATTAGTTTTCATAAATTCCTTCTCATACTTTAATGCAGATTTGAACTTTCTCGATCACACCACGTGTAGTTCTTCTGAGGTCATTCTGGCATACTCTTAAGAAGGAACTACTATTCGTAATTCGAACAACCAATTTGTCTCTCGTGTTTACTTTTCCTTTGTAGACTTTGCCTTTCAACTACACACACAGGCAAAAATCTAAGGGATAACATTCACGGGCCTCGGTGGCCGAGAAACCTAACATCCCTTGGAAGGTGAACTGGCAGAAAGGTGAAGTCTACAAAGAAAAAGTAAACACAAGAGACGAATTGGTTGTTCGAATTACGACTAGTGCTGCCCCTATAAGGGAACACCAGCATGACGTCATGCTGTACTAATTTGTAGCCTGTATATGTCTTCCAAAGCTATATTACAGACCTGGCCAAATAGCATGTATGAGCACGTTCGCACCGGCTGCACTCCTGCCTAGTGCGACGGCAAGTAGGGATGACGGATGAGGAGGAAAAGGAAATGGAAGGCTGCAGCCAGATGTCACTACTGCCGGACAGTCGCCGAGCAGTTCGCTGAGAATACTACTTGTGTTAAATTAGATTTATAGTCTGTATTAGAAATACTGTGGCACCTACACAATTTTCCAAAAATGAGAAAGTGGAGAAGCCACATCATTCGATGCTGAACGGGAAATGTTGTACCTTTTGTATCGTTTGAAGGACACACAAAGTGCTCCTCGATATGGCATCACACTTTTACGAGCTGCAAAAGGAGTTACGGCAATGTTGTTCCAACACTAGCAACAAAGATGACAAGATCCACTTGTCTTCTGATGAACGACAGTGAATGCTGGCTGAAGTGAAGGCAGCCATTAAGGAAAAAAACTGAGTTAAGCACAAGTAGAGTGGTGACAAAACTTTCATGGTTCACATCACCAATTATTTGAATTTATAAGTGTCTACAAAAAGGAGAGAGTCATTTGGTAACAGATATGGCAGACAAGGTAAACACAATAACGATAGTAATAATAACAATAATAACAACAATAATAATAATGTAGTAATAATAATGATGATGATGATAAAAATAATCATGAATAATGGTATGGACAAATCAGTTTAAAGTTCATGACATGGAACATTTCCCAAAACTCAAAGCAGCCATCTGTGGACTATACACGACTGAATATGTTTCAGTAATTGAAACATTTCATCATGAGTTCTCAAAGAGATTACAAGATGTTGCATGTTTGAAGGCTGATTTTGATTTATTTGTCAGACCATTCTTGTGTTTGGTGTGGCTTCACGTGTTTGACTGTATCAAGAACCATAGTTGCAGGTATACGAGGGTGAGTCAAATGAAAACCTTAAATTTGTAATCACAAATTGAAATTTTGTGCCGTTATCCTGTAAATTGGTAAGTGTGCTACAAACAGCGTGCAGGATGGCCTGTAGGTGGCAGCATAGTGCAGATGCACACATACCGTCGCAGTGTCAGTATAAAGATGGCCGCCCCACTTGCGACTTGCACCAGGGAAGAACAGCGTTCTGTTATTTAGTTTTTGCGTAGTGAAGGTGTGAAACCTATTGAAATTCATCAACAAATGAAGGTTCGGTACGGTGATGCATGTTTGTCACAGTAGCAAGTCTACGAATGGAGTGACTTCAGTGGGAGATGCTCCTCTCCCGGGTCAGGCACAATGAATTGTGACTCCACAGAACATTGCAGCAGTTGAAGCCATAGTGAAGGAAAAACCCGAGT
The DNA here is from genome assembly GCF_023864345.2 of Schistocerca serialis cubense. NCBI lineage: Eukaryota > Metazoa > Arthropoda > Insecta > Orthoptera > Acrididae > Schistocerca > Schistocerca serialis. Next base: position 67,536,728 of record NC_064648.1, on the reverse strand, counting down.
GACACTGAATGACATTGCAGCATGTTTACAGATTAGTCATGGGTCAGCACACCACATTGTGCACGATGTACTCCAGTTTCACAAAGTGTCTGCAAGATGGGTGCCACGGCAGCTGACTCCTGAAATGAGAGAACAATGCATCGATGCTGGTGAAGAACTTCTTTGGCACTTTGAACGAGAAGGTGACAGCTTCCTTGCAAGAATTGTTACTGGGGACGAAAACTGCATTCACTTCCACCAACCGGAAACGAAGAGAGCGAGCAAGGAATGGCGCCATTCCTCATCACCAAAACCAAAGAAGTTTTGAACAGAACCATCAGCAGGGACGGTTTTGCTGACTCTCTCTTGGGACGAAAAAGGCGTCATTTTGGAGCATTACATGGCTGGAGAGACCGCTGTCAGCAGTGCATCATACACACATCTCCTAAAAATCATCTGCGGCCTGCAATTAAATCAAAGCGACGCGGATTGCCGTCAGCAGGTGTCCTTTCGCAACATGACAATGCAAGGCACCACACTGCCCGTACAGCAGTTGCAACAATCACAGACCTGCATTTTGAGTGTCTTCCTCATCCACCATACTCACCAGACCTTGCCCCAAGTGATTTCCATACGTGTGGACCACTCAGAGACGCAATGGGAGGAAAGAAGTTCCGTTCTGACGAAGAGGTACGCCACACGGTGCACGAGTGGTTGCGCGGACTACCAAAACAATTTTTTTCTAAAGCAATTTATGCACTTTGTAAGCGCAGGAGGACTTGCATTGAGCGTGGAGGAGATTACGTTGAAAAGTGATGCAGCTTTGTACCACTTCTACACAATAAATAATATTTAAAAAATATTTAAGGTTTTCATTTGACTCACTAGAATAGTGCAATTGTGGAGGAAGGTGGAACACAGAGCAGATTCGGCTGTACTTATGGTGCACAAATCTTGGCCAAGACTGCTACAGTACAATGACACGTAATATAAGTATTCCTTTCAGCAGTACATGAACATATACTTACAATCATGTTTCTGTGGTCCAATGCTGAGGGCAGCTATTAGCTGAAGCCAGAGGAAATGTCTGTCTGACACATTTGAGAGGGTTCAACCATTTAAGCCCTTCTGTGTAACTTACCCCCTCAGATTAAAATCACTGACCAGAAAGCCTTGTCAAAGGCTGTATTTTGATTTGATGTACTTTCATGGCAGACTACTCGTCTTAAAGTCGACAACCTAGTTTGCTTACGTGGAATTCCATTTGGTATGCATGGACTGCATGAGGCAAAGCAGCTAATGGTTTTATTCCTGTTTTAATCAAAGTGCAACTATTTCGTGTATGAGATTACAGTATGAATGGCAAAACATTCTTCAAGTCATTTCATCATCAAAATGTCCCACTATCAATATGTTAGCACTGAAGAGATGCTTACTCAGAGGAACACAACATCTCTGTACGAAAATCCCTCGTTGAGCTCCTAAGCCTTATCCGATATATATTAAGTTATAAATTGGTAATCTGGCTGGGAGTCAGTGAAGCCAATGAATGTAAATGCAAAATAAAGTTTGTGGTAACAGATTAATCTGCAGCATATTCTAATGTCTTCAATCACATCATTTTTATTGTACCTTGCATATTTAATGCGTTTTTCTTTACAAAATTAAAATTGCGAGGTAAATTCAGCAACCCTATATCAAATTATGGACAAGTCTACAATGAGTGTTTTGATGCTTATTACATATATCATACATAGATGACAGCAAAGTATAAGGGGTGTCCACTATGTAGCTCTTACCCATATTTCAATTTACCATTACAACCACTAGTGCAAACATAATCAGTTATGACTAATCACACAGAGAAAACCTGAGAGATCGTATTCAGTTACGACCTCTGTAAAAAGGAATTTCAACAACAAATGGGCTGTGAACCTAATTTATAATTTTATTTACAATATAACAATACTCCAGTACTTTATTACATTAAATCTTTATTTCACCATCGCAAATAAAAAAAAAATACTTTGAACTTATTAACTAATCTGCTACACTTTATTACAATTCTGGTACACTGTCTTTCAAAGATAATTAGTTTATTGTATTTTCAACAAATTTTGTTTCTGTGAACAAAGTTACTCAGAATTGTCACCACATGAGCCATACTAGACAGTAAATATTCTTTAGCAGTGGCTTTTATAAATATTATGAAGTGATTATCAAGTGGAAATTCATGCTACATGTGAGTACTCAAGTTCAGAAATAAAGTCTTCATTATATATGTACTCATAGCTTCACTAACAATTAAATCAACACAGCTCTGTGGGTGTACATACTGCATCCAAGTGTCACATCTGCACTTCGAAACTTCTTAATTATTGTATTAGGATAAGACATGCAAGTATCAAATGTTGTTCTGACATAATTACACACATGAAAAAAGTTTTGCATCACCCCGTTCCCAGAACTCCTGAAGATAGACATTGACTGTGCATATTGTACCACAGACATAGTCCCTTTGACTGTTCAGAGATGTCACTAAACCTGCCCAAAGGTGTAAACAATTATGCATGAGAAACGCCTATTACACGGAGCAGGTCCGACAGCCAATCAGTTCCAGTCATCCCACCAAGAAGGAGGTACACGGCTCATGTTGTCTGTAGTTCAACCGTGCCTAGACAGTCAGTACCGCGGTTCGATCGTGTCCGCATTGTTACTTTGTGCCAGGAAGGATTCTAAACAAGGGAAGTGTCCAGGCGCCTCGGAATGAACCAAAGCGATGTTGTTCGGACATGGAGGAGATACAGAGAGACAGAAACTGTCGATGACATGCCTCACTCAGGCTGTCCGACGGCTACTACTGTAGTGGATGACCGCTACCTATGGATTATGGCTCGGAGGAACCCTGACAGCAGCACCACCGTGTTGAATAATGCTTTTCGTGCAGCCACAGGACGCCATGTTACGACTCAAACTGTGCGCAATAGGGTGCATGATGCGCAACTTCACTCCCGATGTCCATGGTGAGGTCCATCTTTGCAACCACAACACCATGCAGCAAGGCGCAGATGGGCCCAACGACATGCCGAATAGGCCGCTCAGGATTGGCATCACGTTCTCTTCACCAATGAGTGTCACATATGCTTTCAACCAGACAATCGTCGGAGACGTGTTTGGAGGTAACCTGGTCAGGCTGAATGCCTTAGACACGCTGTCCAGCAAGTGCAGCACGGTGTAGGTTCCCTGTTGTTTTGGAGTGGCATTATGTGGGCCCGAGGTATGCAGCTGCTGGTGATGGAAGGTGCCGTAACAGCTGTACGATACGTGAATGCCATCCTCCGACCGATTGTGCAACCGTATCGGCAACATATTGATGAGGCATTCGTCTACATGGGTGACAATTTGCACCCCCAACATGCACATCTTGCGAATGACTTCCTTCAGATTACCGACATCACTCGACTGGAGTGACCAGCATGTTCTCCAGACATGCACCCTATCAAACAAGCCTGGGATAGATTGAAAATGGCTGTTTATGGATGACATGATCCACTAAACACTCTGAGGGACCTACGCCGAATCGCCGTTGAGGAATGGAACAATCTGGACCAACAGTGCCTTGATGAACTTGTGGCTAATATGCCACGATGAAAACAGGCATGCATCAATGCAAGAGGACATGCTACTGGGTATTAGAGGTACCAGTATGTACAGCAATCTGGACCACCACCTATGAAGGTCTCGCTGTATGGTGGTACAACATGCAAAGTGTGGTTTTTATGAGCAATAAAAAGGGCAGAAATGATGTTTATGTTGATCTCTATTCCAGTTTTCTGTACAGGTTCCAGAACTATTGGAACCGAGGTGATACAAAACTTTTTTTGATGTGTGTATTTATGTTGGGATACGTAAATTGAGATCAACAGTTTCCTGTTTGCACATTTGTGTTACTGTTACTCTGTGGTGGTTGTGTTATAGTATATATGTTTAGTCATTGTAGTACACTTACTACTTTTCATTTAACAAAATGGTCTTTCAGAAAGATTTCAAGTTAGTTATACTAAAAATGTTCAACAAAAGATTATGGGCTCAGTACTTGGTGTAGAGTAGCATGAAATTTCTGGAATAACGTGTTCCACTATTATCGTCTTAGGCCGACAAAAGATTTTTGTTGGAGTTGAAAATGTATTTTAGTAGCTATTAAGTAGTTTATTGCTTACTGTGTGCACATTTTTTGAATTTATGTGCAGATATGAAAGGAGAAATGAGAGTACAATGCATTAACAAGTGCAGTGTGAGTGAGTTGATTTATTTGTAATGGAGAAGTTGTTTACACCTTGCTGCCACAGTGCAGTGATGCTGTGGATCCGAGAGAAGAAGACATCTGAATGACAGTGGTTTCACACGAGAACAAAAGAAGGTTGTTAAACAATCTCAGTCAGACTTACTAACTCACCACCTACTTGTCAGGCGATGAAGTACGATGTAAAGACCAGCTACAAGCACATTGTAATAAATGATGTATTCACTCAGTATTGTAAAGAGTTATGAGAATAGTTACATACAGGATAGTTTTTTAAATTGTGGTTACACGATTTCATTTAGAGTTTCTAGAAGGTACAAGCTCTCCCACAGCCCTCGACCCTCTACAGATGGAAACGAAATTGAGCAGTGGCACTGCATATCAGGACTACAGCGTCAAGAAAATACAAGACTGAATAAGGCAATTTTTATTACAAACAGCATCACGGTGATGGATCTATACATGAAGCTGTTAGGAGCAGTTCTACCACGAGAACCCTCTATTAAAACTTAATGGGTGCGAAAGCAATGTTTTATAAATATCAAAAACAGAAGTAATTCACAGAAATTGGGAATCAGTTTGTAAGTGGTTATGCATTAAAAGCACAGATGTATGCTGAACAGATGAGGCAAGGTAGTAATGTTACCAAAACTGTGTGGAGTGTAGTAAATAAGGAAAGGGGAGGGAGCAGCAACACAGTGTGCAATAATATAATAATAAGTGACAGTGAAAAATTGCTGAGTGACCCAAAGGAAGTATGTGAGAGATTTATAGACCAGATTAGTAAGATGAGTAGGGATGATAAGATTGACCCACCACAGGTGCTAAATCCCAGTAATGTCAGTAATCCATTCTTCCTGAAGTGTGATACAGAACTGGAAATCCTGAAAACCACTTTCAACTTAAAAGCAAATACATCCAGTGGCTGGGATGACATCTCAGTGAAATTTCTGAAAGAATGCAGTAATGAATTAATAAAGCCACTACAACATTTAATAAACAGCTCTTTCAGTCAGGGGTCATTTCTCGACCAGTTAAAAAGTCGCCAAAATAAGACCGGTGCATAAAAAGGGAATAATTGCAGATATACAAAATTATAAGCCTATTTCATTGACATCAATACTCGGAAAGCTGTTGGAAAGGTTACTTCTTGATCAACTTCAATCATTTTTCTGTAAGTACAATCTATTAAAAATACAAAACTGTCAGCATGGTTTCAGGAAGGGCAGGTCTACAATAACAGCTGTAGCTACATTTTTGAAAGTGGTATTGAATAAACTTGAAGATGGAAACAAAGTTATTGGCACCTTTTTAGACCTATTCAAGGCTTTCAACTCTGTAAATCATTCTGTTCTTCTACATAAATTAGAAGCTTACAGATACAGAGGAGTAACATTAGATTTGTTAAGATCTTACTGTGCTGACAAGAGACAATGTGTAAAGCTGTATTATACAACAGGGAGACACACAAACAGTGAAATCATCTTATTAAATTCTTAACTGTTGACTCCCTCGGGGAAGCATTATTGGGCCTTTTTTGTTTATTGTGTAACCTACATCAATGATATAATAATTCCACGAAATTCAAACCTAATAAATTATGCTAATGATACCTTCTTCATAAGTTGGAGCTCTACAAAACAGTCAGCAGTGCAAAATAATGCAGAGAACATTAGCTTCATCACAGAATATCTCACCAAAAACAAATTGGCACTAAATAAGGACAAGACAGTTCTGATGGAGTTTCTGCTAAATTAAACAGAACCAGAGCTATCAGTTGAAACAATTGATAAACATAAATTCCTGGGTGTTGTAGTAGACTAACATCTTACATGAGAGGACACATCAGCTACATGTGTAAAAAAATCCCCTGTAACACCTACCTGCTAAAATGCCTTTCTAGCATAATAGCGCAACCAGTTTTAAGACAAATCTACTTTGGGATTATACACTCCCACCTGCAGTATGGTATCAAGATTTGGGGTGGGGCATCAATGATATATATGGAAAGAGCTTTTAGAGCCCAGGAAAGAACAATTAGGATAATAGTTAATATTAGTAAGTGTCAGTCCCGCAGAGAATATTTCATTAAGTATAACATACTAAGAGTATATTCATTGTATGTTCTCAGAACTATACTGTTTATAATAGAAAATATGGAGATAGCGTAATCAATAGTGAAATCCATAATTGACTGATTCCATAGTCATGGGTGTGACACTTGAACTCTATAAATGAACTTTATAATAATTTTAAAAGTCCCATATTAAAGATTCCCCTTTTAATATATATTGTTTAAAAGGAAATTGATTACATTACTAAGTCCGAATACAATTTTCTTTTTGTAATTGATGGAAACCTATATTATTAACCAAAAATCATATGTCACGGGTGTGACAAAATTCAGAAGTGCAATGTAGCACATTGACCATTACAGGGAAAAATCTGTGAATTGAATGATTATATGTAAACAAATTAATAACTGTATAATACTGAAAATTTACCACGTTAGCCATGAACATATCAGAAAGAAACTTACATTATTTTCAAAGTAATAACATAATTTCTGTTGTCACAGGTGTGACATAATTGTGTCACGGGTGTGATATGTACAAATTTCTCTAAATATTTCAGAGAATTACTGGTTGATAATGGATTCAATACATTTTTTGCAGTACAAAAAAATCACATTGCTTAATGAAAGTGGTTTTGGTGTTAAATTAATTAAAAAAAAACACTGTTCTTTAATAGAGACTAACAGACCCCTCATCTTCAGCTGAAACACTCTCTTAGCTCAACATAATACACAATATGGAGAATGAAGCATTGTCATGTTCAAATAAATAAAGGACTGAATACTCAACTAGCTAACTAAGTAAATATACACAGAAAGTTTCATCAAAGTAATAAAAAACTCAGTTTCCTCTCATTTGAATCACACGAGGACTCAAAATTTTAACATCATTTTGTGAAGAAACAATTGAAATGTCATTTTCATTAGCAAAAAAGAGTTTGTTTTCTTTCTCACGTGGTTTTAAAAAGAACCTTGATTTCATTGGCCACACACTGATTGGCAAACAGCCATAAAATTCTGTCCATTTCCCCTCTCACTCTGTAGCTTGATGATCAAAAAGGTTCCAGCTTTAATTTCCTTAGTTGGATTTATGGTTGTCTGTACTTCATTTTCTGATGTAGCTTTGTTATCTTGAACATTAGACTCTTTGGAATCTGAATAAACATCAGAAAATTTCAGCTGTTTCTTGGATTTAGGGATCTCCCGAAAGATTTCATATCTTGCCATTTCACTGCCAGATGTTTCCGCAACTAAAACATGGCGACTGTCATAGTTTCTAAAATAATGGCTAGAATGCACTTTAGGAATAGGAATGACATCTTCCCAAAGCCTTGACTGCCATTCCTTTGTCTTGTCTACATCACTGCTTGAAACGAAGAGAACATGAACTTCATTCAATTTACCATTCGCATAATCTGAAAATTCCTTTGCATTATTCACCGCTACTGTCCGATTTCTAATTCCTCTCCAAACAGTTCTCTTCACAATTCCCACTATCCCATCAACAGCCCCTTTGCCGTGTGAAGCGGCAAAGAAGTTCCACTCAATTTCAATTCTTAAACAGGATTTGGTGCAGCAGAGGTAGGACAATGTAAATTTATATTTAAACTCTGCAGTACAGTTGTCCAAAAACCTATGAACTTTTTGTAAATTTCGATTCTGCTGTTTTAGATGTGATATAATTTTTTGAAGAGAGCACCAAACTGCAAATTTGTCATGGGAAAGATAATCACTTGCAACTGCATAAGAAGAAACAGTCTTTAGACTATCCCATACACAGCACATAAATAATGTTACTTCTTTATGGCTCCAATGTGCAACCTGAATTTCATCTTTTGACGTCAAAGAGAAGTTCTCGGCGTAGCCAACTTGCATGGCAACATCATTCTTTGTAAGCTCTTTCTCACAAGATTCAAAATATTTAGCTTGTTTTTCTCTTATCGAAAAATGCCTTTTAAATGTTGACATCTGGTCCTCTTAACTCTTCAGTGGCTACTTTCAGTGTTTATGTATTTTCCACCAACTTTGGCACTCCATCATAGTCCTTCCACTGCTTCCAGGACAGAATTTTATCTTGATTTCATCAGTCAACCACAATGACAGGTCATGTTTGCACTTGCTGCATTTTCGTGTCATAGAATCCTCATTTTCTACATCACAAGTAACTTTCTGAAGCAGCTCTTTAGTAGAAATAGGAAAAATCTGGAACCAAATGTGAAATGCTTTCAGTTAAAAATTTAAAATTTGCATGGTAGTTGCATATACAAACATTATGAGGTGTTTCTGAAACTGGTAGTACACGACTTGGCCTTAGTTCATAAAATGCTGACTATCCTAATGGAGTACCAGGGTTTGAATTCTAAAAATTCCTCACATGCCTCACCAACAGTCATAATCATATACCGCTTCTGAACATGTCCTCATTTTCCACTTTTGCGATCTTTAATAGATTTTACATCACGAGTACCAGGAGTAGCTCGACTAACATCATCTTGACAAAAATACTCAACTACTTTATTTCATGTTTCAGTTGGCAGACTTCTTGAACCTTTTGGGACATTTCTTTTAATGTCAGCAAGGTCCAGTTCCTTAACCAGTTTCCTGACAACAGCAGTCTGTTTCCTTGGACTGTTTGGAAGTGATTTTTTTGCCTAATGTCTGGGAACATTTGTAAGATCCTAATTCAGTGGTATGGTTTGTTTCTGCCATATTTTTATGTTTCCTTTCTCTGCACAACCTTTGTCTAGTTTTGTCATTCTCTCTCTTTTTTAGCAGGTTCATCAGCAGCTGCTCTCTGTTCTTCATTCTTCTCATTTTGTCCCTTCCTCTCTCCTTTTTTAGGTGTTCTTCATGTTTCAATGGATCTTCCTTCACTTTATCCTGCAGCATTCTCATTCATTCTGTTGAAGTATTCATTATCTGGGAATGCAAGATACATTATTTATATTTATTTTTAATGTCAGCAGACCTGGTATTTATTTGAAATCTCAGCAGTATAAGATTTCACATGAACAGAAACAGCTTGTTTTAAATTTTATATACTGGTATTTCATTATGCTGGAATATCTTTAAAAATGTATGTATACTGTCACACCCGTGACAAATATTACTGTCACACCCGTAACAACATTCCTGGATAAAATACAGTTATTTCCAAAACTTAATAGGTTTAGGAATCGATATATTTTCTTATTCTCACTTTCCTATAATATTAAAAATTTTGAAGTATTTGTTCAAACAAGAATCAAACTTTATCTTCTTTCTTGTCACGGTGTGACAGTAATCCGTATCACTTTCAAAAAGAGAAAAAAATTAAGAAGAAAGCTTACCAGCAAAAAATATTCAGCACAGGATATAAAGAAAAGCTATTGTTAAACGGTAAGGTGCTTATTGTTGCATCGTCTGTTTCACAGACTGCATATCAGTTCAGCAAATATAATGAAGTTTTTTGGCGTTTATGGAGTATAGTCAACTACAATCTTTGGGATGTCAATTCATAACTAAATATCTTGAATACAATATAAATGAGTTTCAAATCATTAAATTAGATATTTTGTAAGTGTATTACCACACCTAAATCTTTACTGTACTGATTTTCAAAAAATGACCACTTGGCTCATTTCATGCGGAATGAGCCAATTTTTTTTTTAAAAAAAAAAAGGAGAGAGAGAGAGGATTACCACATAAAATTTAGTAATAAAACAGCAACAGATCATAGTCCATTTTCTGCTGGAAGACATTTTTATAACAGATTGCCAAATAATATAAAACTGTTAAAAGGAAACATATTCAACGCAAAATTAAAGCTACTGTTAATTGATAACTATTTGTACTCCATCAAGGATTTTTAATGTTATTGTGTATAATTTATCTTTACTTCTAAACTTTTTTTAATGTTATTGTGTTGGTAAACTGACTATGTCCATGACTGTTAAGTTATTATGGACAAATAAACCATTTATTGTTATTTATTATGTACAAGCTGAACTTTCTTATTTTATTTTCATTGTGCATGCAGACTGCCAATAATTTTTTTTATTCAGACCTAAAAATGAGTGATTGAGCTCCATCTGGACTTCCAGTAACTAAAAAATTGATCATATGTGAAAACTGTTGAATGTGGGAATTTGCCACAATGATGTACTTGGTCTGTGACAAGTTGTGGTACGTTATAGAAAACTCTCTTTCAGGTCTGATGAAACTGGACGACTCTTGGAAGAAAAGAGACAGAAAAGTACATTCCCGGACCATATTCTTAACTGAAAAGACAAATTATTCCCACAAAAGGGAGGCAAATACAGCAGCAGAAGCCCGGATGCACTGGAATAAGAATTCCAAGATTTTGACTCACACATAGAGTGGACTTGCTTAGAACATTAGTCACAACCGAATTAGATAAATCCAAGTCAGTAGACTACTAGTGCAATCAAATCATAATATCCGAGTTTAGGTTAAGCCCTAAATGAAATGATGTTCGTAGTGAGAGAAGAGTGAATAGGAACTTTGTTCTTGGCTGGCTTACCTGATTATCATCAATCTGTGCTTATGGCACTTAAAAACAGCAGCACAAGTATCACCACACATTCTATTGAAGTAAAACTAATACAAAATGTCAAACTGAAGTTGCAAATGGAAATGAAGAATTAGCATTATGTATAAGTAAACATTATTAAATGCTTCAAGTGCAACAAATCGTAAATAATGTTCTAACAAGAGCAAAAAGAGAAGGAAGCTCATTGAAAAATAACAATAAAGGAAATGTAACTAGAAAATAGAACACAAGAAAGCCTTTCTTGCTGGAGATTCTATACAGTCTCACAAATGAAAAATGTGATATTTAGATCCTTGTGCCTCAACTTGCATCACTAAGAGTCGAGGGAAGCTTCATAATGCCAAGCCACACAATAGCTCAGTGGTCAGTGCAGGAGGTGAAGGCTAACTATCAAAGACTTCTAGAAGTGTTGATGTGACCTCTTATAAAACAGCAGAAGCATCTGACACCATTCACATCCTAAATTCAGCTGTGAATTTGCTCTCAGTTATTAAAATTGTAAGCAAAGGGCATAAAATGACCTTTATTAAAAGAAATAATTCACCTATGATCCAGAAGGTGAACTAACTGCCAAAAGATCATCTAATAATGGCAGCTACTGCATGACATAAGAATGGCATCAAATATCTAAATAGTCCTATAAGTGAAATGCTACTACATAGAAGGTAGCAGATTCCTATGGCTTCACAGACTAGGAATATGAATTGGAAAAGTATTCTGAAGTTGGGAAAGGTTTCAATAGAATTAGATGAGGACAGTGTGGTCAAGGAGCCATGGGAGTTGTGCAGCATGGTAAAACAGTAATGCCTGTTGTTCAAAACTAGCAAAATGCAATTTAAAAACTTCTTGGACTTAGTACACTGTCAATGGAGACAGCGTCTACTGCTGGAAACTTTTATTTTCTCCCATTTAATGATGATTTTTTTCAAGATTCATGTTTGTCTATTTTCTGAGGAAAAAGTCTGAGGTCACGCAGATAGGCCTAATAAAAACATTCAAAGTCATGGCGGAAAAGCACATAGGCTGAATATGTCAACAATCAACAAAAATATTTCTGAATTCTGAAGGTACCATCCACTAGCTTACAGTACAAAATGGTTCACAGCAAATTTGTCTTCCTATGGAGAGCTAATCAAACAATGGTAGGAAAAGCCCATACTATGATATTCGGTGCCAACTTGCCAAAGGAGCCGTTCTACAGCTGCTTGCCTATCAAGTTGTTCCACACATGGAGATGAAACACCATATGAACTATGGTGTAGGAGAAAGCCTTTTTTAACACACACGAGGATTTTCAGGTGGAGTTCAACAGTTCACATTCCGAAACCTCGTCGCAAGAAGTGGGATAAGAAGTCACAAAGTTGACTTTCGTAGGCTACAGCCAGGAAACCGTAGGCCATCGATTCGTTGATAGTAGGAATGTGTCATCTTCGCGGAAACGCCCCGGACGTACTGTAACGTATTTAGTGAATTATCAACGCGTTTCGTCACAGTGCCTTGGTACACAACCCATTCCTTTCACTGTCCTTCGTGGACGTATAATAAACATAAAGGTTTGAAGTCACATCGAAACGAACAGTGCATATTACAGTATAGCTTAGATGAATCATTCACCAGCAGAAAGTAACTGCTGGCTTTTCGTTTCTGTTAATGTGTCATTAGGCAATACAAATAACCATTCTGCCACAAAGTTTCGTTTTTATTTTCGTGGTGATTATAATAACAATAAGAATTTGATGTAGCTCGGTAGCGTGGTGCTAGTATATCAATCGAATCATCGAGTGCGTCATGCCTACACACTCCAACACTTTGGTTTTATCCAGTAATCTCTGTCGAGGAGCCTCTTTGAGGAAAACTTTTCAACTTGTTCGCGCCTGCATTCCGGTGCTGCCACCTATAGTAAAATAACGTACGCCATGTTAGTAGCAAGGGAAACATGGACGGAATTTCGTGAACATGCAACCTTTCAAAAATCGAGCTGAGACTTTTATTGCACTGTTTATTCTAATCGCTCTTGGTGTATTGTCTGCGTACCTGGCAGTGTTTTTAGCGTTTTTGGGTGTGTGTGCGTACCTGTACTTGGAGTACGAAGCTAACAACCTAGGTTTCCATGTGGAGGTACTGAAGTCAGCGATTTTGAGTACATCAATTTGGTTGCAGTCAACAATGTCTTCTTTTGTTAGGAATCTTCAACAGCGATCAGGGTTGGTGAGTGATGAACCGAAAAGTGAAATCCGTAGTATTTCGCGGGCAGATTCACCAGTGACTTCAAGGCTGAGGCGTGTGTCGATCGCAACGAATGGAAGCCGTTACTCAAGAAACAGTGATTTAAACATTAGTCGTAGTGTTTCCAGCCCAACGAGATATCGTCTCTCCCCTGCGAATCGAAGTGTATTGGACGTGTGTAATAGAAGTGACAGCAGGTCGCCGCAGAAACAGTCATACAATGAGGCTATGGGTTATGCCTACAAGTCATCACCGTGGAACAGGAATGCCCATTCTCCCCTTTCCGAGAAGGCTAGGTCGCCCAAAAACGCTAGTGTGAGAACAGTTCAGAATGTGGGTGGACCTCTCCTGGCGTCTCCTCGTTCTAATACAAACAAGACTTTCGATCTCAGGTATGTAGTGTGTGTGTGTGTGTGTGTGTGTGTGTGTGTGTATTTCGTTAGACCTGTCCTTTTTTGCAGCGAAAGTCAGCGAGGAGTTAATGGATTTTCATTGTGATGCTTAGTGTGTTTCATATTTCACAGTGCATCAAGTTTACAGAAGACGCGCCACCTTCCCTCTCTACACCTTACTGTGTGTCGTTAGGCTGATCTGTAGTATTGCACTAGGTCTAGGTGAAGTGAGGTGTTAGTCTGGTAGAGTTGTTGAAGGTAAAAGACTGATCTGTTGACTAACATGCATTGCTTGCCTTTGCTACTTTGTATTTCATGTATGTATACTTGGGCCACCATCAGTTATTTCGCTGCGCAAATGACAAAGCTTGTCTACCGCTTCAATTCTCATTTCTTAATTCAGTTTCGACAGAATTACATGGTTTAATTCCACCGCTGCGGAACGCAATAAAGGCATTTCAAACAAAAGAGAGAGAGAGAGATCTACAACAATCCAATCTTTAGATTGAAGAGAACAATCTCATAATCTCATTGAACCAAAAATTCTAATTCCACTCGGGCACGATGATTCATCTAGTCAGGGAAATTAATTACATAGGCCTATCTGAGAAATTATTAATTGTATTAGGTATTACTATATACAGACCTAGTTTCTGCACAGGAATAATTATGACATGGAATTGTTGGGTCTAATTCATGAGAGTGTGATCAGCAGACCATTATTTTACACAATAATATTAATTTGTTATACGTGGGTTTACTTTATGGAGTTAATACCTGTTTTATTTGGATTTCTGCCTATTTCCTTCCACATTGCCTCCTATTTTGACTCGTGCATTCTGTATGTCGAAATATGTTGCACACAGAGATGCTATTAATCTTGCAGATTCTTCTGAGATGTCTCACACTTTTTCACCACTGTCTTTGTAGAAAGTTAAAGCTGCCCACTGTGGGCAAGAGTAGTTAAGTGCAGTTGCCACCTTCTGTAGAGCCTCTGATGGAGGAAGTATCATAGTGTGCAACATGGGCCATGGCAGGCTGGAAGTGTAGATTAACTGAAATCTTTATACTGCTTCTCCAATTCAAAACCAGATTGTCACTTTTCAACATAATGTGGGCCTCAGGCTATGTTAGAGCAATATATCTCCCCCAACTAAAATTTTTGTATTCACATAATTGGCCTTGCCAACTCTCAATCAAATTGTCAAATTCCAGCCTAACGTGTTGAGTTACTTTACAAATCAGTCTGACACCAACACTTACATTTCACAAAATATTGTCAGTTTTCTATTTACTTCTCATTTGCATGATGCCACAACCTCTGATATCACAGGTTGAGTTGATCTGCAGGTGCTGTCCATTCCATTTGACTGACTTGGCACAGAAAATATGATTATTAAGATTTTTATGTCTTTTGACAGCTGATCTGCAGCATTATGCTAATTGTTTGCTTTTCTGGCCTGTCTTAAATTTTTCAATTGTTTTGTAGAAATTTGGTAAAGATTATGCAGTGTGTGATGTGGGGTATAAATGGATTTTCCTTAACTAGTACGTAAACAAAGTACTGCTACAGCACACAGTGACATAAATTAACTAAGATAGTCACCGCATTTTACAGCAAGCGTAGATTCACAACAAGCACTCAGTGAAGTAAATTTTGTCCACTGTCTTCATTCCGGAGTAGAAATAAAGATGTAAATTACTTATGCTTATGCATGCCCCCTTTCTCAAGAGTAGTTAGCAAATGTGTGGATGAAGAAATTAGATTTCATTATGGGAGTTCTGCCAGTGTTTAAAGTGTCCTCACAGTGTTGGCAGCTTTCCTGCTGCTGTAGGCAGTTCATTTCTGATGATCGTAGCGTATCGGATGGTAGAATGCAATAGCCAGTGAGAATTGCTGAATCTAATGACTTGGATTGGTGGGAGATACTAATTGATTTTGTTTTCAGCATGGATAGTGTGAGATCGATGATTAGTGATTGTCTATTATGCATTATAAAGTTGGTTACTGGTTTTGATATATACTCCTGGAAATATGGAAGCGTCCGATCCCACCCGTCTGCTTTGACCCATGACGTCACAAATATGGCGGAAACAAAAACAAACACACACACTTTCCACAAGAAGCCTAATGACACTACCGGGACAAGCGCGGGAAATGGGGTGTTTTGGGTGGGGGGCAAACTAAATGTAAACAAATTTAGACGCCTTGCGTAGCTACAACGTGTTAGTGAAGACAGCCATTCATGAATACCCACCCACCTCCCCAGGGGTCGTAACCCCTGCAACCCATAGAAGATAAAGATGCTTCAGTGGCTGATTAGTGTTTGTTGTCTTAAAAAAAAAAAAAAAAGAAAGAATCTCACGGGATAGAACGAACAGATCAGAAAGATAAATATAATAAACTAAAACAGAAATTGGAGGAAACAGATAATTAAAATAAGTAATAAGTGTTTTTAAATTTAAAAAAAAATCTCACGAGATAGAACAAACAGATCAGAAAAGTAAATAAAATAAGATAAAACAGAACTAGAGACAGCCCCACTCAAACCAAACTCCGCGCCATCATGACGTCACGCACGACAACACCCTTACGTCACGGGTCAAAGCCGACGCGTGGGATCGGACGCTTCTGTCGACCCATACTCCTTGTATGTTTCTTGGAAAATAGCAGGATTTCTTGTGGGCTACTGTTTGGTATTAGTGTTATATATTTTGGTTGAGAGTTGCCAAAGCCAATCAGTGTGACTGGAGGTAAACTGGCTATGTTAATGGACTAGTCTGTAGTGTAGTCCGACATCTAGGTTAGATTGAGAAGTTGGTTTGGTTGAGAGTTGGCAAAACCAGTGAGTGTGACTGGAGGAAAACATACAGTGGTGATGGGCTGGTCTGTAGAGTAGCCCACTGATTGTTTCAAAAACTTTGTTGGGTATTTTCGAAATGTTCCCGATTTCTGAAGTCTTGGTTGTACAGGAACCAATGAGTTCAAATTTCATCAAGTATTCTCTTTTACATGACAACATCCTGCACACTATATTTTATTATGCCACCATGTAATTCAATACATTTCATATAATGACAATGTTTATTGAACTCTTCATTTTCTCATTGGTTTCACCAGTGTCTTGTCTAATCATTTGACTCATCATGTCCCCTTCCCATCATTCATCACACAAACAGTTACCAATTGCAGCACATGACGGAAAAGCCACAAACCTTGTAAGTGCACTTTTACTGCTGTCGTCCACCGGTCACTTCTGGAAGCTCATATCTATATCCTATAAATGATGCTGTTGGTCTGTAGGAGCAGTGTCACACTGTCTACTTAACCATGTGACTTGGTCTAAATAATTTTTTGTCATGGTATGAGTTCTGCACATTATGGAGCACTGAGGAATATTTCAGTGCATGGCATTTATGCCCAGACAGGTCATGGGGGAAGATACTCTTTTCTTCTTTGTCTCCATCTACTGCTCTTAAATAGCTATGCTATGACAAAGGATGTTTGTTTTGATCTTTCTCAGAGGTGTCACTGAGTATTGTCCAACATTTAGGTATATCACCAGGTTACATCAAAATTTCCCCTTCTGTTAAATATTGTCAAAGATTGTGTCTTAATGTATGTCCCCACGATGCCTCTTTCATGGTGCACAGTCGTAGATGCATGAGAATAAAATTTGTGGAAACAACGCATGGATGCA
This sequence comes from Schistocerca serialis cubense, assembly GCF_023864345.2. Lineage (NCBI taxonomy): Eukaryota > Metazoa > Arthropoda > Insecta > Orthoptera > Acrididae > Schistocerca > Schistocerca serialis. The sequence goes on along the minus strand of NC_064648.1, from coordinate 67,519,501 downwards.
TGGGCATTCTTGTGTCCATGTGGCGCCTCATTGGGCGAGCAGTCTGTTACAAATCCCCTTATTTGGTTGTGAGGTTGTGTTGCATTTATAGAGGTGAAAAGGCGACAGAAAAAGAAAACATGGAAGTGGCTGTATGTAAAGCAGTATATTTATAACAGAGGTATGACAAATACAAAGCGATGACAAGGTTTTGTCTGCCAATTTCAGGTGGTGCTCACAACGAGATTTTAGGTTTTCTGCTTGGGAAACTGCAGCAATAAGGCTGGCAATGAAATTTTGTCAACTAGTAACTGATGACTTATATTCTTGTTTGAATTATTCTTGAATTCAAAACAAAGCATTTCAGTTCTATAAAATTTTTAATTTATGATGTGGATTAATTTTAATTTATTATTTGATTGATTTATACCTCTTTTCACTGTAGGAATTGCCCCTAAGCTTGTAATTTTTGGCATATTTTGTTCCTATATAATATTACAATTTGTATCTGTTGGCATCTACAAGTACTGTATAATTATGACTCATTCAATATCCGTGCAATTGTCTTGCATATTCGATAAATGAAACATGAATAAATAAATAAAAGTTAAAGTTAATATCACTGAAACTGAGAAATACTTGAGGGAGATTCTTAGTCTTTATGTGAAGGTTAATTTACTTTCAATGCATTATTTGTATTTCATCATGAAATATGATATGTAGATTAACATCCTCGGATTTGACAAATCTGCAAGTTTCATAGACACCAGAGTCCACTAGAAGGGAGGTTGTGTTTATAAGTTTCGTATTGTTTTCATCATTGGTGTGCTACTTTTCTGTATTTAGTAGTTTGTAAAGGAGCTACACATACTCAATCACTTCTTTTTTCAGATGTCAGGCTCCTCACTTGTGATTTTAAGTCGCCATAATATTAATATTTGTCCATTTTTCATATACATTTTTCTTAAATTTTTGGGTCATTCTTCTCAGTTATCCTACTTCAGAACTTACGGTATCTTATTCTTACAGAAATATGATTGGGGACTGTTTATCTAATATGTGATGCTCAGGACAACACATCTCAGATTTTTGTTCAAGTAATCTTCAGAAGCGGCATTCCACATGACTTTTTTGTTTGTCTGTAATCATCAGTAAACTTTGATGTGCTTCCATCAGAGTTAGCAGACATTATTGCTCATAAATTGCTTCACACCATTAACCTCAGCACACTGCACAAACACACACATTCGGTCCCGAGCTGTGTGTCACCTGCTAAACAGCACAAAGATTCCCACCAAAGCCAGGTAGCAATGCTCTGATGCACAGGCTCCATTTCCAGGAAATTAAATACGCACAAATGTACATGCATAGTTGCACTGTTGGAAATTGAAGCACATGCGCAAATGCGTCATGTGGATGCACCTTTAAAAATTTCTTCTACATGTTGTAACCACTTATTTTTCCTTTCCTCTTTGCTTTTGCACAAGAGGTCTGAAAGGACAGCTTCTCAGTTTGCCGTTCCTCCTTTTAAATTTGTTCAGCATTCCAGCCACATCAAAAACATTTGGACAATCTTGATTGCTCAATAGTTTGCTCTACAGTGTCCTCGAAATCCCTTTATGTATGACACAAAGGTACATCCAATTTTGATGTTTGTGGAGAAAGGAAGATGTAATTCCATTGTGAAATTTCTAAGTGATGCTGCTTTTGTCATTTAACTGCTATTTTATTTCCTTGGTAGTATGCTGTTGCTATTTTGGCTCTAGAACCATTTTCAGATGGTTATAATTACCATACACATCTCAGCAGTAGTACATTGTCACATTATTATAGTTTCCTCAATGAAAGATCATACTGAACTGTTAATAGGAAACATACCATTACTGTCCTTTTGAAATTAGTTAAATTTCATGTCGATAGCATGTCAGAAATATCATATTCATTAATCAGCTCTACAGGAATTATAATGCTAATGCCACTTTTATGGTATGTCACAGTACTTAGTGAAATTATAATGTAGGTTATCAATAATTTTACTCAGTAATCATAAGTAAAGTACATCTTTGGCACTTATTGGGAATAGGATTGTTGGAAGGAGTCCACTCAAAGTGTTAGAAATATATTACGTGTCATGCACATATGGAAAAGTCTGTTGGTATAGCTGGTTGTTCCGTCGATACTGGGGCCATTGAACATAAACAGCATTTCAGGCTTGGACAAGTGGAGAAATCGGATGCGGTGGAGCTTGTGCCGTGTGAGACTGACCACATAATTAATTCACTAAGACAGAGGTTCTTGCTGTGGAGAAGACTTGGGAATCCTGTTTGTTCAGGGAATCTATTGAAATCCGTAAATTTAGTGATGGTTTTGACAAGAAAATGGGAATCTCCAAGATAATTGAATCCTGGGAACAATGAACAACCATTGAAAGTAGCAGTGGAGGATCTGCAGTGATAATGACAAAGGAAATTCCCTATTATGAATGTTGCACAGAGATTACTCGGCCAAGGACTCGACTCCAGTCTACTACCAGCAACTGAGGGTGAATCTTTGAGAGTGCCAGTCACTTGTGGTGGTGAAACTTCAGAAAAATCATTAAACATTGTTGGTCAGCAAGTGGTACAACAGCTTAAAACACCTTCAAACTTTTTATTTGAACTTTCATTTTATAATGAAATAGTCGGGATAAGTATTAAAATTGTAGCATAAATTGCGGTATGTGAAGTGCATATAATTTCATGGTTAATCATTCCAATTTTTGGGTCGACAGAAGCGTCCGATCCAACGCGTCGGCTTTGACCCATGACGTAAGGGTGTTGTCGTGTGTGACATCATGACGGCGCGGAGTTTGGTTTGAGTGTGGCTGTCTCCAGTTCTGTTTTATCTTATTTTATTTACTTTTCTGATCTGTTTGTTCTATCTCGTGAGATTTTTTTTTTTAATTTAAAAACACTTATTACTTATTTTAATTATCTGTTTCCTCCAATTTATGTTTTAGTTTATTAAATTTATCTTTCTGACCTGTTCGTTCTATCCCGTGAGATTTTTTTTTAAAAAGACAAAAAACACTAATCAGCTACTGAAGCATCTTTATCTTCTATGGGTTGCAGGGGTTACGACCCCTTGGGAGATGGGGGGGTATTCATGCATGGCTGTCTTCACGTACACGTTGTAGCTACACAAGGCGTCTAAATTTGTTTATATTTAGTTTGCCCCCCACCCAAAACACCCCATTTCCTGCGCTTGTCCCGTTAGTGTCATTAGGCTTCTTGTGGAAAGTGAGTGTGTGTGTTTGTTTTTGTTTCCACCATATTTGTGACGTCATGGGTCAAAGCAGACGGGCGGGATCGGACGCTTCCGTATTTCCCAATTTTTGATTCTTTTGTAGCCTGTATTTTGTAACTTTTCAGTTAGCTTTTGTCGTTATTGTTTTTAACTGTTGTACAGAGTTAACCTAAATGATTCATTGGGTTTCAATACACTGTTTATTAACAAGTATACAACATGAAAATATAGATACTCACCAAGTTTCTGATAAATTACACAAATGTTCAACATGTCCGCTGTTGGTCTACCAGCACACATCCAAACATTAATCCAATTTTGTCCGTACCTTCACTAGCATGTTTCCATTTATGTGTCTCACAGCAGCAGTGATGTGTTCTTGCAGTGTTGGTGACACTTGTCTTTACTTAATCTCACAGAATGAAATCATGTGGTGATCTGGAGAACACAGTAAGAAAGGAACATTGCCCAGACCAGTGCACCCTATCTAGTGATAACGGCAGTTCTCTTTGGACAAAGATGTGGAGAATTGTGCCAGAGTGAGGGCAGCCCCATTGTGTCGAAAGGTGAAAGAAGTTGAGGCATCAGCTGTCAGTTGTGGCAACAACCACGGCTGCAACATATCCACGTACATTTTATCTGTCACTGCCTTCTCGACAGAAAAAAAGGGACCATACGCCTATGTCTTGGATATGGCACACATGACGTACACTTTTAGCAAATCCCTTTCCAACTCCACATGGGTGTGTGCCAATTCGGAAATACGGAAGCGTCCGATCCCGCCCGTCTGCTTTGACCCATGACGTCACAAATATGGCGGAAACAAGAACAAACACACACACACTTTCCACAAGAAGCCTAATGACACTAACGGGACAAGCGCGGGAAATGGGGTGTTTTGGGTGGGGGGCAAACGAAATATAAACAAATTTAGACGCCTTGCGTAGCTACAATGTGTAAGTGAAGACAGCCATGCATGAATACCCACCCACCTCCCCAGGGGTCGTAACCCCTGCAACCCATAGAAGATAAAGATGCTTCAGTAGCTGATTAGTGTTTTTTGTCTTATAAAAAAAAAATCTCACGGGATAGAACGAACAGATCAGAAAAATAAATTTAATAAACTAAAACAGAAATTGGAGGGAACAGATAATTAAAATAAGTAATAAGTGTTTTTAAATTTAAAAAAAATCTCACGAGATAGAACGAACAGATCAGAAAAGTAAATAAAATAAGATAAAACAGAACTGGAGACAGCCACACTCAAACCAAACTCCGCGCCGTCATGACGTCACGCACAACAACACCCTTACGTCACGGGTCAAAGCCGACGCGTGGGATCGGACGCTTCTGTCGACCCGCCAATTCAGTACCCCACACTCTCGCGATTGTGGTGATTCACATTTTCCAACAGATGAGAATTGCCTCATCACTGAATATCAGTGTCCTCACAAAGTCATCATAGTTTTCCATAGCTTTCTTCATTGAGTTACGAAACTCCAATCAGTGGGCATAATCATCTGGAGTCGGATATTGTAACAGTTGCAAATGGTAGGATTTGAATTGCAAGTGCTGCCGCAAAACATTTTCTGCGGAATGCCTAGTTCATGGCTTTCATGAATTGTTGATTTTTGTGGGCTGTGCACAGAGCTCTCTAGTACACACTCCACGATCTGCTGTGAGACATGCAGTCACCTTGTCCTTTTCCCTTCACACAGGTAACCACATCACAAAACAGGCAAAACCAGTGAAAAAAGCTCAGGTGACCAGGTGCAACTTTACCGTATTTGCTGTGTAGGACACACACTAAACACTCGTAACTGACACACATTTCGCACAGTCTGACACACAAAGTCTCCTTTCCCACATTGTCACCATCATACAGAGTGGCGACACGGGCCTGCCGTATAGCGTGCACGTGAGCCACGAGGTGGCCTTCTAAAGTTTTTGAGTGGATCAAACATTCTGTTTCCTACCAGTCTCTGTGCTTCATTTGCCGGTCAATCGTCTCGAAACCCGAGGAACGATTTGGGATAACCTCATATTTGATCTTTTTGTGTGCATCTTTGCACACAATTGCGTCCAGGTAGTCACTGTCGTAAAGTCGTGTGGCGTGTCCCGACCACTTTAGCTGCCACGTTTACAGTTACCTTATCTGTTGCACTCGCAGACTCTACGCGGATGTCAACAGCCCGGGCCTGGCCGAGCGCTCCGTGTACTACTCCCGAATGGGCGGTGCCAGTCCCGGCATGTCGCCGGACGAGAATCGGCGCCCACTGTCACCGCCAGCCGTGACACATCAGCCGCAGTACCGCACCGTTGGCCAGTTCCCCCTGGTCCGGCTGGGCCAGAAGGGCGCCGCCACGGCCTCCCTGCCACTGCTGACGGCCGCCGTCTCTCCCAAGGCACCGCGGGCACACTCCGTCAGGTGAGTTCTGGAGTTCTGGCGCTCTGAGAGGGTACTACCAGTTTTTTCCTCTTTGTTTCTTTCTTTTTTTTTTTTTAAATTGTATTTATCATGTGATGTAAGGCCATCAGTTTTCCTCGATAACAATTTGTTCTGTGTTTTAAATAACAATGAGACAAGTATGGACGAAAATGTACAGTTTCACCATTTGTCAGGCTTGGGCCATCATTACTAGACATGTTATTTTAATGTCCAGATAACCTACCAGCAGACAAAGCTCCACCACTCTTGCTATGAATCCCAGTGAATACCTTGCGGAAGGTCTCTGCCAATTTTCTTACTCCTCCACTTATAAACTCTGCTAGGGTGATCCCGTTCTGGAAGTCCAATGTGACCTCGAATCCCTGCTGGGTCCTTCTCAGAACCTCTCTCTGAATCTAGTTCCATCCAACACGCCCACCTACGTGCTCCCCAAAAGCCACAAACCCAACAATCACAGGTGTCCCAATTGTGGCCGGTTATTGTGCACCCAATGAAAGAATTTCGGCCCTCACTGACAAAGACCTCCAACCGATTGCCCAAAATCTAGCCTCCCCATGTCAAAAGAATCTACCACTTCTTTCACCGACTATCCACCGTCCTCACCGCTTTACCTCCTGGATCTGTACTTGTTACTTTTGATGCTACTTTTCTGTAGATCAACATCCCTCTTGCCTGTGACCATGCTGCTACTGAATGTTACCTCTCGTCGGACCCTCAGACAAGATGGATATAGACTGCTCGGGCAAAAAGTCAGTGGCAGCAGGTGACCCTGAGGTGTAAACTGCCTCTCCAAACCCATTACCTCATTCCTCATACACACCACTAACATTATCCTCACACACATCTACATCTCCTTTGAAGGGAAGGTATAGAAACGGCGGTGGGCACCTGCGTGCCACCCTCCGATGCCACTCTGTTTATGGACCATCCGAAGGAAACCTTGCTAGCCTCCCAAGCTTTCAGCCAAAGCCGTCATCAGAAAGAAAAAATGCACACACATTAGCACAAGTAAGCGCACCTCACACACACGACTGGTATCCCCGGTCAAAGTGGCCGAATATAGCAGTGATGTGTGGGAGGTGTGCTTGCTTGTGTAAATATTTGTGCATTTTCTTATTTTTGAAGAAGGCTTTGGCTGAAAGCTTCTATGTAACAGTCTTTTCATCATTCCTGTCTCTAACCCAATTGGTCCTCTTTACAATGAGGGCCACCTGTAAGCTGTTGTTATATATGTTTATAGTGGGAAATTTTAGCACAGTAGCTGATGGCGCAAACAGAATTTTGATCAAATTTGTGTAAAAGAACTGACGATCACAGGTGGTCCGTATGTGACGTCAGTGGGCAGGTTTTTTGTGAGTGAAGGTGCCGAGACTGCGAGAAGGGCGACAGTTTTTCTGGAGGTGGTGATCGAGACCTTAAAAGTTGAGCATCTAAGTCTCGCAGGATATTTTGTCAGCAGTAGGGCAGTCAGTTGGTATTGAATTGGTGATTCAGTATGATCTGAGTTGGGAAAAGTTGCACGAGTGGTGGTCCAGTCGCACCAGTATGTGTTCGACATATTTTGCGCCCTTTAGGACTTAGAAATATTTTGCCAATGTTTGGAATTTGATTATTTTGCACAGTGTGTCACAGCTGGCTGATTGATTGGCATTTAGGACAGTGAATCATTGTTGATTAGTCAGTTTATTGGTGAGGACATATCAGTGAATTTACAGCTGTGAATACAGTCTGTCATCGACAGATGAATAAAATATTAAGTGAACTTCCCTCCCCCCCCCCCCCTTTCTCTCTCTCTCTCTCTCTCTCTCTCTCTCTCTCTCTCTCTCTCACACACACACACACACACACACACACACACACACACACACACACACACACACACACGCCCTCTCCCTTTCTTTATCTCCCACTCCATCCCTTTCTTTTGCTCTCCTCCCTCTCCCTGAGGTAGTGGACATCCATCGCATCCCAATACTCCATGCGCTCCGTCTCCCATCTGTGTCAACTGCGGAGAGCACCATTCACCTTGCTCGCCAGAGTGCAGGATTTTACAGAAAGAGAGGGAAATCGTGGAATGTAAGACCCTGGACTGACTGACCTACACTGAGGCTAAGAGGAAATTTGAGTGCCTACATCCTGTGGCTATGACCTCCTCTTACACCGCCGCTACGGGAACAGTTGATGCCCTATCAGTTCCTTGCACTCCTGTCGCCTCTCAGAATCAGAAGGCTACACCCGCCCCCTGACGGTGGGGGGCACTTCCCTCCCTCTCTGTTCCTCCTGCACCACATACTTTGGGAGCAACCTCCCCCCCCTCCCCTTCCCCCCAATCATCAGGGATCAAAGTCCACACTTCCGAGCCAGAGAAGTGTAAGCCTTCTTCGGCTCCTCTCACTAGGAAGGGATCTATTGAATCACTCCCTTCCCAGGTTTCTGTTAGTGGCAAAGATGACACTTGCCAGCAGCTGAACAGCCCAAAAGCAGCTGGTCGTAGGGCTTCACTTTCATCCTCAGTCCTGGAGGCTGATTTGGTAAAGTCCTCCCAGCCAGGGAAAACCAAGGAACAGTGCAAGAAATCGAAAAAGAAGACCCCCGAGAACAAGAAATTTGCGGTAGCACCCACACCACCGCTACCTACAAGTTCTGCATTTGAGGTTGGGGTGAAGATTCAGGTGTCGGCTAAGGACCTTGATCTCGCCGGACCCTCAGACCCGATGGATATAGACTGCTCGGGCAAAAAGTCAGTGGCAGCAGGTGACCCTGAGGTGTAAACTGCCAATGTCATCCTCCAGTGTAATTGTGGCAGTCTTTTCCACCACCTGGCTGAGCTACGGCAACTGTTAAGCTTTACACCTGCTTTCTGCATTGTCCTCCAAGAAACCTGGTTCCCAGTATTGCGGATCCCTGCCCTCCACTGCTATAAGGGATATTACAGGAACCGTAGCGACTGTAATTGAGTGTCAGGTGGAGTTTGCTTTTGTCCTAAACTCAGTCTGTAGTGAACCTGTGCCCCTTCAAACCCCTCTTGTTGCTGTGGCTGTCAGTATATGGATGACGCAGGAAATAACTGTCTGCAATGTATATCTTCCTCCAGATGGTGCAGTACTGCTGAATGCATTAGCTGCACTGATTGATCAACTCCCTAAACCTTTCCTACTTTTGGGAGATTTTAACGCCCCGCCCCCTCCCCCCTCACCCCTCCCCCCCCCCTCCCCTCCCCCTTGTGGAGTGACACCGTGCTTACTGGCCAAGGCAAAGATGTCGAAACTTTACTGTCTCACAAGGGGAGGCCGCCAATTGTGAAATTCAGATTTGATTCATACTGCGCATAATAAAAGCTCATGGCCAAAGGTGTAATGTGGCAAAGCACCAAGATGCACTTCTCAGCCATTGTCGAGAAAATCGACAGTTAAAAGAAACCGTTGCGCGAAATACTCTACGATTAATAATTTTCTACAGCGTCGTGGCGCAGCGGTAAGCGCTCGGGTTCGTAATCCGAAGGTCGCCGGATCGAATCTCGCGCCATGCAACTTTTTTTATTATTAGTTTTTTGTAATTCAAATATATATACGATTAATGAATTGCTTATGCATGTTGGTGAAGGCGGATCGCTCTCCAATTGTACCACCTCAATTTTTCCCTTTTATTTTTTTTTTTTTAACAGGGTGTACCAAAGCTCTCCCGTCCGCACTGATTTTCGACGATGTTATAAGTTGCGCTAGGGACCGCATCTACCTTCTTTCGAAGTTAGCACGCAACTACACTGTTATGCGGCGGCTCGTTTCGGCCCATTCAACATCTGTCCTTCAAGTGTAACGAGCGAGTAACGGAGTTTATATTTCATACCTGCCACAGCAAATTTGTGTTCGTGGTGTCTCTATTCTAATTCGAACATTTGACTTACGCTATACGTATTCGTTTCGGAATATCGTTTCTACGTCTTCCATTAACTATACGTGGATAACATTATGAAGATAATTAATAACATTTGTGAAATACAACTTTGTTTGCGGAAAACATAATGATGTTCGAAGTCGCCAGTTTTTCCACGACAAACGACTTTCAACAACTTATGCATAATTGTTGCAACTGATTGCTGGGAATTTTTTACAAAAAACAAATACTAAAAAAAAAAAAGTTGCATGGCGCGAAATTTGATCCGGCGACCTTCGGATTACGAACCCGAGCGCTTACCGCTGCGCCACGACGCTGTAGAAAATTATTAATCGTAGAGAGTATTTCACGGCAACGGTTTCTTTTAACTGTCGATTTTCTCGACAATGGCTGAGAAGTGCATATTGGTGCTTTGCCACATTACACCTCTTGCCATGAGCTTTTATTATGCGCACTATGAATCGATCAATTTCACAATTGGCGGCCTCCCCTTGTCAGTTCAACTGCTGCCTCTTAAATACTGGGGCCGCCACACATTTCAGTGTGACTCGAGGTAGTTACTTGGCCATTGATTTATCAATTTGCAGCCCGGGACTTCTCCCATCTATCCACTGGAGAGCACATGACAACCTGTGTGGTAGTGACCACTTCCCCATCTTCCTGTCACTGCCCCGGCATCAGGCCCATAGATGCCTGCCCAGATGGGCTTAAACAAGGCGAACTGGGAAACTTTCACCTCTGATGTTGCCATTTACTCTGCCCCATATGGGAACATCGATGTGGTGGTTGAGCAGGTGACTACCACAATCGTTACTGCAGCAGAAAACGCGACCCCTCGCTCTTTAGGGTGCCCCCCAGCGAAAGACAATACCTCGGTGCTTGCGGGAAGTCGCTGAGGCAATTACAGAGCGCTGGCGAGCTCTACAGCGACATAAGTGACACCCTTCCCTAGAGCATCTGATAGTCCTTAAGCGGCTCCGTGCCCGTGTATGCCAGGAGTGTTGGGAGAGATACTTGTCGACCATCGAGTGCCATATGTCACCTTCCCAAGTCTGGATGAAGAGCAGATGTCTTTTTGGGTACCAGACCCAACAGGTGTCCCTGGCGTTACCATCAATGACGCGTTATGTACCGACGCAAACGCAATTGCCGAGCACTTTGCTCGACCCTCTGCGTCGGAGAACTATCCCCGAGCCTTTCGCACCCACAGATGGCGGATGGAAAGGAGAGTCCACTCATTCACTACATGCCACAGTGAATCCTACAACACCCCATTTACGGAGTGGGAGCTCCTCAGCACACTTGCACATTTCCCCGACACAGCTCCTGGCCGGATCGGATCCACAGTCAGACGATTAAAACATCTCTCGTCTCATTACAAACGCCATCTCCTCGTCATCTTGAACCGGATCTGGTGCGATGGTGTCTTTCCGTCACAGTGGCAGGAGAGCACCATTGTTCCAACACTCAAACCCGGCAAAAACCTGTTTGATGTGGATAGCTATCGGCCCATCAGCCTCACCAACATTGTAAGCTGCTGGAACGTATGGTGTGTCGGTGGTTGGGTTGGGTCCTGGAGTCACGTGGCCTACTGGCTCCATGTCAGGACGCCTTCCACCAGGAGTGCTCTACCACTGATAATCTTGTGTCCCACGAGACTTTTCCAGATGCCAACACCTTGTTGCCGTGCTTACCCACTTTTTTCAGTTTTTGGCCGCTAAGGTGTCGTGCACTTCCGTCGGTGTCATACCGCTCGTTCGGAACCAGAACTGCACCTTTACGATGATCCACTCACTGTAGTGGAGACATACTGATTCTTAGCACTGGTTTTCAATGCCCGATTGACTTGGCTACCTCACCTTCGTCAGCTTAAGCGGAAGTGCTGGCAGCACCTCAGTGCTCTCCGCTGGCTGAGCAACACCAACTGGGATACAGATCGCTCTACTCCGCTGCAGCTCTGCAAAGCCCTTGTTTAATCTCACCTTGACTATGGAAGTCTGGTTTAAGGTTTGGCAGCGCCCTCAGCATTGCGTGTACTCGACCCAGTACACCACTGTGGCATTTGCCTAGTGTCGGGAGCTTTGAGGACGAGTCCGTCGGTCAGCGTCCTTGTGGAGGCCGCAGTCCCTCCATTGCAGATCCGATGTGCACAACTGCTCACCAGTTACGTCGAACACATTCGTAGTTCTCACGAACGTCCAACTTACCGTGTCCTTTTTCCACCTACTGCAGTTCATCTCCCGCTTCGGCGGCCCAGGTCAGAGCTAAGGATTGCGGTTCACGTCTGAACTGGAGTCCTTCCCTGTACCACCTCCCATCCAGGTCCATCTGCATACACCTCCACGGTGTACACCTGGGACACAGATTCGTCTGGACCTTTCGCACGACCCTAATGACCCAGTTATTCCTACCACTCTCCGCTTTCACTTCCTCTCTCTTCTTGACATGTTCCGCGGCACTGAAGGGGTTTACACTGACAGCTCGATGCCTGACGGTCACGTCGGCTTCACTTATGTCCACAGAGGCCATTTTGAACAGCATTCCTTGCCCGACGGCTGCAGTGTATTCACTGCAGAGCTGGTGGCCATCTCTCGTGCCCTTCAGTATATCCGTTCGTGCCCCGGGGAATCGTTTGTTCTGTGTACTGACTCCTCGAGTAGCCTGCAAGCTACCGACCAGTGCTAGCTTGCCATTCTCGGGTAGCGTCCGTCTAGGAATCCGTCTACGCCCCGGACCGGTCCCGTCGTTCACCGGTCTTTGTGTGGACCCCAGGACACGTCAGCCGACGGGCTGGCCAAACGGGCTATGAGGAAACCGCTTCTGGAGATGAGCATCTCTGAACCTGACCTGCATTCTGACTTAGGCCATAGGGTTTTTCGGCTTTGGGAGATTGAGTGGCATAACAGTACACACGACAAACTGCGTGTCATTAACGAGACTACGAATGTGTCGAAGTATTCCTTGCGAGCCTCTCGCAGGGAATCGGCTGTCCTCTGCCGGCTCCACATTGACCACACTCGGGCGACCCACGGTTACCACCTGTGCCGTGGAGACCCACCCGAGTGTCTGTGCGGCACCCGGTTGACAGTGGCCCGTATTCTGGTGCACTGTCCCACTTTGACTGCCCAGTGACAAAATCTTGGGTTACCGGGCTCTTTGCCGCTAATTTTATCTGACAACGCCTTATCGGCTGATTTAGTTTTACGTTTTATTCGTGAGGGTGGGTTTTATCATTTGATCTAAGTTCTAGCACATGTCCTTTGTCCCTCTGTGTCCCCCACCCTAGTGCTTCTATGGTGGAGGTTTGAATGTGGTACAGAGTGGCTGGCTTCTCCTTTTTTATTCTCACATCAGCCAGCCATGGTAATCTGCTTTGTTGTTTTAATCTCTTCATCCCATTTCTTGCATTTTTGTCCATTTACATGTTTGTTGCCCTTCATCATTCGTGTGATTTTTTTCCTTTCATTCCGTTTTGATTTGTCAGTCACGTTTGTTTTATTCTCGAATTTGTGGCATTGTTTTATTCGGAACGAGAGACTGGTGACCTCGTAGTTTGGTTACTTTCCCCACTATTTAATACGACGGACCGTCCTCCCCCCTCCCTCCCCCTCTCTTCCCCCCACTCCCACACACCTCTCCTGTCACACGGGATTGTGTCGCATACTCACTGGCGTTTCTGCTGCAGCATGAACGTGAAGCCAGTTCTGGTGGAGGGTCCGGCTCCGGCCCCCCTGACGCCGGCAGCTGGGAAGGCGCTCTCTGCGAGGGTGGCCGGGGTGTCTTCCCCGGGGTTGTCCGGTGTCGACAGGTCTGACCCCCACGACATATCTGCCAAGTCTGTCATCGAAGCTCTCAAGGAAATATCGCGCAAGAGGATTCGCTCCCAGGTGAGAATGTGGTCCTGCTGTAATCAGTTCATCTGTATAGTTCTTTGTGTGTGTGTGTGTGTGTGTGTGTGTGTGTGTGTGTGTGTGTGTGTGTGTGTGTGTGTACAGAAACTCTACAAAACTACATAAATTTCTCTTTTGTAGTTACAAGTTTCGTAACTAGTAATTTGATTCCTTTGGGGTTTTTTTTATATTTTCTCCTTAGCAGCCTGTTCATATCAAGATTCTGTTTAGAGAACAGTATACCATTTGAAGGTTAATTATTCACATTTGTAGAACAAGAATTTGTAGTCAGTTGAAGTGGGAAATGACTATTGTTCGATTGTGATACACTGAGTCAGGTGGCAGCTGTGAATAACACTTGTATTCGATATATTTAGTATTTTTAATTTCGACGGCAAATGCAGTGACAATGTCACGGTCACGAGAGAGAGTTATTGAAAACTTTTGGAGCATAAACACTGAATTATCTAATACTATTTCTCCAGTAAATCTTCTCCCAGTTGCACGCTACATCGATTGACTGTACTGTGACTGTGCACAATACAGTATCGGTACAGGAGGACTGTGTCTGCTGTCGAAGCTTGCATTGTCATTACTATAATGAGTACAATAAATTTACATATAAAGAGATGAGGATACATTTTCTAGCACAGCATTTTCTGAATTGCACCATACATACATGGCTTTGGTGCTGATTAAATCGTAACTTTGTACTTTTCCTGTTAGCTTCAGTTGCTATTCATTTCCTGCACGGATTTCTCGAAAGACTCTCCTGTTACTCATGTATGTTGCTGATATATGACCAACATCATCTCTAAAACTTATTTTTGTTGATGATGGGGCACTAGCTACATGTCACAATAAATTAAGAAAATGGAGGATGACGATTTATTAGCAATCTGTAACTATTTCTGTAAGTGTTCAGGCCAGTTCAACTAAGACGGTGGTTTCGTACTATCACCCGAACAAAGATGGCTATTTGTAACCACGTCATATATCTCCAACACAAGTATGAAGACAACAAGCACTTCTTAGAGAATTTAGAAAAATTCACAACAAATCACGTGTTTCCCTTCCATTCATTCTTTGATTACATAAATATTAAATGACTCTCCTCTAGAAAATCACCATTTGTGGAAGCTGCAGACTTAGAAAATGTCAACTTTTATATTGTGCTTTACTGTATGACCTCGGGAAATTCTGATGTATCTCTGAAAAACCAACTGGCTTTGACCTCGAGAGAAAATCCTGGCTGATTCTAAACTGAATTAGAACCAACTGCAGCAGATGTGCAGACATTATTGTAAAAATGTAAATTAAACACATTTCCAAAGTGTAACTGCATAGAAGATAATCTAGCATATAATGCATACATTATCACTAAGAGCCTACACAAGACAAATTGAAAACTTCAAGAGTACAACTGATAGTCTAACTCTATTTGTAACCTGGATATTTCTTTATGAATGCTACTCTTAGTTTACGTCCGTTAATGTGATTTGTAATTATGCTGTATGATAAATAAGAAATAATTCTTGTAATACAGTGGAGCTCTTAATGTGGATCCCATCTTTTTGCGATGACTGTCTGTCATTTAAAATGCGCTGTAGAGCTCTGAATCCACAGGGACCTAAGACTGTCCTACAGAAGTGACCGACAGAGCACGACAGCTTTATGTGACTAATTACCACTGTAGGTGTAGCTACAGAAGTGCCCTAGGTGAGCGAAGACCGTGGCACTGCCTGTCCTTGGCTACAACTTGTGACATTCAAATTCAAATATGTTTGAATCTTAACACTGCAGCATGTGCAAAAGTGAGAGTGTGACATCTATGTCTTCATAGCTAAGCGTTAGAGCGGAAGCATCGGCTGCTATGAAGTAATTATCATCCGATTTTCAGAAAAGTATTATGTGAAAAGATTTGATTCTTGTGCATCTTACAGCTTAATATCTTTCCTCGGTGAAGGGCTGAATTTATTTTCATTGTTAGTCATAGTTACTGTGCTGCATGAATCTAAGTAAATGACTGCTTGAAATTTTTAAGAGTTTGCAGAGGTGAAATCACATTGCATATACTTTCTGTATGTTTCAAACTTAGGACATGCATTATTGCTTATGAAATGTAGCCAACATATTAAAATTGTATGCAAAGTTGAGATTGGAAAGATCTCTCCTTTTGTTCCCGAGGTATTGGTTGTTATGTCCATGGAAGGTCATTTCACACGAATCCTGTCCTGCCCGTCGGCATTCAAGTGGTTATAAAAGTCATCATATTCCATAAACGGTTCAAGATATCACATGGAGGTTTTTTGGAAATGATAGCACACAAAAAGGATATACTTTGTCATACTCGTATGATTAACACTTGATATATTTTTGTCAAGTGTTTGAGCAGTGCAAGGACAAGACTTCCTATAAATTACACAATCAGTTTTTGTCCGAATTTTTATAGCCAACCAAGAGTAAGAAATCTGCAAATGGGATGTCAAAGTGACCACCTTGAGGTCTAGTTCTGTACAAAAATATTTAATTACTTGAAAGTAATCAGGGTAATTAAGGGAAACCCAATCACTGGTTTGAAGAAAAATTGAAATATTTTACAAACAGCTGCTGCTATTTAAATGAAGTGTCAAAAAGTTCATATGTTCAATGTCTAGCTAGCTTGCTCATAAAGAGATGCACTTGTACAATATTTAACTGTCAAAAAGGCTTCTTTCAAATCAAGTACTGAAATTAAGTACTAAATTTAGAAATTTCAAGAACAGAAGATGCCAAGAAAGCAAGTGAGGTGTCAGTAGGAATAAAACTTGAAAATAAAAAAAATGGAAGAAATTGATCAAATATTTGTGAAATGTTTTGCCTAAATGAAATAAAATAGAACGGAAAAACATTTTATGTGCTTTTAAATGATGCTGGAAATTATGTACAGAAAATTAGTTTCACTAATATGCTTTATATCTCACTTCCAGATAGATCAGTTCACAAAACACTTGACTTTCTTTTCACAAAATTTCGTATGCTTTACATGTGGAGACTATTCATATTAATAGAAATGCGTGGGATTAACATTGATGGCCAATGAATAATTTTCCCAGCATTCTAATACCAGTAAAATTCATGGTTGTTCATTATGTTTCATTAGGAATTTAATGCATGTGATATACAGGGATAGGTGTATACACGCTTAAAGATCAAGTACTTTGGCAAGATCTTAAAAATATACTTTGAGATGCCGTGTAAACAATATAGATAAAACTTCATACACGGAATTGGTGACAGGATTGCAGCTGAGTCAGTTAAAATATAAGAAATAGCCAGGACCGAACTCGGGACCAAACGATCTCAATTAGTAGCCAAAGACACTACTGTTACACCATGGACACCACCTAAGGAGCAGCACTCATTCTTCTGTATTTGCAGTAGTCGGTTGTTCTTCTGGGCTTATCAGCTATTGGAAGTTCTTGATCATTTAAGAAACATTTACCATTAATTTATTCATGAGATAGTCTATGACTCGCTGTTCATCCACATATATTCTTCCCTTCGTAAATCCCCACCCCTCTCTCTCTCTCTCTCTCTCTCTCTCTCTCTCTCTCTCTCTCTCTCTCTCTCCCCCCCCCCCCTCTCCCTCTCCCCCCCCTCTCCCTCTCCCCACCCCCTCCCTCCCCCTTCTGAAATTGAATGGAAGTGAACTTGCGGATGCAAGTGAGGAATGCTAAAGGAACAGTAACATAAGAGTGGTGGTGGAAAAGAGAAATTCCGTTTCGCCCGCAATACATGTCTTCTGGTTGGAAAAATAGTTTTCAGAATGACTTGAGTAGTAGTTATTATCATTAGGAATAGCTTAACCTGTGAATCTAAGCTGACCCTGTATTTCTCAAATCATGAATTTCGGAAAAAAACTCATAATATTATATGGTAAATATGGTAGTAGTTCAAGCCTGAAACTTGCAGAGCTACTCAAAAACAACTTAAATAATTCATATATACCTACAAACTTGTTTCATGTACCAAATTCAGTTGTGTGGATTGCTGCGATTGAAAGAATTCATTTGGTGGAACCAGAAGATGGTAGGCAAGTAAATGTCATCACTGAAGCATTTTAGGTTCCCACTATCAGCACTGAAGATAAAACTAGGGAGATATGAGTCCACACAGAGGCTTACCAGCCATTGTTCTGGTACTCAAAGTACCCTCTGCCACAGACCATTATGTAGCTTACAGAGTGTAGATGTAGGTGTAGAAGCCAACGTCCCCCATCTGTCAGTGAGAACTTGCATCTTTGTATAATTTTTTTGAACGTTGTTTTGAAAGTTTGGTTTTTTGGCGAACTTTTTAAAAATACTTTTGACTTTTTAATTATTTAAGTTTTTTAGCTTGATGTTGTATAAAAATGCTTATAGCTCATTGTTCCTTTAATCTTAATTGCCGGTATCTGATGAAGGCAGCGCCTGAGACACCTTAATAAATAAAGAAATTTATTGAGTAATCTAGATGATTGTATTCACAAAATATTAACAGTGTTCATGGACGCGTGTAGGAAATTTATTTACTTCATTGATATATTATGTATAGACTGCGTAAAAAATTATATATATTTTTTTGTTTTGTTTTATCTATTGAAGCAGTCGACTGTTCTAAAGTTTTGAGGCAGTTTATAGGTTTTTATGTTTATTTTGATTAGTAAATACTGATGTGAATCTGTAATAGTCACAAAGTTGACGTAGATTTGGTTTCAAAGTATCTGAACACTTTTCACAGGTACTCTAAATGTTTAAAATGATCTTGCAGCTCAAATAATTATAATTACAGGAGTATGTACACGGTTTTTAACCAATGCATTATTAAATTTTCAGTGTCTGACTCCGAACGAAGTTCCAGACGACGAGTCGGCCAAACGCCAGCGTAGAAATGTGTCCTCCGACTCTGGTCGTGCAGACAATTCTGAAGTTGCGGAGAGCTCTGCCGGCCTTCTCTCCCCTTCGACATACCAGTGAGTACACAAGTATGGAAGTCTCGGTTTCCCATTGTGTCACAATCTTTCTTTTTTATTCTGACTAAAAGTATGGTATCAGTCTGTCATGCTAATTTTGTGATGCCAAACTTTTTAACAGTCTGAAAGTAACCAGCATTACGTATAATTTAAGGAGTAGAAGTGACAACTCACTGCACAATTGAGGCACGTGTAAACAAGACTGAGAATGTTACTAGCTTTCAGAAGAATTTTTCTGTAAACATACAGAGTCCCCAAACATCTTACGTAGCCATATTCATCCAGCTTAGCACAATATAATATGTTTTTGAGAAGATAATGGCAAATGATAACAGATCATAGAGGACTTCATATGTCAGGGTTGCAATGCCATTTCAGGAACAGACAGATTTTCGGTGAGCTGATATACAATTATAGCCATTCTTCTACCCATTCTCCCATTTACTAATTTGTAGATTGACAGGAATACAAAAAGCATTTCCCACTTTCCATCTCTCGCTCATAATTTGCATACATTTAACTTGAAATTATAAGCGAGCATTAATATCTAACTCGATGCTGCCACGCCGTCTCTGACAAATGTGTTTAATAAATGCTCAATTGACTGTAGGACAAATCTATACGAGGTGTTTCCTACGAAGAGATAATCACAGTGGCACGTACAATAGCCGCTTGTCATTTTTCGTGGCATCAAAACTTGGGAACAGTTGATGAAATTGTACTCGATAGAATCCAGGGCTGAGGCTGTTCAGAAACTTCACTTAAAGGATTTCTTCCCATACTTAAAGTGGAAAAAGCCTCCAGAACAATCTCTACTGACACTGACTCTATAAGGGGTACTCAAATGAATATCGAATACCTGGCACAACGGATCATGGGAATGGTTCCATTCAAAAGTAATCGGCACACTCCTTAAGTCAGTTATACCACTGGGGACGTGACAATCAGTTCTTGTTTTGTAGAATGCAGTTGGCTGCTGACAGATCCACCATGAAACCCACTCTTGCACTTCCTTGTCCGACTGAAACAGACATCCACACGTATTTCTTCAGGTTGCCAAAGAAGTGAAAATCATTCGGTGAAATATCTGGACTCTAAGAAGGATGTCGCAGTGTTTCCCAACCAAATCACTGAAGTGCAGCTTTCAAATGATTGGTAGTGTGGAGACAGACATTATCAGGCAGTGGGGTGATTTTGCCCAACATCATTCCTATGGCATGTCGCTTCCTATGGCATGTCACAGTTTCTGCAAAGTGTCTTGATAGTGCTGTGCATTGACTGCGGTTCCAGACAAGGAAGTGCAAGAGAGGGTGCAATTGTGGATCTGTCAGTGGCTGACCATGTTCTATGAAACGTGAATTGATTGTCCCATCAAGCTGGATGTGGTAGTACATGATATTAGCATGGTGTGTGTGTGTGGGGGGGGGGTGTCAATATTTTTTATTTTTATTTATTTTTTTCAGTGTGTTCATTTTTCCTTCACTGGACTGCCATTTTTTCCCAGAAGTGATGCCAAGTTACTCTTATTACATCTATACTTCTTGGAACTTACTAGGAGACAACCTAGCAATTGGAGTTCAGTAATTTATTGTATTTATGATGAGTGAAATTCAGAACGCAGTTATCGGTTTTCCAAAACAGATTGATGCAACTATCAAAAACAGTAGAGAAAATTCACTTTTGAGATCTCCAAGGAACTTAATTTCACCAAAATTAAGCAATTTTCGTGCCAGACCATGTGTCTGACTCAGTAGCGCTGGTAAATGGTTTGAATCTCACTGAACCACATGACCTGTCATGAAAATTGCCTTAATTTTAGTGAATTAAAGTGCCTCGAAAATCTTAAAAGTTAATTTACTCGAGAATTTTTGAGAGTTGTATTTAACTGTGTTGAGCAATTGATATTTGGTTCCCAATCTTCACATCATAAATATAAAAAATTACAAATATTCAGTTGCTGAAATGGTCTCCTGTTCAGGTCTGTTTGACATTTATTATAAGAGGGGATCTGAAAATGCAACACATAGCATCTATTTTTGGCGGAATTAGTGTATCTTCTGTTTGGTCTCCATCGTTCGTGTCGAAATGAAGATTTACTTTTGGGAAAGTTAGAGCACATGTACACAAATGATTAGACATATAAATTTTAAAGATTGCCACACTATGTGTCTGAAGACAGAATTCCAATATCTATTTTTAGGTGTGTTTAAACTTTCAACAAACGATTGCTTCTGCTGAGAAGCAGCAGAATTTTCTTGGTGACTAACAGAGTACTTATTTGATTTAAGGTCTCTCTCTCTCTCTCTCTCTCTCTCTCTCTCTCTCTCTCTCTCTCTCTCTCTCTCACCCCCTCCCCTCTCAACCTCCTCCCTCCTCAAACCATGGAAATTCCGGGATGGAATAAGATTAATGACAATATTATGAAAAGCTTAGATTGTTACTCACTGCGTAGTGGAAATGCTGAGTCGCAGACAGGCACAATCAGAAGACTGTTAGGCAAGTTAACTTTCAAACAAAAAGCCTTCTTCTGAATTAGAAAACACACACACACACATACACACACAAAACATTCACGCAAACACAGCTCATGTGACCACTTTGTCTGGCTGCCGAAGACAGACATATTGTTGGTCTGCGAGAGCAGAGATTCTGTCAGTGGGGGCATAGCAGCCAGTCACAATGGGGCGTCCTAGGTGGTTGTGTTTGTGGACTTTAGGAACCCTGTAGAAAATACAAGTGTGGGGAGCGGTAGGGTTTTGGGATCGGTGTAAGGATTTCAGGAGAGACTGGAGATCCTGCTGGACTGGTAGGATTATAAGTTTGGGATCAGTTTGTAGGTGGTGGATTGCGGTTCTTTTTGCAGATACAGTGAAACCTCACTTTTACACTTTTCAAGGGACTTCAAAAACTGGTGTAAAATGTGGGAAATAACGTTTTAAACTGTGAAAGTTACAAATAGGATACCCCCTTGCATTTTCGACGTTGTTTATATGTACATAAAAGGCATCAAAAGACTTCTCAGGGACTTGTTTATTATGTAATAAAGGTTTATCATCTACTAAAAACCACTGGTGTAACTGGAACTGATAATTGTGGGAAGTAGGAATGTTTGACTCAGTTTCATACGTCATAATCTATGTTTTTTAACACCTGCAGCTTCCATTCATTATTTAAATAATGACATATTGCACTAGTTATTTATTTTTTCATTCTTGGCATGACTTGTTTCGAGAATTTTTTCTCGTTATTAAGTGCACTTTTCTCGTTATTAAGTGCACATATGTACATAAGTATTTTGTGTGGTGTTGGAGTTTGTGTTATTCTGTGTCTCTTGCACTGTAGTCGCCTTTTTGAGGTTATCGGGTACTGTACCTCCTCAGTTATGTGGAAAACCACACACACACGCACACGCACACGCACGCGCGCACACACACACACACACACGCACACACACATTGTTTTTTTGTGTAACATCACAAAAAATACATATGTAAATACTTCACCTGGCAATGAGTATGAAATGAAATGATCTATGGCATTTATTGGCCAGGATATCTCCTTTTGGGGTTCGGCCACTGTATTGCAAGTCTATTTGGTTGACGCCACTTCGGCGATTTGCGTGTTCTTGAAACACATTTTGCTCAGCATGAAAACAAATTCGTAGCTGGCGTTGTATTTAAACTAAACATTTGAGCAATGCAAAGTTGATTATGATGTCAACTAGTGCTACAAGTGGCCAAAAGCCGAAACACACTAAATATGGTTCGACAAAGGTATCACGGTGATCAAAACAATCACGAAACTGCGTTTGTGCTGTAGAGACAGTTTGGAAATGGTTGTGATTGGTCACGATATGTTTATTCAATCGAACCAAGTTACTCCCATCAGACACAGTGCCAAGTAGAGCCCGGCAGCAGCGGGAGATACGGCACGAATTGTTCAAACTTTTAGATGTTTACCAGTTCAAATCTGCTGAGTAGAGTACCCTTTTGTCAAGAGACACTACCATTTAATATTTGTAAACACTACTGAATGGCCAGCGTCATTTTTTTTCTCCACTAACATTTTTTATAATGTGTAAGTTGCGGGAAAATTACAAATGTGTTGACGCAAAATCACGTGCAAATCAATGTGTGGACATAGGAAATTTGACGGGAATGATAAAAAATGTCATAAACAGTGGGAAAATGTTAATTCTGGGAACGTAAAAGTGGGATTATACTGTATAAGGTTAACTTGCACGGTGAGGGATTTGATGAATGATGGTGAGGTTAAGAAATTCTGAAAAGTTAACAGGAAGTGATTTGGAGGCTGTGTGAGTGTATCATGGTTGGATGGAGGAGTGAACGGAGTCAGATAGTGTTCAGCATTGGTCTTCGGTTGAGTCTGATCAGTACGGCTGCTGGCAAAGAAGTGTTTTCGTTGTAGGCACCGGCAGAAGAAGAGAAGTTCTTTAACAATTCCTGCATGATTGAATTTGGGATAAGGCCTTTGGAAAGGACTGATACTTCTGTGGGGCTAGTGCCTTTGGAGGAATAACTGTGTTTTGGGTCCGTTTTGGTTCTGGATTGTGTACGGTGGTGGGAAGGAGTTTTTTAGGGTGGGGCAAATGTAGCAGGTCAAGACAGGTTTGTCAGCTATGTGGGCTTGTGGGGTTGGAGATTGCAGTAGCCCAAGGCGGGAGTAGGAAGTGAACAGGTTGGAGAGTTTTTTGAGGTGGCCTTGTGCATGCTGCTCTAGTTCTTGGAGGGCAACCATTTCAGTGTGTCAGATAGGATTCAGGAATTTGGGATTGCACAGCAGGAGCATTTTACAATTGGAGAAGGGATAGTGCAAGGACGTTAGGGCCTGATTTACATGGTTTTGCAATCTGGCTTTAACAACCGGAGACAGTGGTCAGTTGTGTGCGAGTTGCATTTGTCCGCACGTTTGTGTGTGTGTGTGTGTGTGTGTGTGTGTGTGTGTGTGTATCTAATTCAGAAGGAGGCTTTTTGGCTGAAAGCTTACTTATTTAGCAGTCTTATTGTTGTGCATGCCTGCGACTTAGCAATCTATCCTTTTCGTAATATTAACAATGTAGGAAAAGACACATTGCTACTTATTGTAAAGGAGACACGTCAAGCTTCGGACAGGCACAATTAAAAGACTGACATATTGCTTTCGGCCAAAGCCTTTGTCAGTAACACACACACACACACACACACACACACACACACACACACACACACACAAAATCGCGCGCAGCGCAAAAGCACACCTCATGCACACGACTGCCAACTCTAGCATTTTGGCCCAGAGTGACAACTTTTTCATAATATCGTCATTTTTGCCTGCTGAGTTTGATAATTTCAAAATCTGAAGAACAGTGATTTCGAATCTGTAGCTTATGAGTCCTGATAATCATACTTCAGAGCCTTTTTGTGGTTATTCCTAGCTGTACCACACATTCTTGACAGTCGTAGAGATAGTACCGACAAGGTACTTAAAGTAGAAATAGAGCCAAAATATAACTCTATTTGTCACAGGAAGACTCTTGGTTTTGTCAAAAGATGTTAACCAGTTTTGTTTCCACTTGCTATAGTGCAGAAACTACAACCAGTAGTGAGTGCAGTGTGACAGGCAGCAGCAAGAATAATCAAATGACAACTTCAGTCGCCAGGCATTGTGAAGTGATGTGAAAGCAGAACTGTCATAATGGTCGTATGGATGACAAATCCCTTATGGTGTCATGAGAGTCACACTCTAGTCCCATGATGGTCTGGGATGAGTCTCTTCACTCAATTCAAAATAAGAAAATTGCCAGCTATGCGTAACACAGAGCATAAAGCATTTGGTTAATGGCTATCACGCAATTGCTTGCTGAGCTTGGCAGTGCCGTAAATTGGGTAGTTCTGGCCCTGACCTCTACCGGCATTGCACACAGTCACAGTCCTAAACATTCTGCACTTAAGCTGCCTAGTAAAAAAGTGTCACCAATTTCGCATAATACCATCTTTAGCTACCAGGCAAATTTACACATTTTTTATGAAGAGGATAGTTGCTACCCACCACATAGCAGAGATGCTGAGTTGCAGATAGGCGAAACAAAGAGACTTTCAGAAAATGAGCTTTCAGCCAACAAGACCTTCATCGGAGACAGAACACACACACACACACACACACACACACACACGACAGCAGTCTCCATCCTGGATTTTCTGTTGTTAAACTTGCACATTTCTTTATTCTGAAATACTAGATCCCATGGTTGAGCCCGATGTTGCCATATATAGTGTGTATCTGATAGGACCCAGTCAACCGCCCACTGTTTGACTTGGCACCAAAGTGAAGTGTAACTTACGTGTGCACTTACACATCACTGTTATTGTGAATAGCTGCAATCTTTATTTTCAAAAATCATTCTTGTACATATTCTCTTTCCAAGCTTCAGCAATTGTTGTGCAATACCAGGAACTGAAAACTGGTTAATTTTTGACATTCGTGGGCAGAAAAAAAAAACTGTGTCGCTGAAAAAGTAGTTCATTTGGATACAATTTGTTATGAAATAACATTTATTACTTAAATTTGTGTTTTGAAATAAAACTCTCATTTATAAAATCAGTCAAAAATCCCGGATGGAATAATGACAGTGTTGTGAAAAGGACAGTTGCTACTAACTGTATAGCGGAGATGCCGGGGTACAGATAGGCACAAGAAGAAGACTGTGTGTGTGTGTGTGTGTGTGTGTGTGTGTGTGTGTGTGTGTTTTCTTGGGTGAAAGCTTGCTTCATGACAATCTCTTTGATGTGCCTGTGCGTGACTCAGCATTTCCGCTATATGGTGAGTAGCAACTATCTGTTTCATATTATTGTCATAATTCCCAGACACGTTAATGTTTCAAGTCCCTAATTATACGTTTGGTGTATACCGTCAGTGTGAAAATGATCTGTTTCTAGAGTTACTTTTAACATTACTGTTATTTGAAATCTGTTGTTTTTATTTTTAATCTCTTTCAGTTCCCTTCTTTTGGACAATTAGTAGTACTTTATTCCCAGGATGTGCACTCTGTATTGGTGTAGTAGTAAGACTGGATGTAAGAGGCAATGTTGTGTGGGTGCTTCTGATGGTATCTTACCTTGTGGAAAACTGTGGTGGCTGAGGCAAAGTGTGCTTGTGAAATGGGCTGTTGTGTTGGTTGTACTGTAATGTCGAAGAGACACCTTGAGAACATCACGTAAGTCACGTATTTTTTTTACTGGATACGTGTGCAGATATTTTATTTGTGTGTGTGTGTGTGTGTGTGTGTGTGTGTGTGTTTTACACGCGCGCGCACGTGTTTTCCTCCTGATTAATGTCACTTAACCTAACTTAACCTAACCAGGTAGTTATTTGATTTTCAATCTAATGACTTACTGGTCCCAGACATAACAGAACTAAATTTTTAGAGAATAGTTTTTTTGTACAATATATTTTATTCAAACTATGCATCAGAATAATGTTCAATCAGTAGATAGAAAACTGTAACCACATGGTAGAAAGTGCCATTTTGTGATTATGAGTTAGTTTTTGTCCGTTTTCAAGGACTAAAACTAAAAAGGAAAGCATGAAAGTTCTGTACAATCGAAAAACACAGCTGCTTCTCTCTGTACTTAGTATAATATAAGTTTTGTTACTTTGGGAAGTGATGTGTGTGCTCCCCCCTCCCCCCCCCCCCCCCCATTGTCTCATTAATTTTAGTGCCTTTCTCTTTGATTTACCAAATTTGCAAGCTTTTTATTAGATCGTATATCATTGAACAGCAGAGATAAGACATTTGATATTACATAATGTGTTTGTATGCTGTGAAGTAGCCTCAGTTATCTCTGTATCTGGAGTTACTTAATGAGGAGTCAGTGACGCATACTCCCATAATGCCTGCATGCTGACGTCATTAAAATTTTTGAAAAAGTGAAGGAGAAGGTATAATGGAAGTTGTTGTTGTATCGTAAGTTGGTCTGAATGCGCTTTTTTTACACGTCAAGTTCCGTGGGACCAAATTAAGGAGCAAATCTCCACGTTCATGGAATGTGTCAGTACATGAAATTACAACATAAAAGTAATAACAGATAAAAATAAATGTTTATGAACTTGAATAAAGTCAGTCCATAAGTTTAAGTAAACACAATCAACAGTACAATAAGAATCAGCTTAATTTTTCAAGGAACTCTTCGACAGAATACGAGGAGTGATCCATGAGGAAACTCTTCAGTTTCGATTTGAAAGCACGTGGATTACTGCTAAGATTTTTGAATTCGAGTGGTAGCTTATTGAAAATGGATGCAGCAGTATGCAGCACACCTTTCTGCACAAGAGCTAAGGAAGTCCGATCCAAATGCAGGTTTGATTTCTGCCGAGTATTACCCGAGTGAAAGCTGCTTATTCTTGGGAATAAGCTAATATTGTTAACAAGAAATGACAATAAGGAATATATATATTGAGAGGCCAATGTCAAAATACCCAGACTCGTGAACAGGGGTCGACAAGAGGTTCGTGAACTTACACCACTTATTGCTCGAACAGCCCATTTCTGAGCCAAAAATGTCCTTTTAGAATGAGAAGAGTTACCACAAAATATAATACCATATGACATAAGTGAATGAAAATAAGCAGAGTAGACTAATTTTCATGTCAAACAATCACTCACTTCAGATTCCATTTGAATAATAAAAATGGCAATATTAAGTCTCTGAACAAGATCCTGAACGTGGGCTTTCCACAACATTTTATCATCTGTCTGAACATCTAGAAATTTGAACTGTTTAGTTTCACTAATCATATGCCCGTTCTGTGAAATTAAAACATCAGGTTTAGTTGTGTTGTGTGTTAGAAACTGTAAACACTGAGTCTTACTGTGATTTAACGTTAGTTTATTTTCTACAAGCCACGTCATAAACTGCACTATCTGAAACCAAGCCAATGTTACACATAACATCCTTTACTACCAAGCTAGTGTCATCGGCACACAGATATATTTTAGAGTTACCCTTAATACTAGAGGGCATATCATTTATATAAATAAGGAACAGGAGTGGCCCCAACACTGATCCCTGGGGATCAGTTCAGTCGCATACGAGTAGTACCATCTCCCGCTTTTGGCCACATGAAGCCAGATGTTAACAGGAAAAATTTTGCTGGTGCGCCCGAGCTACCAGATTTGCGATTGCGCAGAGTGGTCCGAGTTGTATTGGGGAGTGGGGTAGTCTCCACGTGACCTATGTTTACGTTTAGTGATTTTGCTGTCTCCTCTTCATGTACAGCTCCCACGTAAGATGAAGATAAAATGGATTTCTGTGGCTGGGAGCTGTCAAGTGAATTAAAGTACATTCACATAATTATGGGAAGCTGAAATATATAACTAGTCTCAGTTTTATGATTTTATTTTATTTCCACATTTTTGGCAGTCAACCAACAATTGTCTTGCAGAACAATGAAGTTGTTTTTGTCGGTTTGCTAAAGAAATTTGGCTTTTATTAATTTTTTCCACTGAGGCAGTCAATTTGTTTGATGCGAAGCGTTTCATTCCACAGTATAGACTGGTTTCAATTGTTCACTGAATTTCAAGTGCACGTTTTTATCTTCTGGCACATATGACATTTTGCCATAATAAAGAACCAAACATAGATAGTACAGTACTGGTACTCCAAGAAAATTTACATTCCAAAAACCACTCTGAAAACCTTAATATCAGGTTGGGGCCTACTTCATTGTGAATCTGGACATACAAATGTGCACTTCAAGCCGAATTATACATTTTAGTATGGTTTATGAAATTCCAATGCTCTTGGAGTATCCTCTGATGTCCTGTTTCTTCTGTGACATAAGGTAAGATATCTTATTGCTTTATACATGCAAACATACGGGCTCCCTATGCCACTGTAGCTGTGGGAGCACAGTAATGCCTGTTTTTTAGTGCTCTCCGAGAACTACTGAAACCTATTTCTAACAGGTCTCAGGAAAATATTGCGAATAGTGGTTTGAAAAGCGTTACTTTCGAAGTAAATTTCCTTTTGCGCAAGATGAATTATGTTATGTGTAAGAATGTGCGATGAATTTTTTAAATCGCAGAGGATGTCTCTCTCATTTAAAACTTGACACTTTGAGGGCCGGCCACTTTGAAGAATTTCAAGCCCAGAAGACCAGAAATTTATGTCATTATTTTAAATTTTTTACTAATACATTTCTGTGATGTATCTTAAAGTGCAACACACACAAGAAAGACCAGTATTACATGTGAAAGCTTAGCTTCTCTTGTGGCTTATTGATCTTTGACATCAATATTGTATGTGAAAGCTTAGCTTTTCATCAGCTACACTTTGTATATTAATTTAACCCCTTAACTTTTCCTAGTTGTGTGTTCTTGCTGCTTAACAGTGATGTTGCTATTGGCATCATGTGTTCTATGCTCTGAATATCTGCTGTCACCGGCTGGCAAGATCACGTGACATGAACTGTGGTTGGCTCACAAAAGGGCATCGCAATCTTGATTTCAATTCTTGGAAAACTAACATGTTGTGTTTGGTGGAATTTGAATTTATACTCTCGTAATTACAAAAATATGCAACGTATCGTAATACCAAAATATGCATCGTGCATGTTGCTGCACATCAGAGATCTTTCCAATACTGACTTTTCTTTTGCTGGGTTTTGTTTTCTAAAGTGGCAGCGAGAAGTTCTGTGCCAGTTGTAATGGATCTGGGAGATGTGTTATTTTCTACCGGATTTGTCGATACCAAATTGTAAATGTTTTCTTATATTTTTGTCAGAATTTTTTTTATTGTAATTTGCGTTATTATATGCTAATTTACTTATATTTTTGAGAGTGACAGCATATTGATTACTATTAGTAAATGTGACGAAGAATATCAAAGAGACTGATTACAAGTGGAAACTTGTGCGTTGTTTAAAATGTCTTTGACACTGGAGTGGTCTTTGACTGTAGTCAGTCGCCAGTGAACTCTTGGTGTGTGTTGACGGTAGAACAATGTGCAGGTCGCCGTCATAAATAATTTGCTAGTGAACAGGAAAAAATGAATTATGTTACTATTTTTTCTATATAAAACTTTAAGAAGAAACCACATTCGAAGAAATGGTATTGAAGCACCAAAAATGAGGCAGACGCATTGAACCAGGTCATTTCTGCAGCTGACGAAACTGCATTGTGGAATCATACTTCCACTAGACAACTGAAGCCAAGACAAATATCGCCTTGTAAACATTTCACGGAAAAGGTACTGTCACGAAATATGCCAAATTTAAGTACATAAAAAATAGTGGGCATCTTTCACAGTGATGTATAAAATGTTACTTATTCAAAGGATTGATAAGTTCTACTGTTGTGTGGAAAGGTATACTGTTATGGAACATGGAAAAAGTGTATTTTTTAACTGGGAAATCCGGGGAAAAATGCGGATTATCCCCCCCCCCCCCCTGCCCCCTCCTTTACACCATCTGATTAAATCAACAATGTATGCTTTTTCTAGTTGAATGAGAGAAGAGCAATTCTCTAGGACCCACTGATAAATAAGTATCATGGCTTCCCCAAGAAAACACTACATTTTTCTCTTATTTCATTTCCCACTAATGGTATTCAGGGTGGCAGTTTTGGAAAACATGGAATTCTCATGGAATTTCATGAAAGCTCAGGGAATTACGTGTTTTTAACCTAACATTGAAATTGATTTTTATTGAGTTTTATAACTCACAAATTTTAAAATACTTATTATCTCAGAGTGTGTTAATTATATGAATATCATTCCAAATAAATTATTGATGTTTCAAAACTGCGGCTATACTACTGGTTATTGATGGTATATAGCTCTGCTGAGAGGAAAGAAAAGTCATAATTGTGGTATGCTGTGTTCCCCCCCTGCTAATCATTAATTCGCATTAATTTATCAGGTAGATTGTTGTGGAGTTAGACCGAAATTTTATTTCATAATATTCTTGGAGCATTGTACAATTTGCTTGCAGTAACAACCTTCATACCCTCAATAATAGCCTCCAGTGCATTTTTAACTTTAATGGGGAATACTGAAATCTCATTCCTTGTATGATTCAAAATCTCTCTGCTCACCATTAATTTATCAGGAGCTGCTTGACACCATATTCTCCTTCACACCTGTAATTTTCAGTTTTTGCAAGTTTTAGCAGCCATCCTGGTACTGGTCCTGGGTGTATTAGCGTCTCACAAGAAGCTTTTAGTGGATACTTTGTGTATATTTTACCATTTATAGACTAACAAATACTGTCATCACCTGCTTCCATCTGGTATCTGTCATACATGAACTTTACTTTCCCTTTGTCTAAATTGCTGTCATTTCTACCCGTCAGAAAGCAGACAGCAAATTTTGCTGTCTTTACACTGTTCAAAAACCGACAAGTCAGTATCTAACGTATAATATCCTCAGGCACTGAAAAAATTGATACAAACTCATTATATAGTAGGGCTACAAGGGCCATTGGAAACACAACCAATTTTGCTGGGATTTGTGCAAATTAACTCAAAATGAAACATTATGTTGTAGCATGCAAACTCATCATTTGGCCTTTTCTTTGTCTTCACTGACTGGCACAAATGTGTGATGTGTGAAGCTGAAAGTACTATAATAGGATAGTGGCACCAAGTATCTGGCGGGAAAGAAGAGCGGTAGTATACTGACACAATTAATTGTAGGGAATATAGGAATTTGGCATCAGATGGGAGGAGGATGCTGTGAAGGGAAGGTTAGCAGTGAAGAAATTTTCACTCTCGAGGCACTTTTCTTTTTGGAACAGTAGGTGTCGGGATGTATAGCTGAGTTGGCGTAAGAAGGTCCCCGACATTTGCAGTGGGCTTGGCCCGATAGCTTCCTGTGCTTACCTCCACCAGTTGTATAAAGCGATCTTGTAAGTATCTATATGCCAAAGCCCCACTGTTGTCCACGCACATTACATCAGTAAGTGGTTTTTATTGAAAGGGAATTTAACGTTTATATTGAGAAAGTGTCCATTATTTCTATTTCTTTGGAACTGCAAACTGATCTAAGGAATCTTTATACATTCAAATACGGGGCCACAGCACTGTTATTAGGTCCATTTTTATTCTTTTGTGTGCAAATGAATGTCAAATCTGAACACTCCACTTTGACAGAAACCTGTCGGCGTGTTGTAATTCACAAGTCGTGGTGTAGTCACACCCGAGGTATTACTCACCCTGTGGCTTATCTTAGAAAGGAGATTAAAGAAAGGGAAACCTGCATTTATAGTATTTGTAGATATGGAGGAAGCTTTTGACAATGTTGGCTGAGATATACTCTTTGAAATTCTGAAGTTAGAAGATAAAACAAGGAGTAAAAAGGTTTTGTACAACTTGTACAGAAACCAGATGACAGTTAAGATTTTAAGAACTTCAGAGACAGTGAAATAAGGTTGTACCAAGTGTCCTAGGAGTTTTTTTTGCAGTGGCATGTGAGGATAAAATCTCAGTTTTCGAACCATGTCAGTTCGAATAAAATTCTCTAGCTTTCGACGCCTATCTACAATGTCGTCGTCGGGATTAAAAACCGCCGGCTGCCGGTGCCGGCACGGGTTTCCACATATATTGGCACTATTGCGACCTCCGGCACCGATCGGAGGAGGCCGAAACGGTGCGTGGGTGGAAGGTGAAGTAGGCAGGCGGTAGCAGCTCCAGCCCCCCCGGGACCGTGTGACATCAGGTCGCGTGCGAGGCCGGCACCACGTTTCAAACTCCC
Organism: Schistocerca serialis cubense; assembly: GCF_023864345.2. Classification (NCBI taxonomy): domain Eukaryota; kingdom Metazoa; phylum Arthropoda; class Insecta; order Orthoptera; family Acrididae; genus Schistocerca; species Schistocerca serialis. The sequence goes on along the minus strand of NC_064648.1, from coordinate 67,487,263 downwards.
ATTCCTGTCTCCCTACATGTTTCAGGCATCCGTCTTTGCCTTCTTCGGATATCCAAAGCCTGTCGTCACACCCTACTAAGTGTGTACCCCCGGTTTCTGTTAAAATTGTTGCTGTTTAATCTGATCTCAGCTGCCTCTTTTGTAACAGAATCCTACTATGTTGACACACGAGCCACGACTCTCGTGTTTTCAAACTGTATTTTGTGTCCGTTTTCCAAGCGGCGCTCAGCTATGGCCGACTTGTCGAGCACCCTTTGTTTAATATGCCTCTTGCGCTCAGTAAAACACTCTGCAGCTGTGCGAATTATCTGACCTGTACAGATACCGTACACAGTGAGCACACGAAGAGCTACATTGTCTTTTCAATAGGATGTAGCGTATCCCGTGTCTTGGGGCGAGCTGGAACACTGGTCTCAGTCCGTGCCTCTGCAACACGTGTCCTAACTTGCTGTTCATTGCTTCACAGTGTGGCAGGAAAGTAGCCAGCTTGCCCTCTTCTACCAACCGGTTCACGAGGCATCTTCCTTTAGTGGCACTTGAAAGCATTTGCTATGTGTCTCTTGCTATAACCGTTCTTTTGGAACACCTGTTAAAAGTACTGCAATTCAGACGTAGATGGTCGTTGTGAGATATAACTTTCGCTCTGTGTATTAATGTGTTCAGGATCTTGTTCTTGTGCACAGGCTGTAAAAATGATCAGTGTTCAGGTATCGATCAGTGTGTCTGTTTCACGTACACTGAATGACCGAGCCGGCCTCCTGCTGCCCACTCTACTGAAACATCCGAGAACTGTAGCTTGCCATCCTTCTCCATCTCGATGGTAAATTTAATGTCGGGTTGGGCACCGTTTGTGTGATTGACAAACTGTTGCATGGCATTTTCACTGTGGGGCCCTGTCAGAGAGGTGTCATCGATGTGCTTTAGGAAGCACAACAGTTGTAATGTCACAGAATTCAGAGCCTGTTGGAGACAGTGGTAATCCCATGACTACTATCTGTTACGTCATAATGTGCATGACAATAGAAGACGTACACTGTCGTTAGAATACGACACTCCTGGCGACAATGCCACAGATATCCATCAAAAGCTCAAGAATTTTATTTGAATTGACACGAGCTGAAAACCGAGAAGATTTTATTAGAGATTGTACCATATCTCCCATGTTATTCAATCTGCGCATTAAACGAGCAGTGAGGAAACAGAGGTGACATTTGGTAAAGGAGACAAAAGTTCAGGAATAATAATAAAAACATTTGAGGTTCAAATGTAATTGTGTCAGACTCCACATGACTTGGAAGATCAGTTGAACAGAATGGATAATGCCTTAAAATGAAATTACAATATGAATTTCAACAGAAGTAAAACAAGGCTAATTGGACGTAGTCAGATTAAATCAGCTGACTGAGAGAATTAAATTAGGAAATGAGACACTAAAAGCTGGAGATGTTTTTCATTAGGGGAATAACTTGAGGGAATTAGATTTGGAGATGAGACACAAAATAGGTGATGCTTTTGATTTGGATGGTGAAATAACTGATGATGCCAGAAGTAAAGACGATATAAAATGTAGACTGGGCATAGCTAGAAAAGAAGATCTGTAAGAGAACACTTCATTAATGTCGAATATAAGTTTATTTGTAGGAAGTCTTGTCTGTAGGTAATTGAGTCTAGCTATGTACATAAATGAAATGTGTATGGTAAGAGAATGGAAGATTTTGAAATGTGTGCTACAGGAGAGTACTGAAGATTATATGTATAAATTTCATAACTAAGGAAGGGGTACTGAATTGAATTGAGGAAAACAGAAATTTGTGACACAAGTTGACAAAAATAAGAGATCAGTCAGTAGGATATATATATCGAGGCCTCAGTGCATCGACAGTTTGGTAGTGGAAGGAATTGTGGGTGGTAAAAATTGTAGATGCAGACAAAAGGTTGACAATGCAGGTTCAGGCAAATGTATGTTGGAGCAGTTAGGATGAGTCTTGCAGAGTACATACTAATGTGGAGAGCTGCAGCAAAGTAGTTTTGGATCTGAAGAGTGCAACAACAACAACAGCAATATTTGTGTACGTTCGAGAACTGTAGACCCCACTTGCCCTCTGTGCAGTGGTTTTTGTAACCGTGTCACTACCTACAGTAGCACTGTTATCTCCCACAGGACGAAACGCGGTCGTAGTGACTCATTCAACGGCAGCGGCGAAAGTGGCAGTACGCCACGGGGTACGGCGAGCGACGAGACACCCGGCACGCGGTCACGAGTCAAGCGCCTGTGCAGCAACGAGATCCTTAGCTCGCTCAGCTCTAGCCGTTGCCTGCTGGTGCTCGCTGCCAACAACAAGAGGAAGTTCACCATCTCCCCAGGTCTGTAGCGCACTCCTTCCTGTCCTACAAGTCCTGCAGGAGATCGATTTCTTCTGTATCGGCACTGCTTTATAAATGTGAGGAACGGCACCGTTCCACCGGGCTCTATAAGACATGTACACACACCGTATTCCTCAATTAAAAATTGTGTGCCACGCGTGACTATGCGTAGCACAGTTGTCGAGGTGCACGATCTGAAGGACAGTGTGCGTGGAGTAATACACACGATTAAAAAGGTGTACATAATTGTGTGCTAATACTGTAGTTCTTGCAACCACTGTCACTCTGTGCATTCTGTTTTATGCACCTTGGCGACACTGCTGTGGATAACCGAGGTGATTTTTAATTAATGAAGATAACCAATACGTATCTGTAAAACTGGGTTTGAGAAAGCACTACAGTTGCATATGTTTTTATATTGTAACACTCGTTTAATTTGGTGTGTTGCCATTGTTTCTAGATGCACTTGAAAATGAGCCATGCTTGAAATTAGTATTGCTAATAAAGTACAACTTTAAAGATATCCGTACAGAACAATGTCTTTCCTCCTGCCTGAGAGCCTTCACGGGCCAGTTGTCGGGTTGCCTCCGCAATCAGTTCTCTCTCTCTCTCTCTCTCTCTCTCTCTCTCTCTCTCTCTCTCTCTCTGCCTATTTATGCCCAAAGTATTACAGTTGTTTGTGTTGCGATTCACCTGCCAATCCCTGCAACAAGTGTCAATCCTCTTCTCGCATGTTTCTACAATTTTCTAGTGTTACAATTTCTCTGCGTGTAATAGCATCATCTGTTAAGAATCTCACGGAACTTGTGACATTATCTGCTACATCGCAGTAAGTTTTCCTTGAGGTACACCCAAATTCCTTTTACATCTGGAGGTTTATCTCCTTCTAAGGAAGAAATGCCGTGTTCCCTATTGTTGCCCCGAGCAATCTCGATCTGTCTGCAGAATATTTGCCTCTAGCATTTCCTTGTCTGTTTTCTTTGGAGGGAACAAAACAGTGCACCCGTTAGCTGCTCATACTGTCGGTTGTTCATGGTTTATCATTTAAAAGTATAATATTGCTATCCTTGTTTGGAATACGATTTGCTGCATGTGACAGATTGGAACCCTTTCTTTTGCAGACGGGAGTCCACGTAGTGGCACACCTGTCCCGGTGCAGACCGGCAAACACTTCAAGTCTGGATCCAGTCCGGACACAGAGGAGCAGAATGGCCGGGAAGAGGACATGGTACAGGCAGAGGTAAGCGATGTTACAGGAGCAAATGATGTGACCCATTGGCATAGGTCAGATCAGATACTTGAGTGATCACCTGGAAGTCGTAACACTTTTATATTTAGTAATTGTGAAAATATCATTTCTGATGTACTTCTGAATGATTTAGTAAAAATGATGTAGTCTAAGAGCAAACATTTTGACATATTACTTGTCTTCTTCTGCAGGACACAGAAACTGCTGGCTTCAGTTTTTCTATCTAGAGTGTTTCAGGATGTACAGGGTCTTCGGAAAGTTACCAGGCAGTTACGACATACGTTAGAAGCGACGTCCGTGGCAGCTGTAAGAGTACAAACCCATTTAATTTTATTGGAAAACTCTTTATACAGATCTGAAAGTGGTACGCTTCTCATATTTGCGGTTATTTTCAGTTTTTTAGTCCCAAAGTATGCAGGTATGATTGTGAGATTTTGTTGCTACCCAAAGACGAAGTCTGTCAAAATAAGACGCGGCGAACAAAGGGGACGTATGTTTTTTGAAGTTGCACATTCCCCAAATAATTTTCCCAGAAGATGCACAGTATTAGCTGTGTGCACAATAGCACCATCTTGCTGAACCAGTAGTTGCTTTCATTTTCCTTTAGTTGGCCAATGAAATCGTGGAGCATTAAACCGTATCATTCACTGTTCACGGTTTGTTCAAAAAATAAAGGTCCAGTCGTGCATCGTCAGGATATTGGTACCCACACAGCAATTCCCTGATCCTGCAGTGACATTTCAAGATTCTTCGTTGGCCGTAAACGTGTTTTGCGTTAACACGACAGGAGAGCTAGAATTGGGCCTCGTCTGTACAGACTATGACATTGAGAATATCAGTGGTTCTCCTGTCAATAAGAGATGTAAACTATTTGCAGTAAAGGATTCAGTTTTCACGATCCACATCTCTCAATTCTTTCACTGCTGCCACATTAGACCAGAACAATTTCAATATTTTCCAAGTTGCTTAGTGCGCGGTTGTGAGCCTATTATCTTTGCAACGTTCCAACTTCAAAGATGATTTTTCTGGGCTGTGCTCCATAGAATCAGAAATATCCCACTCATTTGGCATCTCAAACACTGTGCCCATATCTCGAAATTTATCAATAAGTTACTGACAGCATTACAGTGTGCTCCAGCCCTTTCCAGGAATTTTTCAGCAAATTTACGTATTTTATCACGTCATTGAAACACATATTTGATAAGAAAATATATTCCTCAGTCTAAAGCACCACAATTTAAAAACAAATTGAATAGTGGCCAAACACGACACATTGCATTTGACAGCTTTCATCCAGTGAACCTAACAGCTAGATCTTACTTCCGTAGTCCAGTACATTGTGACTTTATTTGACTCTCCATATAATATGCTACTGGAGTGAAAACTGTGTGTAAATTTGTATTCTGTTCACGAATTTCAAAAATAGTTTTAGGTGGTGTGGACGTACCTCACTTTGAAATTTAATTTCAGTGGGTGGTAAGATTGTGTGCGACAAAGTTTCCGTACATAGTTGCGTTCGTGGGATCGGAATTGTGAAGTTTACTGTGGAACCCCTTGTTATACTATTTTTGAAACACAAATTATCTCCTTTTGTGTGAGATGTTTTGTTGTTTGAGACAGAAACTTACTTGCCCTTTGCTTACTGCACAATTTGTGGATCAATTGAACGGAGGAGACCTTGACGTACCATACTCAGGGCTCAAGGTGAAGCACTGGTTGGCACAACATTTGGTAATGAATGTTGTAAACATTTTCTCTACAATTTAAGACTCAGAAATCTAGGGACGTGCAACAGGGAACTGACAACACGATAGCAATGAAATTGTGTTCTGTGAAAAAATGGCGCTAACAAAGTTTGACATTTCCCGTCTTCAGTTCAGATTTAGTATATTCTGGCTCTCTGTATCTCAGATGATATCATAACCTCACTTACACCATTTGGTACTAGGCAAAGCAAAGTTCCACATCTCTACTTGACGGTGTTATCTGACATTTTCTGGTGTGAATCGACCTTTATTAGATGGAGTGTGTCTACTAAAAACTGATGAGCTGCATAAACAAATTGTTCTCTCAATACTTTGAATCATTAGGAGTAGTGAAAATTTATTCGGTTGTTCTAGAATATGTCGTTCTTGCCAATTATAATGTATCCAGAAAGAACTATAGAGTTTTTCCAGTTAAACAAAAATAATGTACATTTGAACACAGTTACACAATTGACAGCTGCTTTGTGCAGCTTGTATTACAAATATACACGAGGGTATTGTAGTCGGCATTAACACTGAAGTCGTGATGGATTGCTGAGTACCTCAACTGTTTTTATGCTTGTTCTTGGAAGTACGGTCTTTTCGTCTTGGAACTGTACGACTTTATCATGGTCCTTCAGTTTCCACATTCTGAGTTTCTCCTTGTATGCCTCAAATGTTTAGCTTATTGGACCTGAAGCAGCCAGTGAGGAGACTATTGATCACTTTCCAAGGAAGGGCTTAGTACCACTTTAACATCTAGCATTCTATTTTGAACTTGATTCTCAATCAGAATAGTCTATAAGAGAGTACCATCTTCCACCCCATCCATACCTTGTGATCTTATGGCTTCTAATACCAGGAGTTCCCTATTACAAGGTTGTTCCTCATACAGAAGTCAAGAAGAGCCTATAAACTTTTGGGTTTTATGCATCCCACCCATAAGAACCTAGAATACTCCCGTATGTATCTCTTGCAGTCTTCACTTTGGCATTCGTATCACCTGCGATAATTGTTACTACCTCCTGTACTCTTTCCTCGAGGTCATCTTCAAATTTTCTTCTTCTTCTTTTTCTCCTTCTCCTCCTTCACAATCAACCTGTGGTGACTAGCAATGAATGATGTTTATATTTTGGGAAGAATTTAATTTTCGCCTGATGTGATGAATACAGTCAGAAACGCCACATGATCTTTCATTCAGTGATCCATAACAGGACTGACTCCATTTTTGCTTGGGGTATTCCAGATGAGCATAGATACTATCCCTTCCATGTCGTTTCAACAAGACCGAGTGTGTCGATTTTCTTCATTTTCATCAAGTCTACACATTCATCTGTTTAGCCAGTTGAGGTGAAAATATTAACTGTGGCAATTCTGATTAGAGTTGCATATCGAGTTTTGTGTGTGTTCAACTTCGATTGTGGCGTGGCATCGGGTTTTGCAGTGTCAATGTCTTTGCCAGAGGTCATTTTTCTGAAAAATACATTTCCATACAAGGCCTCATTTGGTTTTGAAAGCAGTTTCGTTTGTTCAGTTGCTAGCTCGCTCTAGCCTTTGGAGTTCACACTCTGTCACAGGGCAGTGGTCTCCCAGAGAGACGAGTCATTTCATCTGCCAGATTTACTGTACTGAAATCTACTTCTGCCATTAAGGTCTGCGCTGGTGACTCTGGGCACAGGTTCTGAGCTATACGTCACGAGACAGGGTCCCTGCCTGAACTTGGCCGTTCTATCACTCTGGCTTTTTGAAGTGTAGGATCCCACCCCTGCGATAGACAGGAATTACTAGACTGGAGAAATACGGGAAGCTAGCTCTATCTCCCTTGAGACCAGTTAATTGTTGTGCACGATGCTACAACCAAAATTTTACGCACTCCACACGCACATGTGGGAAGCTGGTCGGGTGCAGGACGGCGACACTTTTTACACTACTGGCTCTGGCCCTGTACTAGCGAAGAGAGTTGAGCACAACTTGCCAGATATTTTTGTAGCGAGTGTATTTCAGTGAAAACTTTAAACTAAATAAAAAATGTTAACTTTTATGGCATTTTATTTACAATTGGCGAAATATTTTGTGCCGTGTGGTTCATTGTGTGCAGAATGCTCATGTCAGATCATGAATCTGGGACCTTTCTTCAACTTTTTTCCCCCCGTGACAGAAAAAAATTACAACAAAATGTTGATCAGTAGACTTGATGTGAACTACATTTCTGTATAGCTTCGGGGGTTTGTCGCTGAGCTGTCGTAACAAATTTGTGCTGTTGTAATATCTGTACTCGAATGGAGTACTCTTTCATAAATTGCTCATTTCTGGTTGCATTTCTTACAGTGTCTGGTGCTACTGAAAACAGCATGCTAAATAATTTTAATTCATCTTCTGTGTTCCACAGAAACTTTGACGAAGCTGTGCGCGGTTTTTTTTTTTTTTTTTTTAAAACCGTGAATCTTGTTCTGATGTAATTGTGGCGATAGGTGACTTTCGAAAGAAGTAAAGTACTGTGTTCACGTACGAGTAAATTTACTGACGTGTTAAAATAGTCCTTGTGGTTTCATCCTTGTTCAGTGTCAGTTACTGATTGTTTGGTGCTTCGAGGAGCAGTTGTTCTTGTTATTGTGCGAGATGTCGGATGTCATCGTGAAATCCCCATATTTCTTTGGCACAACTGACTGACATCTTCAATTTGACAGACATACTTCTGAGCTGTGATTGAAGCTTCCTATTTGTTCCGCTCTAAGTAGGAAACACGAAGGCGTGAAGCTGCCAGATTTGGTGGCCCGATATCTATCGTTCTTAATGTGCACTGCCTTTGGCCGCAGCAAGTTCTGTCGGAAGTAGCATCCTGAAATACAAGTCCGTGCTGCCGAGTGACGCCCTCGCCATTGTCAAAATATTTGTGTCTCCACCAAACAGTCATCCCTTGTATGACCAGTAGTTTCTCTATATGGTCACTGTCACTTTAATATTGCCAGCGGCAGATTCCACATTCTGCCAATGTAGAATCCAATACCTCTGTTCACAAGATTTGTCATGCTGCACCTTCCGCGTGCCAAGAAACTCGGATTTCTTCTAGGCTCAGTGAAGGTGGTCTCGGTTGGAGAATGCCTGTCATTTATAAGATTCCTTGGAGCTGTGGGAAGTTGTACATTGGACAAACTTGCACTGTGGAAGATGGATATGTCGAACATTGATGACACGCACATTTTGACTGGCTGGAGAAATCTGTAGTAGCCGAGCATTGGCTCAGTATCTGGTGTAATATGGCCTGCAAAATTATCGAAATGCTCTTGTTGACATCTTCGCATTGGGACAGTGTAATAAAGAAGCAGTGGAAATTCACATCTCGACAAATATTTTGAACGGAGACCGTGTGTTCCAGCTTTGCGCACAACGGGATCTAGTGCTGTCAGTATTAAAGTGGCAGTGATGGCTAAGGGAAACTGTCGGTTGTACGAGGGATGACATTTTAGTGACAGCTTAAATATTACAGCGACAACAGCGAGGATGGTCGCACGGCAACGCACAGTAGGAACAACAGCCTTTGTGCATACACTGAATTCCTCGTTTTATGGTCTGACAGGTTGCACAGCTGACCGTCCTGCTACCCATTCAGAAACCTTTGATATTGGTCACAAAATCTGTCATCTTCGTGCTTGCACATTTCGTACTTACAAGGGACACCTTTGACCCCGAACACTTGGAACTGCATAAAACTGTGTTTAGACAAACACTCAATCATAAAAACAACAGCAGCCTGTGTCATTTCCGTGCAAAACTGTGCATTTGGCTGCTAGCTAGTGCCATGAGACGGTGGCATATTGTAGCTGCATGAAAAAGTGCTCGAGTTGTGTGAATGTATGTTTTGGAGTGTTTGTATATGAGTGTGTACAGTGACATCGTGAAGAGAATTTTTATCCTATCAATCCTGTCCACGTATTAGGAACAAAGTTGTGACTTGCTGAATATGGAACTGAAATAGGGGTTGGGGATAGTGGGGATGACACGCTAGATAGATTACTGATTTTGAAGGGCAGTAAGAATCTGAATGTGAACATGAGTATTCAAACAGAAAACAGACTGTCACAATAACAAACTATAAAAGATCATTTAATATCACAGTTTGGTAGAGCAAAGTCGTTCGGGTCTACAGTTCGCTGTTGGCATTTGCAAATGTGGGCACCAGATGCGTCTAAAATGATTGGCTTGGACACTTTCAAAATTTCAATTTCTTTTGTCGATGATCTTAACTCTGAATATGGCATTTCATCCAGGCATATTGCTACATTTGTCACACATAAGGACATATAAGACAATAGTAGATAAGAGGGCACAATAATTTGTGGAGAAAGTGAACATGTTTATGACAGAGAACGGTTTGGAGAAAGGAAACATTTGGAAAAGTGAGCAGAGTTAATTCCAGTAAGAAATCTCTTCGTCAACACCTTTTCACAGGGGAGAGGAAACTGCAGCTACTGCAATGCAATCTGTTCACAGCTCCACCCACAGCTGCGCAATTGATGTGGCTTTATCAATGACAGACAGAAAGAAAAACAGAAAACAAACTGTACATCTGTTATCAAGAGGCCCAAGGCAGTTTGAGCCCAGATATTTCAAAGAAACTTGAAATACCCTGCCCATGAAACATTCCAAAGTGAAAAAATGACTAAAGAACACACAAACGTTTTCTAACTTCAGTCCTTGGTGAACATGTAACAAGTGAAAAGAGCCTAGTGTTGTGTGATTCCTGGTCAGGCCATACAGATTGTACCCATATAGATGCACATTTTCTGAACAAGATGTTATGCTGAAGACATTGTCACCGAAAACAGTGAAGTATTGTCAACCCCTTGATGTTTATTTCTTGTGATTATTGACATACCCGTATAACCATTTAAAAATGTAATTAGTGTTACTTTTGATATTGGACTGCTTGAATGCGCAAAAGTGATTTTGAGTGTAAAAATATGGCTTTAGTGAGCTGTGTAACTTGTTCTCTTCCACTTTGTTGTGACCTCTTCATCAAAATCCCACATCTACTTTGAAGACCAATATAAGTACTATCAGATGTGTAGGATATGTGTGTTTTACACGATTATAATTACTTTAATCAGAAGGTTTTTGAGGCTTTTTGTCACTTGATTGAAAATGTAGTGATACACTGATGTCATTAAATTATGCACGATTTCTGTCCTAAGGTATTGATATTGTGTCACTTTGTTTCTCTGTTTTAAAATGTCACTTGTGATACAATGCAACGTTTTGCATGCAGTTGACACAGACCAGTGTTGTTTGTTTATCTACAGTATTATTCTAACAAGGGAACCTCCCCCATCGCACCCCCCTCAGATTTAGTTATAAGTTGGCACAGTGGATAGGCCTTGAAAAACTGAACACAGATCAATCGAGAAAACAGGAAGAAGTTGTGTGGAACTATGAAAAAATAAGCAAAATATACAAACTGAGTAGTCCATGCGCAACATAGGCAACATCAAGGAGAGTATAAGTTCAGAAGCGCCGTGGTCCCGTGGTTAGTGTGAGCAACTGTGGAACTAGAGGTTCTTGGTTCAAATCTTCCTTAGAGTGAAAAGTTTGCTTTCTTTATTTTTGCAAAGTTATGATCTGTCCGTTCGTTCATTGACGTCTCTGTTCCGTATAATAAGTTTAGTGTCTGTGTTTTGCGACTGCACCGCAAAACCATGTGATTAGTAGCCGAAAGGACGTGCCTGTCCAATGGAAACCGAAAACATTTGATTGCAAGGTCATAGGTCAACCGATTCCTCCACAGGAAAACACGTCTGATATATTCTATACGACACGGGTGACGGCATGTACATCACATGACAGTAATATGTTGTCGACCCACCTAACTTGTACACTTGGTGAATGGGTAAAAAGATTCTTCTACCTTGCCCAATTTAGGTTTTCTTGTGGATGTGATAATCATTCCCAAAAAAGTGTGAAAACATAAGTGCTTGTCACATAAACTGCAACAAATGAATGCAACAGTTTCACAGTCACACAATTTTGTCTGTGCTCTGTCAAAACATATGTTTTTAACGTTTTCAAATTTTTCCGTGTGTAGACCGTCAATTCCTGCATATGTCCAAGCAAATCTGAACATGTCCTGGAATTTTGGAGAGCGAAGTTGATTATATGTGAGTGCCTGAACTTTGATAATTGTCTGAAAATAAAAAATAAAAATTTTCTCCCTAGGGAAGACTTGAACCAAGGACCTATCATTCCGCAGCTGCACACGCTAACCACAGGACCACGGCGCTCATGGGTTTACACCCACCTGGATGTTGCTTATCTCACACATGGACTACTCAGTTTGTATATTTTGCTTATTTTTTCATAGTTCCACACAACTTCTTCCTGTTTTCTCGATTGATCTGTGTTCAGTTTTTCAAGGCCTATCCACTGTACCAACTTATAACTAATTCTGAGGGGGGTGCGATGGGGAGGTTCCCTTGTAAGCACGGTTCTGTGCAGTTTCGAGCATTCTAGGTCAAAGGTGACCCTCACTAGACTGACACAAGTAGGGGTCTTCAGCAATAGCTCAGAAGTGCGTTCATCGCAGTTGCTTTAATGAAATGAAATGTTCTGGGGATTTCACAACATCATCTCACCCAAGAACAATTTGTATCGTTGTCGGGGAAAGCCTGAAGCAACATTACTTTGAATAGTTATACACCAAACCATTGAATTAGATGCATATTTATTTCCACTGTTCTTTTTATATAGTAAAGCCCACGTTTGTAATGCAACTGATCAGTGAACCACACGGAGTTTTTAGGAACCTAAGTAATACAAACAAGTGACAATAATATATGGTCATACTCTATAATTGTTCACTTGAAATTTACGTGAATGTTTAATCACACCTCAGTGACAGTTCGGCCCAAATTAACATAATATCTGTGCACAATGAAGGCATATTTGAGATGTACGGTACGAATGTAACTGAGTAACTGAGTATCCTAGACTACCCACAGAGAATTTTCTGCAAAGTTAAATTTTCTATTTGAAACATTCCATTAACATGTTACTGTAGTAAAAGTAAGTAGTTTTTGACAATAGAAAAATCAGTGATCTTACGGGAACCAATGTTACCACTGCGGCGAGGCCGTTGGCAGTGACTGCGTATGGAGCTAGAAAGAATAAGGTTCAGTGGTTGCACAGCTTTCAGTATTCAGTGTTAGCTGGAGGCGGTGTAAAGAACGACACTGCCGCACAGTGAATGATTGCAAATGAATGGTTTCAAGTGACAAATCACGGTACACAGTGTGGCAATACGATGGAAGGTTTTAGTTTGTTTCATATGTGGAGGACATTACCTACCATAATGTTTAGTGCAAACAGTGAAGTGTGGAGAGGTATTGGGGTGTTTTTCACGGGTAGAGGATGGTCCCATTATTGCGCTAAAAAAATGGTGAATGCAGAAGAATATGAAAGCATTCATTTTACTGCTTTGTTTACTATGTACAGTAGAGAAAGTTTATAGATAATAATTGCTCGTATCAGTACGGGAGTGCACCTCGCTGTAATGGAACGCCAGTGATTCAGTGGTTTACGGATTGTAACATTCCCGAAATGGATCGGCCTACACAGAGTCCCGATCCGAACCCCAGTGTTCGAGGCTAGTAAATTCTTCGATTTCACATCTCGATTAAGAATGGGTTGGCATTCCTCTACAGGCATTCGGACATTTCCGAAAGTGCCTCCAGTGAAGTTCGAGCCGCCATAAAGGTGGGCACGCGTCATATTAATGTCCACTAATAAGTGTCTGGACACCTGTGATCCAGTGGTTCCTGTATTACATATGGAACAGAGGACAGTGAATGAAAAAATGGTGTTTATCATAGGTCATACATTATATCGAGTGGGGTCTTTTCTCCAATGTTACGTTTCACTCATTTTACGCACAGATGCATTCATTTTATCGTACACTGAAGTGACAAAACCCGTGGGATATCTCTTAACATTGTGTCGACCTTCTTAGTGCCTGGCACAGTGCAGCAACTCGGTGTGGCACGGACGCGACAAGTTGTTGGAAGTTTTGTGCTGAAATACTGAGCATTGCTGCCTCTATAGCCATCTGTAATTGCATGAGTGCGACCTTTGCAGGACCTTGTGCTCGAACGACCTCTCGATTATGTTCTGTAAATGAAATTTTCACTCCGCAGTGGAGTGTGTGCCGATATAAAACTTCGTGCCAGATTAAAACTGTGTGCCGAACCGAGACTCGAACTCGGGACCTTTGCCTTTTGCGGGCGTGTGCTCTATTGTCTAAGCTATCCGAGCACGACTCGTTCCCCGTCCTCACAGCTTTACTTCCGCCAGTACCTTGCCTACTACCTTCCGAACTTCACAGAAGGTCTGCTGCGAAACTTGCAGAACTAGTGCTCCCGGAAACGAGGATATTGCGGAGACACATCTTAGCCACAGCCTGGGGGACGTTTCCGGACTGAAATTTTCACTCTGCAGTGGATTGTGCACCGATACGAAACTTCCTTTAAGATTAAAACTGTGTGCCGGACTGAGACTCGAACTCCCGAGTTTTTTAATCCGCCACGAAGTTTCGCGTTCTGTAAATGTTCGACGAGATCCCATTGGGCAATCTGGGTGACCGACTCGTCGGCTCGAATTAACCAGATTGTTCTTCAGACGTATCGTTGCTCGGGAACCTGAAGTCCGTGAATGGTTGCAGACGATCTCCGAGTAGCCGATCGTAACCGTTTCCAGTCACTAATTGGTTCGGTCGGACTGGCAGACCCAGTTCACTTCACGTAGACACAGCCCACGCCACCGTGGAGCCACCACCAGCTCACACAGTGCCTCGTTGACCACTCGGGTCCACAGCTTTGCGGAGTCTGCGCCACACTCGAACCCTACCGACTGAAATTGGGACTCGTGTGACCGGGCTACAGTTTTCCAGTTGTATAGTGTCCGACCAATACGGTCACCGCAGACACTTGTCGGTCGTCTCCAGCCACAGTTCACTAATGTCGAATTTTGCCGCACTGCCCGGGTGGATAAGTTCGTTATACGTCTCACGTCGATTTCTGCAATTTTTTCACCCAGTTTGTTATTTAGCACTGACAAATCCTCACAAACACTGCTGCACCCATTCGTTAAGTGAAGGCCGTCAGCCACTGAGTTGTCCGTGGTGAGTGGTAATACCTGACATTTGGTATTAATACTGTGGATCTCAGAATATTGATTTCCCTAAGGATTTCTGAAATGGAATGTCCCACGGACCTAGCTCCGACTACCGTTCCACGTTCATTGTCTGTCGATTCCGTGCAGTTGTAATCACATCGAAACCCTTTCACGAGAATCCCCTGCATATAAATGACAACTCTGCCAATGCACTGCCTTTTTATACCTTGTGTACACGATATTACTGCCATCTTTGTACGTGTGTATCGCGATCACACAACCATTGTTACCTCAGTGTACTCGTTACTCAGTAGAGCCTTCCCTCCGATTGCTATATTTAAGTTTATTTTAACATCTCATCGTATTTGGAGAGGCCATTTGCACGTGACGGAACGAGTTGCAAATGCAGTACAGAAAGGCTACCCGGCAGCTAGCCTACCCCGTACACCTGTTCGGTGATGCTAAACGGTAATGTACTCTATTTACTCAGGAAACGTCAGTTCGGAGGAGATCGGCCGAGACTGCGGTAGAGGATGCCCCCGCGAGTCCGCCACCCGCCCGCGCTCCTACACCCGCGCGGGACACGGGGGTCTCCGCTGCCGACGGCGAGGACGTGACGCCGGAGCACTGGAAGAGGCCTAAGGACGCGGACCGGGACGCCGCCCTCCCCCACCGGGCGACACCTCACCCTGCGCGCAAGCTGGTAGGCACGCGCGACCTCGCGGAGCAGCGGCGTGCCGACAGGTCGGCCCTCGTGGGACTACTCACTGTCATCGGCAAGGGAGGTGAGTCGGCTGTCAACTCCATTGACTTTGTCGGGCCCACTGTGTTTGCACCTGTTGCCGATCGGTGTTGTGATTAAATAACTTCCAGTATAATGGATCTCAATAATGTTGAACACGCCCTGTGTTTCTGTTGTAGGTAAAAGGGTGTAAAGTGTAACAAATAAAATATAAACTTCCTGACAGTGTGGTTGCTCAAAAGATAATAATAGTAGTAGTAATAATAATAATAATAATAATAATAATGTATGTTCTGCTAGTCGTAAAAGGCGACGAAAAGAACAAACCACTAATAGGGCTAACCCCCCTTTTAGTATGGTTAGTTGGTTCAGGACAGAACTAATGTAGCCTCGGACAAGCGCTGTCATGGTCGGGGACGACGCTTGAACCCTATTATGCCTGTCCACAATGGTAACGACACTGCTAGCCACACGGAAAATGATTTAAATCCAAGTAGACGTGTTTTGCAGGATATGCTTCCTGTAACCACTCTAGAAGGAAAACAAAGACAGAGGATGAGATGGTCAGATGAAGTTAACCGACACCTCATGTTCTGTTATTACCAAGCAACAAACTTAGGAACCAACACAACCGGATACGGATCAAAAGTATGCACAACATTTATTACCAGATACCCAGAATCAAAATTTTTAACAGAACGACGACTAGCTGATCAGATCCGTGTAATAATCAAAAATAACATGATACCCCAGTCAGAATTAGAAAACATCAAACAACAAATACTGGAACAAAATAATGTGCAATCAGAAGAAGAAGAAGAAGAAGAAGAAGAAGAAGAAGAAAAAACAGTAATGGACTCAAACATCCCAGAGCAAACAAACAAAGAACAACACGCATCAATTAAACAATCAGAGGAAAACGAAATCTTAAGACAGCCACCAGAACAAGCAAAAATAGAACACGAAGAGACGCACATGTTAGATATAGAAGAGAAATTTCAGCTGACATATATAGAATATAAAGACACAAATACAGACATTAGACCATTCTTGCATAGACCACCAAATAACCCACAAGTCGAAACAACAATAAAAACTATCAACACAATCATACACAACAAAATAAATGAAAACACAACTATGGAAGAGTTACAACTACTGGTTTATATAGAAGCACTCACTACACTAAATATACACACTAGGCAGAGATCAGAACCAACCAATACACAGAAGAAACCCACAAAACCAACATGGCAACACAGGCTACAGATCAGAATAGAAAAACTGAGAAAAGACATCGGACAGCTAACACAATTTATAAGAAATGAAATAACAGACAAAAAACGAAAAAGGTTAGTAAAATCTCACAACAAGAAGCGATAGAGCAATTAGATGAAAAGAAGCAGAAATTACAAGCATTGGCCAAATGACTTTGCAGATACAAAAAAAGTGAAAATAGAAGGAAACAAAACCAAACATTCAACACAAACCAAAAGAAATTTTGCCAGATAATCAATAACACACACATCAAAATAGACGATCCACCAAACATACCAGATACGGAACACTTCTGGAGCAACATATGGTCAAACCCGGTACAACATAACAGGCATGCACAGTGGATACAAGCAGAAACAGACACATACAAGATGATACCTCAAATGTCTGAAGTGATAATTTTGCAACATGAAGTCACCCGAGCAATTAATTCTATGCACTGTTGGAAAGCCCCTGGAAAAGATAAAATAGAAAATTTCTGGCTAAAGTAGTTCACCTCAACACATTCACATCTAACTAAATTATTTAACAGTTACATTGCAGACCCATACACAGTCCCTGATACACTTACACAAGGAATAACTTATCTGAAACCTAAAGATCAAGCAGACACAGCAAACCCAGCAAAATTTCGCCCCATAACATGCCTACCAACAATGTACAAAATATTAACTTCAGTCATTACACAGAAATTAATGACATACAACACAGAACAGAATTATAAATGAAGAACAAAAAGGCTGCTGCAAAAGAGCACGAGGATGTAAAGAGCAACTGATAATAGATGCAGAGGTGACATATCAAGCTAAAACTAAACAAAGGTCACTACACTACGCACACATTGATTACCAAACAGCTTTTTATAGTGTATCCCACTCATGGTTACTACAAATATTGGAAATATACAAAGTAGATCCTAAATTGATGCAGTTCCTAAACATAGTAATGAAAAATTGGAAAACCACACTTATATCCAAACAAATTCAAATAATATCACATCACAGCCAATACAGATTACGTGTGGAATATACCAAGGAGACTCATTAAGTCCTTTCTGGTCCTGCCTTGCAATGAACCCACTATCCAACATGCTAAATAATACAAATTATGGATATAATATTACTGGAAGACACCAACACAAAATCACACATTTGCTATTCATGGATGATCTAAAACTACTGGCAGCAACAAATCAACAACTCAACCAATTAATTAGAGAACAGAAGTATTCAGCAATGATATAAATATGGCTTTTGGAACAGACAAATGTAAGAAAAATACCATAGTCAGGGAAAACACACTAAACAAGAAGATTACGTATTGGATAACCACAGCAACTGCATAGAAGCGATGGAAAAAACAGATGCCTATAAATATCTAGGGTACAGACAAAAAATAGGAATAGATTATACAAATATTAAAGAAGAACTAAAAGAAAAATATAGACAAAGACCAACAAAAATACTGAAAACAGAATTGACAGCAAGAAACAAGACAAAAGCTATACATACTTGTGCTATACTAATATTGACCTACTCATTTGGAGTAGTGAAATGGAGTAACACAGACCTAGAAGCACTCAATACACTTACACGATCACAATGCCACAAATATAGAATACATCACATACATTCAGCAACAGAAAGATTCACATTAAGCAGAAAGGAAGGAGGAAGGGGATTTATCGACATAAAAAACCTACATTATGGACAGGTAGACAATTTAAGAAAATTCTTTATAGAACGAGCAGAAACTAGAAAAATACACAAAGCAATCACTCATATAAATACATCGGCTACACCATTGTAATTTCATAATCACTTCTACAACCCTTTACATCACATAACATCAAAAGATACAAAGAAAGTAAATTGGAAAAAGAAAATATTACACGGCAAGCACCCGTATCGTCTAACACAGCCACACACCGAAAGATGCATCCAACACATGGCTAAGAAAAAGCAATATATACAGTTAGATGGAAGGATTCATGATTCCAATACAGGATCAAACAATAAACACCAGATATTGCAGCAAGCATATTATTAAAGATCCCAATACCACAACAGATAAATGCAGACTTTGCAAACAACAAATAGAAACAGTAGATCACATCACAAGCGGATGTACAATACTAGCAAATACGGAATACACCAGAAGACATGACAATATAGCAAAAATAATACATCAACAACTTGCCATACAACATAAACTAATAAAACAACATGTTCCCACATACAAGTATGCACCACAAAATGTACTGGAGAATGATGAATACAAATTATACTGGAACAGAACCATTATAACAGATAAAACACCACCACATAACAAACCTGACATCATACTCACCAATAAAAAGAAGAAATTAACACAACTAATCGAAATAGCCATACCCAATACAACAAATACACAGAAGAAAACAGGAGGAAAAATTGAAAAATACATCCAACTGGCTGAGGAAGTCGAGGACATGTGGCATCAGGATAAAGTTGACATTATGCCAATTATACTATCAACTACAGGAGTCATACCACATAATATCCACCAGTACATAAATGCAATACAGCTACATCCAAACGTATACAGGGTGTTACAAAAAGGTACGGCCAAACTTTCAGGAAACATTCCTCTCACACAAATAAAGAAAAGATGTTATGTGGACATCTGTCCGGAAACGCTTAATTTCCGTGTTAGAGCTCATTTTAGTTTCGTCAGTATGTACTGTACTTCCTCGATTCACCACCAGTTGGCCCAATTGAAGGAAGGTACTGTTGCCTTCAGTGCTTGTGTTGACATGCGACTCATTGCCGTACAGTACTAGCATCGAGCACATCAGTACGTAGCATCAACAGGTTAGAGTTCATCACGAACGTGGGTTTGCAGTCAGTGCAATGTTTACAAATGCAGAGTTGGCAGATGCCCATTTGATGTACGGATTAGTACGGGGCAATAGCCGTGGCGCGGTACATTTGTATCGAGACAGATTTCCAGAACGAAAGTGTCCCGACAGGAAGACGTTCGAAGCAATTGATCGGCGTCTTAGGGAGCACGGAACATTCCAGCCTATGACTCGTGACTGGGGAAGACCTAGAACGACGAGGACACCTGCAATGGACGAGACAATTCTTCGTGCAGTTGACGATAACCCTAATGTCAGCGTCAGAGAAGGTAACGTTGACCACGTCACTGTATGGAGAGTGCTACGGGAGAACCAGTTGTTTACGTACTGTGTACAGTGTGTGCAGGCACTATCAGCAGCTGATTGGCCTCCACTGGTACACTTCTGCAAATGGTTCATCTGACAATGTGTCAATCCTCATTTCAGTGCAATGTTCTCTTTACGGATGAGGCTTCATTTCAACATGATCGAATTGTAAATTTTCACAATCAACATGTGTGGGCTGACAAGAATCCGCGTGCAATTGTTGAGTCACGTCATCAACACAGATTTTCTGTGAACGTTTGGGCAGGCATTTTTGGTGATGTCTTGATTGGGCCCCATGTTCTTTCACCTTTGCTCAATGGAGCACGTTATCACGATTTCATACGGGATACTCTACCTGCGCTGCTAGAACATGTGCCTTTACAAGTACGACACATGTGATTCATGCACGATGGAGCTCCTGCACATTTCAGTCAAAGTGTTTGTACGCTTCTCAACAACAGATTCGGTGACCGACGGATTGGTAGAGGCGGACCAATTCCGTGGCCTCCACGCTCTCCTGACCTCAACCCTCTTGACTTTCATTTATGGGGGCATTTGAAAGCTCTTGTCTACACAACCCCGGTACCAAATGTAGAGACTCTTCGTGCTCGTATTGTGGACGGCTGTGATACAATATGCCATTCTCCAGGGCTGCATCAGCGCATCAGGGATTCCGTGTGACGGAGGGTGGATGCATGTATCCTCGCTAACGGAGGACATTTTGAACATTTCCTGTAACAAAGTGTTTGAAGTCATCCTGGTACGTTCTGTTGCTGTGTGTTTCCATTCCACGATTAATGTGATTTGAAGAGAAGTAATAAAATGAGCTCTAACATGGAAAGTAAGCGTTTCCGGACACATGTCCACATAACATATTTTCTTTCTTTGTGTGTGAGGAATGTTTCCTGAAAGTTTGGCCGTACCTTTTTGTAACACCCTGTATATACAACTACAGAAATCTGTAATTATTGATACATGTTCAGTTACCCGAAAGTTCCTAAATGCAATGTAACATATACTGTACAGTCAAAGGGAAGTCACGCTTGATCAAGGTCCGCATCACTTTTCATTTTTAACCAGACATAACGTCTGAGAAAGGAAAGAATTAATAATAACAATACTTTAAATAGGTTAGTGATCATTCTAAGTGACAATACATGAAAGAGAGTTCAAAAAAAATTTCACATCCTTGTAGTTGTTACTTTTATCATCCCTCTGGATGTACTGCTTTGTCATTTTGTAAAATGGTAAATTACTAACATAACCTGATGTTGTAAAGACTTTCTTCAGGGCAAAAACTAAGTAGCTGGGAGTTGCTGCTTCTATAGCAATGTCACTAGACCACTGGCACTACATGTATTATGTCTTATAATGCTGGTAGGTGTTACGAGAGATGAGAGGGATGCGTGACAGGCTATTTGCCAGTTGAAGGACTTCCTGACAAATCAGTGGCAAGCGTCCGGGGCCTGTATTTTCCTGCTATCAGTAGCAGAGAAACTATACCAGTTGTTTTGGGCGAGTGTCCGGTGTGGCTGTTGCCCTACAATCACGCGTCGCCTGTCGTTCTGAGGATTGCCGCCTGCCAGGCGGTGTCGTGATGCCGTGTCAGGTCACGTACGACAGACCCCTGCAGTCGCACGGTAGTGACCGATCGGACGTTGCAACGACCGGCTATACGAATGGCGTATGTAGAACTCGTGTCATTTCTCCACCATTAATGGCAGGAAAACATAGTCAGCAGAATCTCATCTCCGATTCTTACAGGGCTACCGGTTGCCGGCAAACTGTGCGAACTACAGATAGTCTGCCACCTGTCCCGTCCATGCTCCTATCATATACTGGTATTATTGCAGAGCCAATAAATGTGACAACAGTGGTCTAGTGACACGGAAGAGAAATATATTGAAGCAGCCACACCCCAGTTAATTAGTCTCTGCCCTGTGGGAGCCCACTGCAACTATGCAGAAATGTTGGTTTATTTTAATATTTGTAAGATGGTGCAGCAGTACAGTCAGAAGGATTTTAATGAGATTTACACTGGCTATCAAAGCGCATGTATTTGTAGGTGTCGTATGTGACTTCCCTTTGTCACACAGAGAACAATGAATTGACAATCCATTTCAAAACGTACATTGTAAAACACACGTGGAGTCAGAGAGATTAGTACCTTTTGAGTTCTGGAATTGTTTTTGCCAGTGGAATCACATAGACAGGGTGTTTACCATAACAGCACAAAGTGCAAGTCATTTGTGGCAGGTCCAGAACCTAGGTGACAGAGAGCAAAACAGTGTCGTCATCTCCAGAACAACTGATCCATCTGTTTGGAAGATGTTGAGTTAAACCTGTAGAAACACCACAGTCCAATGTATGTGTGCTCCACCTTGCTGAAATCTTCTTTGTGCTATGACGACAGAATGACAAATATTAAATCGCATCGTCATCCGTTCAGTTGTTTGTCCCGAGTTCAAGTCTCGGTCCGGCACATGGTTTTAATCTGCCAGGAAGTTTCATATTAGCGCACACTCCGCTGCAGAGTGAAAATCTCATTCTGGAGCCTTAATATTGTCTATTTTCAAAGGTGTTAAGTGTAATGGTTATTAGACATGACTAAATCTTGACTTATGCATTCAGTCGTGCAATGTTATCATTCTTGTTGCTCAACACACTTCAAGAGAACAAGCTCCTATCTTCAGGTTCAGTCGAACAAACTACATAACTCTTCCCCCACCCCAAAATTTATTCATCATAATGTCTTTCTCAACTGTCCACAAAATACGTAGTTCTACTGTCCACTCATTGCACTGTGCTATACTTCAATGCGTTCACTCTTTTGACTATACGAGGGGGTACCCAAAAGAACCAATTGATTACTTGTTGGGGGGAGCTTTTGTAGTAATGAGTTTTTCCACTAGGAGCACATAGAGTGAAAATTCCAGAGTGCGTAAGCAGAGTGCTGTTGCTGAAGGAGGTCAGGACTAGTTTCAACAGAGTATAGTGACACCTGTTTTGTGCGATTGTCAATTTTGCAATGGCTGGTTTTCTAAAACAGTGTGTGGCAGTGAAAATTGCTTTTTGTTGAGCAAAATAGAACAGAAACTCTTGAAACGTTAAAACTGCGTACAAGGAAAAACCTAAGTGTTTGAGTTGTTTTTAATGTTTCAAAAATAGTGAAATCAAAGCAACAATGGAGCCAGTAGAAGATTTAAAGATCACATTGCCCTAAGAAAGCTCTTTAGGGGAAATCAAACATTGAGTCAGTGCCAACTTGTTATTTCAATGTGAGAGAAGTCGTCCACTCGAGAGTTTTTTTCTGCAGGGTCTGACAGTTAACCAGGCCTTCTAATTGAGAGTTTTGAAAAGATTGCGCAATTGTGTGTGGCGGAAGTGGCCCGATTTGTGGCTATCGGGTGGTTTTTCTGTCGTGACAGTGCCCATGCTTGCACAGCACTGTCTGTACGACAATTCTAGACCAAAAATAGATCGTGTGAAACCCAACTCGCATTTTCTCATATGATGTACTAGGAGCTTTGGATCGAGGGAATCGGATGGACACTGTATTTCTCAATTTTCAAAAAGCATTTGACTCGGTACCACAGCTACACTTAAGGTCGAAAGTACGATCGTATGGGGTACCATTTGAGATTTGTGGACGGATTGGGGACTTTACGGCAGGGGGATGCAGCATGTTATCTTCGCTGGAGATCATTTGTCAGATGTACAAGTAACTTTGGTGTACCCTCAGGGAAGTCTGTTGAGACCCTTGCTGTTCATGTTCTATATTAATGACCTTGCAGACAAAATTAATAGTAACCTCAGACTTTTTAAGATGATGCAACTATCTGTAATGAAATATCTGAAAGAAGCTGCATAAGTATTTAGTCAGACCTTGATAACATTGCAAAGTGTTGCAGAAATTGTCAGCTTGCTTTAAATGTTCAGAAATGTAAAATATTGCACTTCGTCAAACAAAAAAAGTGGTATCCCATGACTGCAATATTAGTGAATCATTGTCGGAAAGGGCCAACTCGTACAAATACCTAGGTGTTACTTCTTGTAGGGATGTGAAATGGAATGATCACATAGGTTCAGTTGTGGTTAAAACCGGTGGTACAAGCCGGTTGTTCGTAGAATACTGTGGAAGTGCAATCAGTCTACAAAGGAGTTAGCTTACAAATTACTTGTGGGACCCATTCTAGAACATTGCTCGAGTGTGTGGGCCCAGTACGAGTTAGGACCAACAGGGCATATAAAATGTATACGAAGAAGGGCAGCACTAGTGGCCACAGTTTTGTTTGAGAGTATGGGAGAGTGTTAGAGAGCTGCTGAAGAAACTGAACTGGCAGACTCTTGAAGATTGACATAAACTACCTCAAGAAAGTCTATTAACAAAGTTTCAAGAACCAGCTTTAAATGATAATTCTAGAAATGTGCTACAATGTCCTACATATTGCTGACATAGGCATCTCGAGAACAAGATTAGAGGAATTACAGCAAACACACAGGCATTCAAAGAATCATTCTTCCTATGCTCTGTATGCAAACAGAACAGAAAGAAACCCAGTTAACTGGTGCAATGTGACATACTGTCTGCCATATACCTCACGATGGTTTGCAGAGTGACCTTTTTCTTTGCTAGAATGAAAAAAGACATAAAAGGATAGTATTTGGCTGATGTTGCTGAGGTGAAGAAGAAAAACGATGGGGGGTGCTGTCGAGCATCACAAAACGTGAAGTTAAACAGTGATTTGAAAAATTGAATAAAAAATTATACAAGTGTATTAGTGCATGTGGAGAGTACTTTGAAGGGCATTGAAAGTTTGTGCTTAAAATGTGAATAAAGAAATTTATAAAAATAAGTTTGGTTTCTTTTGGGTACACCCTGTACATAACTGATGTAGTAGATAGTGTTGGAAGCTCTGTGGGGGCTGTTTGCAGATGATGCAGTTGTCTGTGAAAAGGTAGCAGCACCACAAGACACTAGTGGTGGTATGTGGGAGGACTGGCTGATTGTGAAGGGCTGGCAGTTGATCCGCTACGTAAACAAGTATACTGTATTGCCCATACGTAGATGGAAACATCCACTAATGTGTAATGACACTATTTGAAGAAAAAAAAAAAGAAAAAAAACCACTGCAAACAGTAACAACTTTAAACACCCAGAAATAAAGCATCCAGAGTGACCAGAACTGGGATATACACACAAAATAAATAGTCGGGCAAGCAGATGCCAGATAATTTTATTGGGAGAATCATAAGGAAATTTAATTCATCCATGTAAAAGGGGGCTTACAAAACACTTGTGTGACTGATTCTCAAGTGTTACTCACCGGTCAGGGACTCTCGACACGTTGGATTAACTGAAAAGATACACGAGATCCCGAAGAGAGCGGTTCATTTTCTCTGAGAATTGTGCCTGGCAGGCGTGGCTGTGCTCTGTACGCGACCGTTTGTCACAGGTGTTTGCATAGGAGCGAGAGAGATAGCCGCAGAGTGAGTGAGACACACAGCACTGCTCTGCACTGGACGGTCCTGCAGTCAGATCCGACGTAAACACAATAACAGAGAGAGCGCATCTCTCTAAAAGTGGTCGATGACTGGTAAAACGAGCAAACCGTGTACTGTTTAGGTAACAGTTAGTGTTCGTGTGGCAGGATTACTTCACAAAGCTTTAGAAAACAATACCCAAAACAAGAATCGAAGAACAACTTAGTAGTTTTCTGACACGCAGATTGATTTTATTAGCATTGCACGTGCACACTCGTCATATGTACAGTAGGCATCTTCTGAAAGTTATATCGATTTCTTAAATGAGCTAGTGTCATAAACATTCTATCTCAGAAGTAATTTTACATAAGGGATACAGAGTCCCATTCTTACTGTTAGTAGTTACAAGTAAATATGTTTTGTTGTACTTCATGCTATAACTTTTTGTATCCCTTTTCAGAATTTAGTCATCAGATCATTAGTTTGCTGTTTTGTACACAATAACTTTAGTTGACCAAGTTTTAAAACTTATTTCAGAAGGCAATCAACATTTTACGTATTTTTCTTTTTTGAGGCAATGATTTTGTCTAGGTTTGGTACAATATTCCAAGATACTGCTAACCTGAAAGAATTAATAAAATTTTTATCACTAAGGAGTGAATGGTTCTTAGTTTTAACAAGCTTTAAAAGAGAGAAAAAGCGATCACAAATACACGTGGAACCAAACATTTAGAGAACTTTGGCCACGTGCTTGTGCAAAAGAGGATACTTGTCTCGTGCAAAACACAACTGTAAAAGTCATTCAAAGTTTTACACATAAGAAAGCGGTCCTTCAGGTGAATATCACACTGCAGGTCAATCAGCTCGAGTTAAAACACTTGTGAGACATCCTCTGCCCGAAGGGAAAACAGGCGAACAAATATATCTAAGGCCGGTTGAAGCTCACTTATATCCAAAAATCTGTTTTCGAACTCTTCTTGTAATTTGCAAATGATTTGAACATAATCTGAAAAATTCACATCTCCTTCAATGCTGTCTAATGCAAGGAAGTGTCGACAGTTCTCCTTGCGCAACTGTTATATTCTACCGTATCTTCCTTCGCTGTCGGCGTTGTCGTGGTTACCGTGAGACACCGTTATACCAAGAGGAAAGGCGCGTCGATCTTAGAGCATGAGATATGATGACCTTAAGCCATAGACAACACACAACGGTCACGGTAGCACCTGATTCCAGAATAGCTGCAGTAGTTAAGATCTACGAACTATCCCCTGTTGACCAGGTCCCCAAAACTTAACTCGTAACGAGATCCCTTCAAAGCAAATTGTCATAACGATCGTCTATAAAGGCTTCGTACAACGAGAATAAATGTTACGGTTTATGGAATAATAACAGATACGACCAAACTGTCTTGTCTCTTCTGCTTTATTTAACATAACTTCATTCACAGTTTCATTTCGCATTCACCACTCATTCACCGAAACCCTTTGTTGAACAGTTTTGGTTGCATAACACCAACAGTCAATGATAATGATACAACTTTTCTCCTTTTTATAAATTGAAGCCCGCTCTCCGTGATATAATAAAAAAAAAAACGGTCTCAATACCGCGTGCCTCGTGAGACGCGAATAGACTTATCCTGTAATTGACCGCCCTGTAGGTGTACTCAATTTAATGACCACACTTCACTGTCGGCTATTTCGCGTAACTGTGTCCATTTGTTAATCTGATTATACACTGTAGCTATTTAAAATTCGCCCCTATATTTTTCACAACGCACAATTAGCACTTCGTTACTTGTTTTTCTTCTTTTTTTTTTTCTTCTAAGAGTAAACGGAAAAAAAAGACGCCGTATCATCGGCTTAGTCGATATAAAGCAAAACACCTTAATATGCCCAATTTTACCTCTTCTTATAGGATCAGCTACCTTACTCATTAATTTATTACATATTATTTCCAATAACGCTAAACAGGTATCGCCGTTATATTTTAATTGTATTCAAAAGCATGTTACTACTATTATGACCGACCAAATCATAACAAATCGCGCGGCGTGCGTTTTTAACGATAACTTTACGCTATTCAAGTTCCGTTACAGCTGTCTTGACTCGTAATGTTACAATATATATATGAATAAAATAGAAAGAAACATTCCATATGGGAAAAATTTATTAAAAAACAAAGATTCTGTGACTTACCAAACGGGAAAGCGCTGGTAGATAAGACACAATAAAAAAAATACACAAACACACACACAAGATTTCAAGCTTTCGCAACCCACGGTTGCTTCATCAGGAAAGAGGGAAGGAGAGGGAAAGACGAAAGGATGTGGGTTTTAAGGGAGAGGGTAAGGAGTCATTCCAATCCTGGGAGCGGAAAAAAGGGCAGGTGTACACTCGCGCGCGCGCGCACACACACACACACACACACACACACACACACACACACACACACACACACACACACATCCATCCACACATATACACACAAGCAGACATGTGTGAAGGCAAAGAGTTTGGGCAGAGATGTCAGTCGAGGCGGAAGGGCAGAGGCAAAGATGTTGAATGACAGGTGAGGTACGAGCGGCGGCAACTTGAAATTAGCGGAGGTTGAGGCCTGGTGAGTAACAGGAAGAGAGGATATATTGAAGGGCAAGTTCCCATCTCCGGAGTTCTGATAGGTTGGTGTCAGTGGGAAGTATCCAGATAACCCGGACGGTGTAACACTGTGCCAAGATGTACTGGCCGTGCACCAAGGCATGTTTAGCCACAGGGTGATCCTCATTAACAACAAACACTGTCTGCCTGTGTCCATTCATGCGAATGGACAGTTTGTTGCTGGTCATTCCCACATAGAAAGCTTCACAGTGTAGGCAGGTCAGTTGGTAAATCACGTGGGTGCTTTCACACGTGGCTCTGCCTTTGATCGTTTACACCTTCCGGGTTACAGGACTGGAGTAGGTGGTGGTGGGAGGGTGCATGGGACAGGTTTCACACCGGGGGCTGTTACAAGGGTAGGAGCCAGAGGGTAGGGAAGGTGGTTTGGGGATTTCATAGGGATGAACCAAGAGGTTACGAAGGTTAGGTGGATGGCGGGAAGACACTCTTGGTGGAGTGGAGAGGATTTCATGAAGGATGGATCTCATTTCGGGGCAGGATTTGAGGAAGTCGTATCCCTGCTGTAGAGCCACATTCAGAGTCTGATCCAGTCCCGGGAAGTATCCTGTCACAAGTGGGGCACTTTTGGGGTTCTTCTGTGAGAGGTTCTGGGTTTGAGGGGATGAGGAAGTGGCTCTGGTTATTTGCTTCTGTACCAGGTCGGGAGGGTACTTGCGGGATGCGAAAGCTGTTGTCAGGTTGTTGGTGTAATGGTTCAGGGATTCCGGACTGGAGCAGATTCGTTTGCCATGAAGACCTAGGCTGTAGGGAAGGGACCGTTTGATGTGGAATGGGTGGCAGCTGTCATAATGGAGGTACTGTTGCTTGTTGGTGGGTTTGATGTGGACGGACGTGTGAAGCTGGCCATTGGACAGATGGAGGTCAACGTCAAGGAAAGTGGCATGGGATTTGGAGTAGGACCAGGTGAATCTGATGGAACCAAAGGAGTTGAGGTTGGAGAGGAAATTCTTGAGTTCTTCTTCACTGTGAGTCCAGATCATGAAGATGTCATCAATAAATCTGTACCAAACTTTGGGTTGGCAGGCCTGGGTGACCAAGAAGGCTTCCTCTAAGCGACCCATAAATAGGTTGGCGTACGAGGGGGCCATCATGGTACCCGTGGCGGTCCCCTTTAATTGTTAGTATGTCTGGCCTTCAAAAGTGAAGAAGTTGTGAGTCAGGATGAAGCTGGCTAAGGTAATGAGGAAAGAGGTTTTAGGTAGGGTGGCAGGTGATCGGCGTGAAAGGAAGTGCTCCATTGCAGCGAGGCCCTGGACGTGCAGGATATTTGTGTATAGGGAAGTGGCATCAATGGTTACAAGGATGGTTTCCGTAGGAAGAGAACAACAACATGTTTGACTCAGCGAGCAATAGTTTGAGATGAAAGAGCTCCACCCCCCACCCCCCCCCCCCCCCCCCCACCCCCCACCACCCCCACCACCCCCCAATATTTGTATGAGGTCTGCTGGACAAATTAGCCACCGTGTCGACCAGGCAGTCCTTGATGAGATTCACAGCCTCAAAGGATTTGCCTGCTTTTGCAATTCTTGGTGAGCATTTGTAACTTGAGTGCAGACTTTGCCTACCTGTTCCCTGCTCCTACCACGGGGAAGGGAACATTTTCTAATTAATTTTGTACTATCCTATTTTTAAAACACTTTTAAAGACTGACTGCCTGAATGCCTCTACTTGTGCTGTAATTATTGTAATCCTGTCCTCACGATCCCTATGTGAGCGATACGTAGGATGTTGTATTATATTCCTTGTGTCACCATTTACAGCCGGTTCGTGAAACGTTGTCGGTAGACTTTGGCCGCACAGTTTGTGTCTGTTTTCGAGAGCTCGTCAGTTGAGTTTCTTCAGCATCTCTGTGACACTCCCACGGGTCAGACAAATATGTGACTATCCGTGCTGCCCTTCTCTGTATACATTCAATATTGTCTGTTAGTCCTATTTGGTATGGGCCCCACATACTTGAGCAATATTCTGCAACTGGTCGCACTAGTGATTTGTAAGCAATCTCCTTTGTTCACTGATTGCAGTTCCCCAGTATTCTTCAAATAAATCGAAGTCGGCCCCGTGCTTTATCCACGACTGAGCCTATGTGATAATTCCATTTCATATCCCTACAAAGTGTTACGCTCAGGTATTTGTATGAGTTGGCCGATTCTAACAGTGACTCACTAATCTTATAGGGTACCAGTTTTTTTAAGTGCAAAATTTTACACTTCTGAACATTTAGAGCAAGTTGCCAATCTCTGCTCCGCACTGAAATCCTATCGAGATCTGACTGAATGTTTATGCAGTTTCTTTCAGACAGTACTTCATTATAGATAACTGCATCATCTGCAAAAAGCCTTACTTTACTATTAATATTGTCTGCAAGGTCATACAACACGAAGAGAAAGGGTCCCAACACACTTCCGTGGGGTACAACCACGGTTACTTCTGCATCTGGCAATAGCCCTCTGTCCCAGATGGCATGCTGTGTCCTCACTGTCAAAAAGTCCTCGGTCCAGTCTCACGTTTCACTCGATATCCCGTGTGATCGAATAAACGTAGAAGTGGTACTGAGTCAGGTGCTTTTCGGAAATTGAGGAATACTGTCTCTGCCAGACTGCCCGGATGCAAAGCTTTTGGTATGTCACGTGAGAAAAGTGCGAGTTGGATTTCACGTGATCGATGTTTTTGGAATCGGTGCTGGGTGGCATCGAGGAGGTCATTCTGTTCGAGGTTCCTCATTGTGTTTGAAATCATTTCAAGATATTAGTAACGGTAAGAAGTGTTGTGTCACCTGTGGGACAGATCTCGTGTCCTGCCTGTCCACAACGAGTTGAACATTTTGCAGAATCGCCGTTCCGTGACGGGGACCGCCTGCAGCCTGCGGCATCCCCGCCAACTTCCCGGCGACAGAAACACGTGAGCTTCGCAGACACCCAAAAGCCGGGAGAGCTGGCACGCGCAGACACGGCGCCCGTCACGGAGTCGCAACAGGCACCTTGTGTCGGCACTCCCACCACCGCCTCCTCTCCGGACTCTCCCGGGCAGGGCGGCATGACGGGGACGGGCACGACCAATACGCCGCCCACCGTGAGCCGCAACACGCAGAAGGCGCAGGCCTTCATGTTGAAGTCGTCACCCACAGGTAGGTTACGGCTACGTTCTGCCGTCACCACTACCGTATTCTGCTTTTGATCAGTTACGGTTAATCTTGGTACCCTTCTTTCTCACAAAGACTTGACTAGAGATGATAATAAAGTTAGTTGTCTCAGAGTACCACTTGCAACGTACGTCATCAAATATTTGCAGGATGGATTCTAATCTCTTGTCTTCCTGCAGAGGTTTTGCCCTCTACAGCTACCTCTAGCACCATTGAAATCATTCCCTGGTGTCTCAACAGATGTCCTATCATCCTGTCCCTTTGCCTTGTCAAGCGTATCCGTATATTGCTTTCTTCTCCGATTTTGCGCAGAACCACCTCGTTCCGTACCTTATCGGTCCACCTAATTTTTAACATTCGTCTGTAGCACCACATCTCAAATGCTTCGATTCTCTTCTGTTCTTGTTTTCCCACAGTCCATTTTCACTACTATACAATGCAGTACTCCAAATGTACATTCTCAGAAATTTATTACTCCAATTAAGGCCTATGTTTGATACTAATAGACTTCTTTTGGCCAGGAATGCCCTTTTTGCCAGTGCTAGTCTGCTTTTGATGTCATCCTTGCTCCGTCCGTCATTGGTTATTTTGCTGCCTAAGTAGTAGAATTCCTTCACATCATCTACTTTATGACCATCAGTCCCGATGTTAAGTTTCTTGCTGTTCTCATTTCTGTTACTTCTCATTACTTTCATCTTTCTTCGATTTACTCTCAGTCCGTATTCTGTACTCATTAGACTGTTCATTCCATTCAGCAGATCCTGTAACTTCTTCACTTACACCCGGGATAGCGATGTCATCAGTGAATCGTATAGTTGATTCCTTTCACCTTGAATTTTAATTCCGCTCTTAAACGTTTCTTTTATTTCCGTCATTGCTCCTTTGATGTACAAATTAAACAGTAGGGGCGGAAGACTACATCCCTGTCTTACACTCATTTAAATCTGGGCACTTCGTTCTTGGTTGTTCACCGTTAGTATTCCCTCTCAGCTGTTGTACACATTGTGTATTACCCATCTCCCCCTATAGCTCACCCCTATTTTTCTCAGAGTTTCGAACATCTCGCACCATTTCACATTGTCGAATGACTACATTAAGCAGGCTCAAGTAAATGTAGGCTGCAGTATTTTGCAAAGGGTAGACTAGCATGAAGAGCTGTATGAAATGAGTCTTTGGACTGAACACTGCAACAAGAAAGCAAAAACACTGATAATGTCCATTTAATCAGCCACAGCAAAAAGTTTGACAATGTGCTACACGAGACACCGTTGCTACAACCACATTCAGCGAGTTAATAAGTCACACTGTTTTACAGGCTCTGTCATGTCGTCATCTGCCGCGCCGTCGGGGAGAAGCCCCAGCCCCTTCACTGTGAGTGCCGGCCAGTTGCCTGCCTCCTCCGCAGGCTCCGACAGTAGCTCCAGCAATCCGACGGGTGCGGCAGCATCGATATCGCCGTTTACGGCACGACCGGTCACGGCCTCCACTCCGGTGGCACCGTCCGGTGCGACTGTGACGACGGCCTCCGGGGCTCTTTCCCAGTCGGCCCCAGAGACTCGGCCGACGACCGCGACCCACGAAGCAGTTGGGATGCCGACGGGAGCTCGAGCCACTCCCAGAGACGCCGCTTCGCAGCCCCAAGTGCACATGAGCACTGCCACGTCTACGGCTTTCTCGTTCGGATCTCCGAAAATGTCGACAGTGGCGACAGTATCTGCCACGCCGGTGACCGCCGCCGGCGTACCGGCGCCGCAGTCTGCCGGCGAGTTCCGGTTCGGAGCCGGATCGGTGACGTCGACGACGACAACGTCAAGTGCCGGAGGTTTCAGTTTCACGTTACCTGCCTCGACTGCCGCGTCCACGACTTCGCCGGCAAAAGGAGCTTTCCAGTTTGGGCAGAATGCGACATCCACTGTGGCCACGGCAAAACTGGGAGGTTTCCAGTTTGCGCCAGGTATAGTACACTGCTATTAGTCTCCTTTCATAGTCAGTTAGGCTGTCAGCCTCAGTATTCAACATCTCTGATTTGTATTCCCTTAAATCGTACTCAGTTTGCTGGTATATAATTTTGTAGCATAACCGTTTATTACTGGGGACACAGCTCAGAAAGTTCTTTCAGCATCTTTGCATTGAAATCATGTGTGTATTATGTGAATGTGTAAGCTATGTTTTTAAGAAATAATTATTATGTATTGGAGTGTGGACCGTTTTTCTATGTCTTCTCACTGAGTACTCTGCGGACACCCCGTCATCCGAGATGACGACAAACACGTTCACAGTGCCACATGTATACGTTCCGGGTTTGACGAACACTGATGCACCCTATCGCACCTCAATTGACCACCTAAATTACCTGCTCTTAGCTCTGTAGAAAATATTTTGTACCGTTTTTAACAGTGGGTGACATTTAGCAATCAGGATTGCCACAATTGCTGGCTCTCCCTGATATGATGGTCAGTGAGTGATTTCAGCTGGATATGCATACCTGAAGAAACTTGGGGAACTCTATTCCTGACCAAATTATCATCAGTGCTACAGGCACTGGCGTGATAACTGGGGTGACTAATCTTTCTGTTCACAAAGCCTAGTTCTTATTGAAACGTTAAGATACAAAGTTGAGAAAAGACTTAAAATATTAATAGGTTGTGTTTAACAGTCTTCCACGTCAGGATCTGATAGCATTTCATTTTTGGAAGCTGACACTTTAATTCAAACAACGGAAATTCCAGGTTGACTGTATTATCGAAAGGACAGATTGCTACTCACTACTGTATTTACTCGAATCTAAGTCGCACCTGAAAAATGAGACTCGAAATCAAGGGAAAAAAATTTTCCCGAATCTAAGCCGCACCTGAAATTTGAGACTTGAAATTGAAGGGGAGAGAGAAGTTTTAGGACGCACCTCCAAATCGAAACAAAGTTGGTCCATTGTAATATGAGACAATTTAGGTCGAATGAATAACGATACAGCTACAGTAGTTTGGTTCGAGTTGTAAGCTTAGCAGTTAAGCTTTTTCCCGGTAGCCATTGCTATGTGTCAGGCGCTCCGTCCGTGTTTATATGGGTACCCTTGCTTTTTCACGTGCTTCGTCTGGTTTGAATTGATTGCTTATTTTTCTTTGATCTGATAAGTGCCGTTCTCTTTGCTATAGGCGTTGACATCACTCTACGCTGAACATGCATTACTGTACTGTGTCATGCATTGTTTGTCACATTCTGATAATGAGTGTTTACGGCCTGTCACTGCTCGCGGCGTGGGTAGCTTCTGTGCGCGCTACCGCCGCTTAAAATTAGAGAGAGAGGAATCGTCTCATTAGCAAAACAATGGCAAGAGACGGCTATTTGTTGTTATTTACACTGCTCCTTTCTTTGATAATGATCAACAAGAACCAAATAATAGACTGCGTATGATAGAAGTTGTTCTGAACGAGAGTTTAGCGAAAATTTTTCTCCGTTTGAAAATCTTTGCAGACGCCTCTTCAGTACATTATATTCTGCACAGAAATTAGAGTCATCTTAGATTTAAAAATCTAATCAATTGCCGTGCTTCATTTCTGACTGTATCACTATTACGCATAAGAATAATATGAATATAAACACGACATGATATGTATATTCTTCCGCGTTTGCTGTTGTCTCACTCTAGTTTCGTAGTTTATTAGCCAGGCAGAATTTAAATGAGATAGCAGCAAACACGAAAGAATACATGGCAAAACGTTTATATTCGTATTATTTTTATGGTGAAGAGAATACTGCATGTGATTCACAATTCATAAATGTTCCTATTAGCAACAATCTCTTCTCACTGGTAGGAAAAAATTCAGAACGTAGGGTTGGCCTTATTGACAAACATCCGTAACAGTCTTGCCAGTCGGATTTTCGTAGTTCAGTGAAACGCTGCAACATTCGAAGATGAACAATACGGAATTTGTATTTACTTCAGTGGATAATGTACGAAAATGCAGTGGTCGAAACTCGGGGCGGAGGAAGAAAAGCTCGTCTTCCACCTTTTTTTTTTATTTACTGACGCAGAGGTTTTGGCGCCAGTATTTATCTTCGTGCCTGCAAAGCATGCCTGTGTAGCGCTACATATATTTGACGGCAGAATCTAGTTGTGGCGGCACCTACCAACATTTTTCGTAACTTCCGCTTACTTTGCACTCGATTCTAAGCCGCAGGCGGTTTTTTGGATTACAAAAACTGGAAAAAAAGTGCGGCTTAGATTCGAGTAAATACGGTATACAGAGAAAATGTTGAGTCACAGACAGGCACAACAAAAAGGTTGCTAAACAAGCAATCTTTCAGCCAACGTCTGTGGCTGGCCTCAGCACCCACAGAAAATGGTTTGTGCGTAGAGGTGCGCGCGCGTGCAGTGTGTTTTCCAGTTCGGAAGAAGGCTTTTTGGCCAAAAGCATACTTATTTGGCAGTCTTTTTGTTCTGCCTGTCTGCGAATTGGCATTTCCACTATATGGTGAGTAGCAATCTTTCCTTCTGATAATATTGACAGTGTAATTCAGTTATTCATTTTTTAGCCACAGCTAGT